>NC_141685.1:170555896-171099896 GCF_964263255.1 Lissotriton vulgaris
AATTCTTTCAGCTGGCAACTTTAACAGCGGTGCGTGTAGCAAGGAGCACCTGGACTGGCCCACCTCAGCTCTAAGGCTTTCTTTATCTGGAAGTTGCGCATCATGTCATAATCTCCGGGCCGAATGTCATGTCAGGGCCCCCTCAGGTTCTGGCGGAAGTGCTTCCTGGATTTGTTGGTGAATATAACGCAGACTTTTAGTTAACTCAAACAGATAGTCTACTAACAGAGGGTATTCTATCTCAGAAAATGTCTAAGGATGCAGGACGCCCCAGACATATGCCGGGTGCCCAAACACGACCTCGTAAGATGATAATCTTGTTCTATAACGAGCTGTCATTCTTGTGGAAAAGAGAACTAATTGGCCACTGCAACCTTGTGCTCTCCTGAATCTTTGCCAATTTCAGTTTGAGAGTACCATTGTACTTCTCAGCCAAGCCAGCTGACTGGGAGTGTCCCTCACAGACTAACTGGATTACTTTCACATTAAAATGGCTTCCATTGTCACACCAAATCAAACGGGGCAAGCCAAAGCGGGGAAAGACATCCTTCCTGAGTACCTTTGCAGTCGCTATGGCTGTATTTTCCTTAATATGGTAAGCCTCAACCCATTTACTTGTGCCACGAGAGAGCAGCAGAGAGCTACGGTAGCAGAGAGCAGAGAGTAACAGTGTGGCGAGGCGAGGTACGGGAGCTGAAGTGCAGTGCAGTGCTCGCGGACCTGAAAAAGCCGAAAAATTGCAGAAAAACGCTAGAAAGAGACGCTGACTACTGGGAGTGTAGCGCTGGGAGTGTAGCACTACCCGGGGTGACCGGCAGCTACAGTGCGGAACTCATCTGATCCCTTACGAACCTTACGGACCTTCTCTGCATTCTCCGTGTTTGTAGCGGCTTGCGGCTTGGAGCAGCCTGTGGCCAAACGTGGGATAGGAGGCCAGGAAGCTGTGAGCAGAGGTCAGTCGATTCAGGCAGCTACCGGCCAAGTGGTTGTGATGTGCTCGGTGTGCTCAGCTCAAGCCCCGGGTGGATTCAACGACTTATAGTACTTCAGGCCCGTAACCTCAGGAATGGCACCGGATTGTCCGAGGGTCTGTGAGTTGCCGCAGAATTGAGGACCAGAAGTACCGGACCGGCGGGGGGCCAAGGCTAAGGCAGGACCGGTCACTGAGGCCAACACCAGCACAGGCCTCAGGCTCTAAGGTCGTGGAGCTTGGAAGGATCATAAGACACTGTTCCCTTACTCCCCCGTGCTGTTAAACCAGCCGATCACCGTCCTCCAGGTTCTGGGAGTGTGACGAGCCAGGTGAGACTGCGATAGCTGGGGAAAAGCTGGGGAAAACTAGAAGGAGATAGACCGAGCAGCCGAGGCTGTGAGGTAGGCAAGGAGGAGGAAAGGACGCAAAATGGGAGCAGAGTTGATCCAGTAGTCTGTTTCCTCTGTCCCCCCCTCACCAACAGTGAATACGGGGCACCGTATTTTATTCAATTCTACTCAATTAATTACACAAAGATAACTCAGCCGCCAAGGACCTTCTAAAGGAACCTCCAATAGCCAGAGGTGTCAGAGATTACATTTTTTTTAAAAAAGCTAGAGTAATTAATTAGATAATTACTTGCAGCTCCTGGAAAAACCGCACAGAACATAAGGCACAAGCTGGACATACCAAAGGGATAAAATTATCATCCGCCAGCAGGGGGCGTTTGCGGAGTGTGTGCCTGGATAGCCAACGGAAGCAACCCGGCTAGGTTGGGTGCAGCCTGTGGGCCGCCAGTGAGGCCTGCTTGCCTGAAAAACTACAAACAAACATAACCGCCCAGTCAACCAAGTGTGCGTACAAGGAGTCCAAGGAGAGCAGCGGATAAGAGACCAAGGAGAGCAGCGGACGAAGGGGCAGAGCTTCTCTGATAAATTGTGACAACTGCAGACTCTCCTGGTACAGACCTCACATGACCCACATGTTCTAATCTGTAGACAATTTCAGTTGCCTGGGGTTCAACCATAAATACAAATAATCAAGCAAATAGACCTGAGTGCTGCTAGCGGGGACAATACAACCAAGCATCCCTGTGGCACAATTTGAGGAGCAATTGAGGCACTACTGAATACAATAGAGCACAACTGATAAAACTTAGACAAATTTATTTCTGACATCCAATTTGATTATTACCAAAGACAATAATCAGTGAGCAGGGCGCCATGAGGTCAGGTAGAGTGCGAAAGGCCCCAATAAAAGCAAGATCACAGACCAAAGCTACAAAACGGAAAAATGATAGCAAGAGTACGCAAAGAGACGCTAGTTCATTTGATTCTGAATCTGACAACCACAAGATAAAACGAGAGATAAAGGAAAAGCCATTGACTAGCATGTTCCCCAATCCCCACAAAACTTTATATTTTAAAGCTACAACCAATTATGACTTTGTTAGCCAGGAAGGGAGTAACCCACCTTTAACCACAACAACTGGAACAGCCAACATGAGACAGGGGCCAGATGATCAGGCACCAGAAGATCAGGCCTCAATTAGCCAGGAAGGGACCTCACTAAGCAGAAACCTGTGCACCTTCCAACCTAGAATATATATAACATTTTTCTTCCTGAAAGACCCCACCTCTGCAATTTTCTCCAAAAGTGGGATTATAGAAGGACTGCAATCCCCTCTTTTGCCCTTGGAACTTGGGGGTAGTGATCAAATCATACAACCTACAACGACTTTACAAACAGTCGCACTAGTTCACTCTAATGAACACCCACCCGAAAAAAACAATAGGAGCATCAAAGAGGAAAAGTCTCATCATCAACCAAACTGTGAAGTGATACAAGAAGCTGAAAACTTAAACAAATCATGGTTTGATGAGAAGCACGATCAAGTTCAAGAAGGCCTTCAAGACCGATCAACATGCTCACCAGCCAGACAACATCATCATTCAAATGACTAATTCCCAACTCACTCCTACAATACCACAAAATATTTTACCAGATAGTTTAGGTTTTGAACATAATGCTCAAAACCTCTCCTTCCCCTTGTCCTCACACACGTCCAAGGAAGGACTAGAGGATTTATTAAAGACAGCTACTTTAATATGTCACGAGCAAGGGGAGAAAACGTCTAAACCAAACCCCAAGCATCACCAAACCCCTTCACAACCTGCAGTGACTATTTTTAGTACAGACACCCAAACTTGCTCACAACAAGCAGACTCAAACAGGGGACTTGCCTTAAAATATCAACATAGCCACTCACCCAAAGCAATTCAGCTGGAAAAACAGGATATAACAGAACAAAAAATAAATGAACAACATCACCACTATCAAAGCACTTTTTCCCACATTATTTACCTTCCACTGATCCAGAATCGACAACACCATCTGTGACTCCTTCAGTATATGACGCACTCTTTGAAAAATTTACATCACAGCTCACCGAGCTGTCTATCCATGGAGACTTGACCAGCCGTGACGGTGATATGACTTTTCTAGCGTCCCAAGAATGGGAGGAATTAGTCGCCTCTTACAATCATGACTCTAAACCTTCAAAGACTATTCCCTCAGAAAAAAGCCACCCAAATAAAAACTTGTTCTGGGAATCGATACTAAGCACAATGCAATATTTAACTGCAGCATTACAATACCAGTCACACAAAATGGATCTCCAGTTGACAATTCTCCAAACTCTAGCTGACTTCACTTCGTTGATTGACAGGAAGTTAGCAGACTTGAATGGTTTAATAAAGAGAGGGCAGGATGCAGCCTTTAAAACGCAGCAATTGCAACAAGAATGCTCCTGTGCCCCAATAGTGGACAAGCTATTAACACTCCCGACAATACTGGGTGATCTACTGTCTGTCCTGAAAACAACTGCCATTAACCAAAAAATTGAAGGAAAAAACAACTCTTTAGAGATGAAAACAGCAATGACCTCGCTACTCAAGACGCCGCCACTATTAAATAATGAATCTCTAATTAAAGGCAGTGGACACCCGTAAAGCAGTAAGCTAGAACCTTTGGAAAAAGTCACCTCTCCAGTAAAAACTGGGCGTAAACAAAAAAGGAAAGGAAGAAAAAGAAAACACATTTCCAGGACCTACGTTCAGCCGCCCTGATTACATACGACCTCGCAAGTGATGGAATGCCAAACCCCCAGCTTCAGCTCTAGCAGAAGACAGGGAAATACGGCATACAAACTCAAAGACCTTTCCTGAGAATCAAAGAGACCCAAGCCTCATAGTCAGTGGCACCAATACTCTGCAAGGTAACTAATAACCAACCAGGACCTCATTCGATAGAAATTTTACTAATGACAGTAACTCAGTAAAAAACAATTTTAACAA
This sequence comes from Lissotriton vulgaris, assembly GCF_964263255.1. NCBI lineage: Eukaryota > Metazoa > Chordata > Amphibia > Caudata > Salamandridae > Lissotriton > Lissotriton vulgaris. The sequence continues at coordinate 170,560,226 of NC_141685.1, forward strand.
AGACTCACATAAAATCATTTCAAAAAGTAAGACTTTAAGCGAAAAGACACAAACCATAAGGCGGATGCAGAGCTCAATCGCTCAGAAGAATCAAAATGAACAGAGCCCAAGGTTGAGTCAATCCCTCGAGCGAGTATTAAACAAGCAAGAAATAACACGGATTCCAACAGTTCAACCAACATCGCCATAACAACATTAACCGGGAAATAAACACGGTTAACGCCTCTCCCTTGGAGATTTTTGCCCGTACAGTTATTAACAGCACTGGCACCTATGCTCTAAATCAGGGGTCTTCTGCAAACACCGCAACTGAATGCGGCAAAACAACTCTTCATAACCTGGAATTGCCAAAAGTAGAAGAATCTGACACTATTATCTTATTAACTCAATATAAATCACGAGGCCAAATTGACATTAAACAGACAAAATGTGTTATGGCTCCTACACTCCATTCCAACTTTAAATGACATTACATCGTCTGACTTGCTGTCAATTGAATTCTTGCCAAACAGTAGTAGTCAAAATTCAGAAGCAACTTGGACTAGATGGGTAAGCTCAGAGATCGTAGGCAGAATCTTACAGGAAGGTGATCAACTCCAAAACTGGTGAAGAACCGGGTTTTTAGAACCCAGCGGCGCCAGGGATAACGCCAGATGTCTTCAAGTTCCCCCGCCTTGACATACAGAGACACAGGACACTTCTTGGATGACGTCAAAGACCAAGTTTATTGGCTGCAACCAGGAACAGAGGTCTACGAAGCACAACACGGGTGGTTCGCTAGAGGCTGCACAAATTCATAGAGTGGAGCATCGTCTTTTATGCCAAAAATCATGCTTCAGGCAACATTCCTGGCTAGCATCAGTCACATACAAATAGACCAATCGTAAGGTCACATTTCAAACATATCGCATGACGACAATCCCACTTTCCGTTGTCCAGCCCACCAGCATGACCAAGCAAAAACCATCATTCCTGTTCGAACGGGCCGGACAAACCCATCATAAAGACCTCAACCCATATCAATGATTAAGCCATAAAAGAAGGAACAGAAGCAGATGAGAAGCAAGATAGAAGGGTGTGTGCATGTACCATAAACTCAGCAATGTCCTGCTCTTTGATCTCTATCTGACCAGCTGCTTAACAAGGAACTGGCTCAACGAGGTCAGCCTCGGGCAAGGAGTCAGTTCATCCAGGTCACGAAGAAGTCAGCTAAAGGAGTACGTGTCCCAAGGACTCGTTCGGCCGTAGTTATTGGCCTATGTGAGGGCAACCACACAAAATGGCTGCCGCACACAAAATGAAACCCGAAGGTTCAAACAGAATCCATGAATACATAGTGTTCCCATTGATCGGTTATGATGAAAACACTCGTACATACCGCACTCATCATTTGCGGTCCGCTGATACCAAAATCGTCATGTTACGACGACCTTTATGAAACGGGTTCAGAATCCACGGAACCACAGACCCTCCTTTTGCCCTTACATAGGCAATAAACCTAAACTCACGTCAGTCTGAATCCAGGTCTATATTCATCAGATCATCAAGATGTTGCTGTAGCATCATCCTAGTACTTAGCAATTCTCTCTGGACAGGTCTCCTCACACAGGAAGTAGCACAGAGTCCACATATAGCAGGAGCACACTGTACGCAGAGACAGAACAGGAAAAGGATCGCTAAAACCATCCCAATGACCATCAGAATCTTCCATCCCCACGTGGATAACAATCCCCAAAACCATCCCAGTAACGACCAATCTCCCTCGTCTATATGTATAGACTGGGAGATCTTATGGAGCCGGGAAATGGCCTGGAAAACTGTCGGAGCGTTGTCTGGAATGAAAACGCAGCAGCTCAATTGAATCAGTTTACACACCCCACCTCTATCTGCAAGTATGACATCAAGTGCAACTCTGTTCTGAAGGGTCATAAGACGGTCCGACTGGAGCTCAGGCGTCAAGTTACTAAGGGAACCGGTAGTTTCAACTAGGGTGGACTCAACCACTCTCGTCAACTGTCGAATGTTCCTGCTGTTAGCCATAGGTCCCCAGAACGGCAGAAAACCCTTCAGGAAATCTCCTAATTCTTGTCCTGCAGTATCTTCCTTACTGAAGACACCTCTAACGACTCTTGTCTTATGGTAATCTGCCGCAGCTGTAAAAGTGGGAGGCAACAGGAACGAAACAAAACATGTGCCCGAGAAGTCAGGGGGCAACAATGTGTATGCTTTATCGTAACAGATGAAATAGGTACCCTTAGCTGCTAGGAATGCTGGGGAAGTCTGAGACGCAAAGACATAAGTCTCAGTGCAGACACTCTTCCCTAACTGAGCTCTCGGATTCTTGCCATTACCTTGCAGACAATAATGACCCTGATGGGGCACAATCCAAATCGGTGGAGAACTTTTCGCTTGCTGGTTAACACTCAGACTAACTCCATATCCAGTAACATTACAACCAATGTATGCCTGTGTCTCATTTCTCGGGATAGTCTCATAGGAAGTAATTCCTCTAATCATGTCGACAATACCCTTGACCAGAGCACTAGTCTTCGAATTATCCTTCACAGAACGTAGGGGGTAGGCTTCACGAGCATAGATGAACATCGTTCTGTATGCCCAAACAGAACCATTGTAGCTGAAAGGCAGAACTAGGTAAGGAATACCTTTATCGGTAGTATGGGGCATTAGGCCACAGACCCAACAATTTGTCGTGTTCATTACTAACTGGTGTTGGTGCAGAAGCTGAACAAAAGAGTTATTAGCAAATTCCATTCTTCTAACGATTTCATGTTCAGGCAAAGGATGAAAAGAATGAGAAGAAACAGTAGGAGGAGGTATAGGTTGCGTAGTGGGCATGAACGTCACTTGAAAAGAGAATGTCACATATCCAATTAAAAACATCATTATGCTAAGCCATGTAAACAAACATAATTTTAAAAAACATTTTCTACTCCTTACTTTACAGATTTTGCTCTTAAAATGTATTCTTTCAACAGGTCTCTCCATCTCGAAAAACTCCATCCTCTCTAATTGCTGCTCGCGGTGGTAGGGTATTCTGTGCTAAGGAATGCTTCTGTCAGTCCAGGGCAACTCCCTTAGACCAACCAGAACCGTCGACCTAACGTTTTCGGCTGCACTCCAGAGACTTCGGCAACCGCGACCCTACAGCTGATCCCGGATGACGGTTCGAAAAACAAAAATCAAAGTAGTTCCTCGGAGGAGAGTTAACCTTAAAAAATCGGAAAAAAGAAAACTTCAATATTTTATATGTCCCGCGACTCTCGTCGCAAATTATAACGTTCTTTGCCAGGCAATGTCTGTTCACGAAACAATAAGTCAGGTTCAACAGTGTTCAAACGGTTCAAAGAAGGCACAGTTTCTTGAAGGAGATCATCACTTTCTTGCTCAGTGTTCGTTCCAATCAATCAAGCATCACTGAAGGGCAGAAAACGAGGCACGGTCTCGGTCTCAGAATCAGGAAGTCCTTTCTGGACCCACCGGTCATACAGCAGAGGCAAAGGGGCCCTCTTACAATGTACACCGTGGATCCAATTCTTTTTACCGTGCACTCGTACTGCAGAACGGGTGGCCAAAAGCACTTGATAGGGTCCGTTCCACCTGGGCTGCTCGTTCTTGGTTCGCTGAAAGTTCTTTATTAGCACCCAGGTGCCAGGTTCGATAGCATGTCCTGGATCTTCAGAAGCTTGTGGCAATGTATCGTGAACCTGTTGATGCAAAACACGCAATTTAGCCATCAATTCATACAGGTAATCAAGCAAAACAGGATGTTCTATTTCACTGAACTTCGTCGGCCGCGGCACTCCCCAAATATTTGCCGGGCGACCAAAAACTACCTTGTATGGACTCAAACCCATTTGTGAATGCACAGTCATTCTTGTAGACAAAAGTGATAATGGCAAGGCATCTGGCCATTGTAAACCAGAGCTCGCCTGTATCTTAGCTAATTTGAGTTTGAGAGTGCCGTTATAGCACTCGACTAGACCAGCTGATTGGGGGTGATTTGCAGCGTGAAATTTTTGCCTAATTCCTAATCCGTCACATACTCTCTTCATCACTTGACCCACAAATTGACTCCCATTATCACTCCAGATCATTCTCGGCAAACCATACCTAGGGAAAAATTCCTTAATACGGGCTTTCGCTGTGGACAAAGCAGTGTTATCCTTCAAAGGGTAAGCTTCTACCCATGTAGAAAAAGAGCAAACAACCACTAACACATACTTCAGGTTGTTGCACCTCTCCATGTGGATGAAGTCTAGCTACAAAGCCTCAAACGGATACGTTGGAGGAGCAAAATGACCAGCTGGAGTTGGAATTCCCTTACCAGGATTGTACATCAGACACACCATACAATTTTTGACCAAATTCTCTGCACACTTGAGAATTCCAGCATTTTGCCATACTGGAGCCAACAACTTACAAATCCCTTTCACACTAATATGAGCCATTCCATGAGCCATTGTAACCACTGGAAGTACATACGCATCGGGTAACAACCATTTCTGATGCTCTGACAAATCAATCCAACAACCGTTCAAATCCAATTTACCCTTGCTCTCTCTCCATTCATTCAACTCTTTCTCTGTAGCTTCAGCTTGGATGGATTTCACACTCTCAATCGTATATTCACACATACTTCCATCTGGAACCCATCTCGCCGGACCTGCAACATACATTCGGCTCATCACATTTCTTGCCGTTTCTTTTGCAACTTCATCTGCAAACGCATTACCACGACCAACATCATCAGTGACTTTCTTATGCGCACTACATTTCACAATCGCAACTTGCAATGGCAAAGTAAGTGACTCAAGGAGTTAATTCACCAACTGACCATGTTGAATCTTAGTCCCATGCGAAGTCAGGAACCCACGCTCTTTCCACAATCGTCCAAAACTATGAGCCACACCAAACGCATACTTACTGTCGGTGTACACAGTCACTCGTTTCCCTTTCGACAACACACACGCTCTTGTCAATGCAATCAACTCTGCTGCTTGCGCTGAATTATGTGGGATATGTGCAGCTTCAACAATCGTATGCAAAGTCATAATAGTATATGCCGCAGTCGTATCACCATTCGGAAGCTTGAAGCACGAACCATCAACCCATAAAGTACCATCGCACTCTGAAAGAGGAGTATCCCTAAGGTCTATCCTCCCTTTCGTTTCTTCCTCTGTTCTAAGGAAGCAATCATGCTGTTCAATAACATCTGTCTCAACTGAAATCGGCAACAACGTAGCTGGATTCAACGTGTTGCATCTCTTTATATGCACATGACTTGCTAACAAGGTCAATTTGTAACCTGACAACCGAGCACTAGTTAAGTGCTGTGTCTTGGTACGATTCAACAAGGTATCCACTGCATGTGGAACCATCACAACCAACGTATTGTCCATCACCAAACCAGCAGACTGTCGAATCGAAACAGCTGCTGTCGCTGTAGCTCTCAAACAACTCGGCAACGCTTTAGCTACAGGATCCAAAGTCGACGAGAAATACGCACATGGACGTTGCTTATCGCCGAACTGTTGAGTCAAAACTGACAATGCACATCCCTCTCTCTCGTGGACATACAATGTGAAAGGCTTGCTGTAGTCGGGGGTACCCAACACAGGAGCCGAACACAACGCATCGCGCAATTCTGAAAAGCTCATTTGGCATTCGTCAGTCCAAGGAATAGGATTTGGAGTATCCTTATCAAAGGTTTCGCGAGCAACGAAAAATTAGGGATCCACTGTCTACAACACGACGTAATACCTAGGAAAGCACGTACTTCTCTCTGTGTCGTAGGCACACTCATTTTCACAATGGCTTGAATTCTTTCGGGGGTCAACCTTCTTCCCTCCTTCGATAAGAGGTGACCTAAATAGGTTAATTCTTGTCGACAGTGTTGTAAGTTCAAAAGAGACACCTTATGATGGAAATCAGACAGATGACGTAACAACGACAAAGTAGCCTCTTTACAAATCTCTTCGGTATCAGCAGCGACTAACAGATCGTCGACATACTGAATAAGAGCTGCACCATCAGGTAAAACAAGCAAGTCAAGTTGTGTCCTTAAAGCTTGACTATAGATACATGGACTCTCACAATAGCCTTGAGGAGCGCGTTTAAACCGGAAACTTCGGCCTCCTAAAGAGAAACCAAAAATATCCCTACTCTCCTCGGCAATCGGGATGCTGAAGAAAGCATTCTTCAAGTCAATCACCGAAAACCATGCAGCAGAAGCCAGAATCAAAGTCAATAAAGCAGTAATATCTGGCACAACAGGAAATTGCGGAACTACAATCTTGTTCACCTCGCGAAGATCAATCACAAATCTATATACAGGAGGTTATGAAGACTCAGTTCTTTTCAGAACAAGCAAAACCGGACTATTGCACACATTACCTCTTGTTTCCTCAATCAAACCTTTCTCAACTAAATCATAGATGATCATCAAAAGTGCTCTTTCACCTTCACTGGAAATCCGATACTGCGGAATGCGTGGCAATCTAACATTCACTTTCAACGTCACAACATACGGCGGAATCTCTAGAAGACCCACATCATTAGGAACAGTAGCCCAAAGAGAATCAGGGATAGAAGACAATTCAGGTGGAAGTCGATCTTTAGACAAGTACATTGGAGAGATCACTCTCTTACCCAATGTAAGGTGTACTCCTGACGGAGAACAATATAGCGTCGCATACAATCTTTTTAACAAGTCTAATCCCAACAAGTTCTCACCACAACCTGTCGTCAGAATGAGGGGTGATTCAAATTCACAAGGTCCAACAGAAATGGTCAAAGGACTAGAAATCGGATTTCTAACCGGGGCGCCAGAAAAACCTACTGAAACATTCGTTAAGCCAGACAAAGGTGCGCCAGGGAGTTTAGAGTGCATGATAGAACTCTTTGCAGCACCAGTATCCAACAGAAAAGGCTCTGACACACCTGATGCAATCACTTCAAAATAGGGTCCACTTTGATCTACTGGAACTGAAACAACTCCCTCTCTTTGTCTATGGCTGTCCTAACAATCATTACCATTCATATTCTCACCTTCGACATAATAGTCGTCCGCATAGTACTGAGTTGTCCTACCAGATGCACCATTCTGCTGATCAAAACAATTCATCGAATTCTGTGGAGGAAAGGAACGCGCATTCTGACCACGGCCCCTACCTTTAGGAGCTTGCTGAATACCTCGACCTCTCACGCCAGAAACGCCATTCGTGCGCTGTAACAGAACCGGGCAACTATTCTTAAAATAACCCTCATCTTTGCAATACGCACACTGATTAGGGCCTACGAGAAAACGCTGTTGAGAAGACTCGAACCTTTGTGAGTTTCTCTGATATTGCTGAGGTTGTTGATAATCACGCTGATTATTACGGGGCGGATACGCTTGCTGTAAGAGAACTTTCGTCTTTAATTCTTTAGTCTTTTTGTCAGCTCTATCTTTCTCGTCCTTATCTCTATTCTCGTAGTACTGGGCAGTAGCTAATATCTGCGCTGATGAAGAAACAGCCCAAGAATTCTCAGAATCCTTCAACTTATTACATAATTCTGGAAGCAAATTATGAACAAATTTGTCAACGAACAACCGTTGACCACCTTCAGTACTCATGTCCTGACCACTGTGGTCGATAAATGTCTCTTCAAACCTAGTGAAGAAATCAGACACACTTTCGTCTTTCTTCTGCTTACATGCAGACAATTTGTCCCAGTTAACGCGCATAGCAGGCATCAAAGTCTTCATATAATTAATGATCCTACCAGGGAGGTTTACAATCAAAGGCTCAGGTTTGGCACCACCAACCTGTCTGCCATCTGCAGCACCAAGATTAACCCATGTATCACCTAACTCTTGCGCATGATCCGTATGATGAATCAATCCCCATAAAGGCTGTGGAACTACATTTCCAAACAACATATCTATATCAGCTAGATTCATAACACATGAGTCTACAGTCTGTGATAATTTCTTATAGTACCCAGCAGGATTTTTACGTGGATCAGGCAAAGTCTGGTTAAGGGCCACAACTTCAGATCTCTTCCAAGGAACATGTACCCAAACACGCTGAAAATGAGGTGGAATAATTGGATTAGCATTCGGATCTCCCTCCCTCCAAACTGGGGGAACCTCTCTCATTGGATATTGTCGCACTTTATTTCTAACAGAAGGATCAGGCTCAAACAACGACTGAGAAAGAGATTCACCCCTAAACGACAACAACGTCGCAACTGCTCTCTCAACATCAACACCCACTATAGTTCCCTTCGCAAACTCAGACTATACCCGGAACAACTCAGGCGAAGTCTCTCCCAAATCACCATCTTCCCATTCTTCACGGAGGAAGGTACACATCTTATCAAAAACATATCTCTGCTTAGGTTCTTACCATTGACGGAAAACATCCATAACAGACTTGTTGGAAATGGGATCCCCGGCTGGCCAGGGCTTTTGCCAAAGTCAGTCAGAGACCACCACTCCCAAGTCAGGGCAAGGGAGTTACACGCCAAGATAACCCCTACTCGCCCTCTAGGTAACGTGGCGCGAGCAGCAAGGCTAAACTTGGAGGCGATATGAGTTAAGTATTTGCGCACGCACCCCAGCAACAACACCCAAGGCCCACCACAAAGGAAACTCCACACAAGGTTATATAAAAAATAGCCTTTGTATTACACCAAAATACATTAGATAAAACACACACTTTACAATGTGCCAGAGGCACGGGCAGAATTTACAGGGGATATTTACAAGACAGGGCCACCTGGACCACTGTCAGGAATCAGCACTTTCAGAAGTAACACTTTCAGAAATAGCACTTTTTAGATCATAGAATTATCAATGTAGCACAAAAATAACATACAACCAGTCACTACTGGTACCAGGTGAGCACCACCTATGCAACCCTCACTATCTTAGGAGATTACACTAGGGAACCTGGGCTCTGCTAACAACACCTCTACTAGCAAGAAGGAAACCACCTAAGTATTACAATACCTGTAGGGGTGTAAAAACAAAACACATGATGCATTAACATTCAGAGGTGTAGCAATAACATTGCGCAAAACTTAAATCAGTCACCACCTGTGACAGTCCCTGTGTCCCAATGTCAGGGCCTAAACGTAGCAGTTGCCCACAAAGTGCTGGGCAACTGGTTCAGGGAAAGTTAGGGCAACGTTGGAGCCTCTCTGGCTCAAAGAACAAATGGCCCCCTGGAGCCTCTCTGGGCTCTTCAACAATGGTGGGGCGAACACGATGTGGGAGCCTCACAGGCTCTGCAGAAACAAAATGTCCCCCTGAGCCTCTCTGGGCTCTAGAACAATATGGGCCAGGGCGGGGAGCCTTCTCTCAGGCTCTAAGAAGGAATGCCCCTGCACGTTGGAGTCCCTCGTGGACTCGAAAGTAATCAGCTGCGAGCCTCTCGGGGCTCGGAATCAACAAGGGGCCTCGAGCCTCTTGTGCACTTGCAGCAAAATGCCCCCTGGTTTCAGAGTCCCACTCGTGGGCTCTTCAGAAAGGCCCCACTGGTCAGGGTCCCGCTCGGGGGACTCGGGGACCAACCCTTGCCCTTAGAGGAACCCGCACTCACCAGTTGTGTGGCGGCGTCTCCTCTCCCGGCTGCGGGGCTCCGGCTCTTCCCTCAGTCAACGCGGGGCTCACAGGCAGACCGGGGCTCTCCACGGGAGCTCCCGCTCCTCGGGGGCTCCCTTTCCGCACTTCTCCCTCTCTTCTTCTGGGGGAATGCACCGGGGCGCAGGGTAGGCTCCTGCCTGCCCCGGTGCTCACAACAGCCGCTACTCCTCTTGCGTGGGAGGCGGGGTAGGCTCCTGCCTTCCCACTTCCGGTTCCGGTTGTCCCGGAGGCCCGCCCTCGGCTTGCCTGACTTCCTGGTCGGGCCCCGGGCGGCGGCAGAAGCGATTTGCGGGCAAATGCCGGGTGGGCACCGGCTCTGGAGGACAAAGCGCTTCCAAGCGCAACAAGGGGGATTAACACAGCGCTCCCAGCGCTATAATCCAAAAAGGCCTCCTCCAATCACGGCGCCGATCGCCCGGCGAGCCTCCCGCAGCCACAGCCAATGGCAGCGCGGCTCCCGGGTGACGCCAGCAGCTGCCCCTCGGCTTCTTCTCAGCGAGGACAACACGGGGCAATGCCGGGTGGGCACCGGCTCTGAACAATAAAGCGCCCCGAGGCGCTTGCAGGAAATACAGCGCGCTCTCAGCGCTAGGGGGTCGCAATAAAGCGCGCTCAGCGCTATAAGCAAAACAAAGCGCTCCCAGGGGCTAGGAAAATCAGGAAGCGCTCACCAGCGCTAGGGACAACAGAGTCCAGCAAAAGTCCTTCTAGGCAGGTAGGGGGGCAAGGCTGGGCCCAGAGCCAGCTCACTGGGTCTCCAGGCAGGGAGACAGCCCAAGTGGCGGTCCTCTGGCCCAGCAGCAGCAGCAGCAGCAGCAGCCCCCTCAGGATCCTGGAAGAGAACAACCTCTGTGGGGACACAGCCCCATTTTTATACAGTGAAATCCTTTGTTTCAAGGTGCAGGGTGGGGGGAAAACCAGTTTCAGCTGGCTTTGGAGCACTCTTGATGGCCCAACCACCCATTTCATTCACTGGCAGGGCTAGGGACATTAGACACACCACAGGGGGGCGGAGCCAGCATTGTGTGGGGAAAACCCAGCCCATCCAGGACCCAGGTACACTCCTCCCACACATCACTCATGCTAATCTCCCACTCACCACCGGGCAAACCCATCTAGACTTCCTGGAGCCTGGCATGCCAGCCAGCTCCAGCCAATCACGCTCCAGCACCCTCACAGCACATGCACACATATCTCAATGTCCAGAAGTAGCACTTCCCAACTAGACACAAACATGCCGCAGACACCATCTTGCAGCATTCACTCTCACGAGTTTAAGCATACCAAACTCGAGCCTGCACTCCCCACGCATCAGGAACTACCAGGGACACACACATTCCCCATGCATTCCTATGGGAGGGCAGGCCAGCCATACTACACTCACGTACTTTCACTCTGGGACCCAGGAAAAGTGCGCAGAGACCCAAAAATCACTAACACAGGGTCACAAATAAAAGCAAAAAGTCTAGGGGTGAACCTGCCCTGCGGGCCAAGTCCAACACAACCCCCTTCCAGCCAAAACGCAGGGGAGAACAATCACCACCGTGATGGACTTCCCTGCTTGGGGCGATAGAACACGGACGCAGGCCCGCCATTGCCGGGACACCCTCCTGTTCTATGCCACATTGAACCCCTAGGGTTCCTTCTAAAGCTACTGTAAGGACCAACTGGGCTACCCCACTGGTACTCCTCAGCTGTCCGCGGCCAGGACCAGGCCCTGGGCCACCGGTCCTTGCCAATTCGCAGAGCGGGGGGTAGTAACCCCTGGCACATAGGAGCCATTCTCCACTCTTCCTGTCTGCAAGACAGGACTAGACTGCCACTGGTTCTCCAGCCTAGGGCCTACAACCTCAGGCGGACCAGGAGTCTCGGGGAAGGCTCTCCTCCCCCTACCTCTTCTCCTAGGGTTCCTCCTCCTCCGGCGAGGGGTACCTCTAGCACGCCATTCCAACCCAGGGTTTAACCCCTCAGGTTGCACCAGGGTCAGAGGTGGGCTCTCCCACCCTCTGCACCCCCTTCCAGAGGTCTGCCCTCTCCCAACTGGAGAAGTTCCTCTGGAAGAACCGGTCAGGACACTGGTTACAGTTGTCCTACCCTTCAGGTCAGGCAGAACCTGAACCTGGCCTCCCAACCTCTGGTCTAAAACCTTTGGTGGAATAATTGCCTGGCACTCCAGGACTTCTGGGGACTCACACGCAATCCCCCTGAGGCTGACACATGACCCATGTGTCGTGTGACTGTCTGTCTGGCGCAGATCTCCCGCCTCCTGTCCACCTGACAGTGCGCAAAGATCCCCCAGACCAGAAGTGGCGCCACCCGGGTCCACCCAAGAAGATCTAGCCCAACTGGCTAGTCTCTGGTCCACTGGTGCATCCACTGGGAAACTCATCCCCCAATCACTCCTCACTTCGGACTTCTGTGCACTCCCTCCTGGAGTAGCACTGCCGGACACTGGAACCCCTGGAGCTCTAGTTACAGACGCTCCAGGTTCCCTAGACACTAGGAGATCCTCCTCAAGTGTACTACCAGGACAGCCTAGGTCCCTAACCTGGTGTTCCCTCAAGAAACCACCCAAGTTCTGAGACAGGGCTTCGGGCCTATGGGGGCTCTCAGCCACCCACTGACTCCTGCTCCACTGAGCCAGGTAGTCATCCCCTCCACCTCTCTCACTATACTGGGACCTGGCTGGGCTACACTGAGCCTCTTCCACCACGCTGGGCTGGAAGATACCTATACCACTACAGTTGGACTCACTCTCCAATGACTCTACAGAACCTCTGGCACTCTCCCAGCGCTCTGCTTCTTCTGCAAGGGTGTCCGGATCAGTCAACCCACATTCCAACAGGTGTAGGCGCAACTCTGGCAAACAACTACTAAGCACCTGCTCTCTTAGAACCAGATCAAATAGTTTGTCAAACTCAGATTCCATGTGAACCTCTAACCATTCAGCCAGTGCACCTTGACATTCATCCACAAACTCCCCCCAAGACTGGTGAGACAGTTTCCTACTGCCCCTGAATCTCAACCTATGCTCCTCCTCTGGGGAAACAGGTACCAGACTCTGGGAACTGGGAGTGGGATTTCCTGCACTGAGATTCAAATAGCTGCCACCACTGGACTCAACCCTCCCTGGGGGATCCAGAAAATTATGACTGCAGTCAGGGGATAACCTACACTCTAGGGCTATCTTCTCCCTGGCCAAGGCCCTCTCAGCCTCTGCAGTCCGCTCATTCACACCCAGCTGCGCCATCTCTCTGGCATACTCTAACCTGAGCTTCTCCATGGCCAGCTGGTGCTCCCTCTCTTCTCTCCTATCCACCCACTGCTCTGGGGACAGGGAAAGGGATGGGGTGCTACATCTGACACTGGACCCAGCAAGGGACTCCCTATCTAGGGGGTACTCGCTCTCTGCTGGCGCCCATCCACTGTCAAACTCACTCTCCACATCAGACTCTTCAGGGCTCCCCTCAGACCCACCACCCTCATGGTGTGCGGTCCGGGCCCTCTCCCTCTCACTGTGCTCACGCTCCCAGTCACTCTTCTGCCACAGGATCATGTTATCCCTAAGCTTGGACTGGGTGTCTGACTCACTCACTGGGATGTCTCTCTCCTTACATAACCGTACCAACTCATGCACACTGTACTTAAACAGGCCACAAAGGTTAAAAGGAGATTCCATCTTGACAGGATGCTCACAGACACATGCAACACAAGGGACCTAGCAATCTGAAGTAAAAGTACACAATTCCAAAACTTCCACTCTCCTTAAAAAAGAACTCACTCATGCGTCCAGGGAAACACACCATTCATCCACACACACCCTCCCCTCGGATCGGTAAGGCAGTTTCTACCACCCCTGACTTCTCAACCTGACCACAAGTGACACAGGTACCAAACTCTGGAAGCAGGGCGGGGGACAAATGTACTGAACACAATTATCAAATGACACTCTTCAGGAGAAGAAACAATGGAACTTTACCAAAAACACAATAATCCCCAACAATGTGGTCATCTAAAATGCAGAGCTTTGTAGTGGCCGGTTGCTACTGTGGTACAACGCAAACACAAATTCTTATCCTCACCGCTTGCCGCCAATGTTGGAAATGGGATCCCCGGCTGGCCAGGGCTTTTGCCAAAGTCAGTCAGAGACCACCACTCCCAAGTCAGGGCAAGGGAGTTACACGCCAAGATAACCCCTACTCGCCCTCTAGGTAACGTGGCGCGAGCAGCAAGGCTAAACTTGGAGGCGATATGAGTTAAGTATTTGCGCACGCACCCCAGCAACAACACCCAAGGCCCACCACAAAGGAAACTCCACACAAGGTTATATAAAAAATAGCCTTTGTATTACACCAAAATACATTAGATAAAACACACACTTTACAATGTGCCAGAGGCACGGGCAGAATTTACAGGGGATATTTACAAGACAGGGCCACCTGGACCACTGTCAGGAATCAGCACTTTCAGAAGTAACACTTTCAGAAATAGCACTTTTTAGATCATAGAATTATCAATGTAGCACAAAAATAACATACAACCAGTCACTACTGGTACCAGGTGAGCACCACCTATGCAACCCTCACTATCTTAGGAGATTACACTAGGGAACCTGGGCTCTGCTAACAACACCTCTACTAGCAAGAAGGAAACCACCTAAGTATTACAATACCTGTAGGGGTGTAAAAACAAAACACATGATGCATTAACATTCAGAGGTGTAGCAATAACATTGCGCAAAACTTAAATCAGTCACCACCTGTGACAGTCCCTGTGTCCCAATGTCAGGGCCTAAACGTAGCAGTTGCCCACAAAGTGCTGGGCAACTGGTTCAGGGAAAGTTAGGGCAACGTTGGAGCCTCTCTGGCTCAAAGAACAAATGGCCCCCTGGAGCCTCTCTGGGCTCTTCAACAATGGTGGGGCGAACACGATGTGGGAGCCTCACAGGCTCTGCAGAAACAAAATGTCCCCCTGAGCCTCTCTGGGCTCTAGAACAATATGGGCCAGGGCGGGGAGCCTTCTCTCAGGCTCTAAGAAGGAATGCCCCTGCACGTTGGAGTCCCTCGTGGACTCGAAAGTAATCAGCTGCGAGCCTCTCGGGGCTCGGAATCAACAAGGGGCCTCGAGCCTCTTGTGCACTTGCAGCAAAATGCCCCCTGGTTTCAGAGTCCCACTCGTGAGCTCTTCAGAAAGGCCCCACTGGTCAGGGTCCCGCTCGGGGGACTCGGGGACCAACCCTTGCCCTTAGAGGAACCCGCACTCACCAGTTGTGTGGCGGCGTCTCCTCTCCCGGCTGCGGGGCTCCGGCTCTTCCCTCAGTCAACGCGGGGCTCACAGGCAGACCGGGGCTCTCCACGGGAGCTCCCGCTCCTCGGGGGCTCCCTTTCCGCACTTCTCCCTCTCTTCTTCTGGGGGAATGCACCGGGGCGCAGGGTAGGCTCCTGCCTGCCCCGGTGCTCACAACAGCCGCTACTCCTCTTGCGTGGGAGGCGGGGTAGGCTCCTGCCTTCCCACTTCCGGTTCCGGTTGTCCCGGAGGCCCGCCCTCGGCTTGCCTGACTTCCTGGTCGGGCGCCGGGCGGCGGCAGAAGCGATTTGCGGGCAAATGCCGGGTGGGCACCGGCTCTGGAGGACAAAGCGCTTCCAAGCGCAACAAGGGGGATTAACACAGCGCTCCCAGCGCTATAATCCAAAAAGGCCTCCTCCAATCACGGCGCCGATCGCCCGGCGAGCCTCCCGCAGCCACAGCCAATGGCAGCGCGGCTCCCGGGTGACGCCAGCAGCTGCCCCTCGGCTTCTTCTCAGCGAGGACAACACGGGGCAATGCCGGGTGGGCACCGGCTCTGAACAATAAAGCGCCCCGAGGCGCTTGCAGGAAATACAGCGCGCTCTCAGCGCTAGGGGGTCGCAATAAAGCGCGCTCAGCGCTATAAGCAAAACAAAGCGCTCCCAGGGGCTAGGAAAATCAGGAAGCGCTCACCAGCGCTAGGGACAACAGAGTCCAGCAAAAGTCCTTCTAGGCAGGTAGGGGGGCAAGGCTGGGCCCAGAGCCAGCTCACTGGGTCTCCAGGCAGGGAGACAGCCCAAGTGGCGGTCCTCTGGCCCAGCAGCAGCAGCAGCAGCCCCCTCAGGATCCTGGAAGAGAACAACCTCTGTGGGGACACAGCCCCATTTTTATACAGTGAAATCCTTTGTTTCAAGGTGCAGGGTGGGGGGAAAACCAGTTTCAGCTGGCTTTGGAGCACTCTTGATGGCCCAACCACCCATTTCATTCACTGGCAGGGCTAGGGACATTAGACACACCACAGGGGGGCGGAGCCAGCATTGTGTGGGGAAAACCCAGCCCATCCAGGACCCAGGTACACTCCTCCCACACATCACTCATGCTAATCTCCCACTCACCACCGGGCAAACCCATCTAGACTTCCTGGAGCCTGGCATGCCAGCCAGCTCCAGCCAATCACGCTCCAGCACCCTCACAGCACATGCACACATATCTCAATGTCCAGAAGTAGCACTTCCCAACTAGACACAAACATGCCGCAGACACCATCTTGCAGCATTCACTCTCACGAGTTTAAGCATACCAAACTCGAGCCTGCACTCCCCACGCATCAGGAACTACCAGGGACACACACATTCCCCATGCATTCCTATGGGAGGGCAGGCCAGCCATACTACACTCACGTACTTTCACTCTGGGACCCAGGAAAAGTGCGCAGAGACCCAAAAATCACTAACACAGGGTCACAAATAAAAGCAAAAAGTCTAGGGGTGAACCTGCCCTGCGGGCCAAGTCCAACAAGACTCTAAATCATACCTCGAGGAATCAGTAACCCATTTACGCACTAAATGATCCAATACTGTCCGCTCATTGGTACCAGGCAATTGACTACGCAATTGCTTACGCTCTGAAATAGGGGTCATAACCAATGATCCAAAGAAAGGAGACAAAAGACTAGTAACAGTATCAGTCATTCTCTGTCGAACAGAAGGAGAAGTCGACACAAGGACAGGGGGAAAAACAGGATGAGAAGTAGTAGCAGAAGGAGTAGATAATACAGAAGACAAAGTCAAAGGAGCTGGAAACGAAGTTGGTAGCAAAGTTGGCGGCCCTTGAGAAGGCTGCGTCAAAGGAGCCAACTGAAGAGGAGCTGTCTGTTGAGGAGGTTGTGCAACCACAACTTGTGGAGGTGCCGTAGCAATCTGCACATAAAGGGGTGGCGAACTCAACAGATGAGACATCAAAGGATCTTTCTCAAGTTCCTTCGCTGCATCCTGCTGAAGAGGCAAAGCTGGATAACATTTATCAATCGCCATTTTACGTCGCCTTTGCAACTGCTCACTTGCTTGTTCTTCTTCAATATCTTTAAACTGTATAGCAGCTTGCATTATCGAAATACCTTTTTCTCTTTTATTTCCCTTCGCTAATTTAATTTCTTTCTGTTTGGCTTCCTTTCGCCATAGGCGGAAAGAGTCAAACATTGCCGGCCGGGCTTTCTTCTTGAACAATTTACCTTCGAGATTGTCTAAAATCTCCGTCTCAAAGCTACCATAACAGGGCCATTGTAGGACACCGTCTTTCCTAGTATATCTAATCCATACCTAATTATACGTGATGGGGCCCACTCCATGTTTTACGTAGAGCTCATAGGTCGGAGTTCCAATCGGAGGAACCGGACAGGAATCCTCCAATCGGGAATCCCTAGTACAACCACAACAAAATATTTTTCCAAGTCTGCTAAGACCAGGCATCTTCGCTCACTAGTCTAGCTTCAAACTTCAAGGGATTATCAAAACACGATAGCCTTGTGAATGCAGGAGTCCCTCGGCTTTGGGGCCTGCTGGTACCAAATCAAAGCGATCCCGAAGGATACCAAACAAAACTAAGGACTGGGAGACGCTCCACTCATACTTAACTGAAATGTCGATGGCGTCACCAGAAGACCCGTCTATTGTCTTGCACTACAAATCGTCTAATGGCTCCAAAACAGGGCGACAGTCAGGGCGTAGCCGTCGGAAAGCAGGGAACCTCGCGGCAAAGACTTTCGGATCACGACGACATACAGGGGTCGATGAAGTGGTAGGCCTTCCTCCAGAATTTTCATACAAAGCTCCTCACGATCTTCAGGCTTGGACCCGTACCGCTGAAGTCGCCCCAAATTGGGCGCCAACTGTAAAACCGGGTTTTTAGAACCCAGCGGCGCCAGGTATAACGCCCAATGTCTTCGAGTTCCCCTGCCTTGGCAAACAGAGACACAGGACACTTCTTGGATGACGTCAAAGACCAAGTTTATTGGCTGCAACCAGGAACAGAGGTCTACGAAGCACAACACGGGTGGTTCGCTAGAGACTGCACAAATTCATAGAGCGGAGCATCGTCTTTTATGCCAAAAATCATGCTTCAGGCAACATTCCTGGCTAGCATCAGTCACATACAAATAGACCAATCGTAAGGTGACATTTCAAACATATCGCATGGCGACAATCCCACTTTCCGTTGTCCAGCCCACCAGCATGACCAAGCAAAAACCATCATTCCTGTTCGAACGGGCCGGACAAACCCATCATAAAGACCTCAACCCATATCAATGATTAAGCCATAAAAGAAGGAACAGAAGCAGATGAGAAGCAAGATAGAAGGGTGTGTGCATGTACCATAAACTCAGCAATGTCCTGCTCTTTGATCTCTATCTGACCAGCTGCTTAACAAGGAACTGGCTTAAGGAGGTCAGCCTCGGGCAAGGAGTCAGTTCATCCAGGTCATGAAGAAGTCAGCTAAAGGTGTACGTGTCCCAAGGACTCGTTCGGCCGTAGTTATTGGCCTATGTGAGGGCAACCACACAAAATGGCTGCCGCACACAAAATGAAATCCGAAGGTTCAAACATAATCCATGAATACGTAGTGTTCCCATTGATCGGTTATTATGAAAACACTCGTACATACCGCACTCATCATTTGCGGTCCGCCGATACCAAAATCGTCATGTTACGACGACCTTTATGAAACGGGTTCAGAATCCACGGAACCACACTGGGGGATCATTCCAAAATTAGTATCAAAACCATTATGCCCAACTCCTTTTTTAAACAACAATGTAAACAGCTCAAGCTTGACGATGCTCTCAGTCCTGAAGGGAGCAAGGAGCAGTACTCCTGGCACAAAGATCGAGGCAAACCTGTCAATTGCGCTACTACCATCTGCGACTAAATGCACACTAATAAACCCTCCAGCAAATAGCAATTGGACGGGCTTGCAGCACGTAATTACATCAGAACACACAAACTGACAAAAGCTGGCCGTAAAACTATTACCACAAGCGGAGCGAGACGGACGTACAATATGTGTCTGGAATATAAACGGCTTATCCTCTAAAACAAGTGACCTAGAGATTTTAACCTACCTGAAATCTTTCGATATAATCCTGCTCCAGGAGACCTGGGAAGACAATTCCTTTGAACTACAGGGTTACATCTCTCATCTACTTCCGGCAACCAAGGGATCTGCTTTTGGCCGCCGCACGGGTGGGTTATTGCTCTTAACCTCTATAACAGAAATAAGTAAGACCTCCCTAATAAAAACCTATTAATCACCTCCAAGCTGCATCCAAGCCATAAGATTAACCAGTTACCACAGGAAGTAATAATATTAAACATCTATGTACACCCTAAGCATAAGCAAAACACAGCAAAGGAGTTGCCAACGGAATTAGTGAGACTAATGGAAGAGGAAGCAAAGGATCTTATTATCCTTGCTGGAGATTTCAATATGCACCTTCTAGTCAACAACCAAGAAGACAATCTAATTCAGGATCTATCCGGCGCATGGGGAATTCCGATACAACCCCAAATTACGACCATCAAGCTAGTGCGAAGCGCGAATCACCTGCTTCGGGAACTGAGTACCTAAATATGAGAGTAGCTAAAGGCCGATTCAAGGACGACAACACACCAGCGGCCACGTAGCATTCAACTATAGCATCTTCTCACTTAGACTATACTTTCACAACTCTAACACTGTTCAACTACATAGTCACTTTTGAGATCGGTAATAACGAACTAAGTGACCACATGCCACAAGAATTAAGCCTCAAAGCAAGTTCAAGTCAGATATTCCCAATCACCAAAACTATTGTGCAAAATGAAACCAGCAACCTCAAAAGAATAAGGTGTAACTCCACAGATATAGAGGGAATATCATCTATTGCCAAAGATGTGTACAAGCAAGGGGGAGAACTGACAGGCCAGCCTTTGGAGTACTGGAACAATTTTGTCACATTGCTTGGGGAAACATTTTTAAACAGGCAAGCTCTGAAACAGCAGAATGCTTCACAAATTCCTACCAAAATGGTAAAAAGCCAAGAGTCTAAACAATTGAAGCAACTCATAAATCATACATTAAAACAACTCCGCAAATTCCCAAACAATTCGAGCCTCCAAAATGTCCTCCGTGAAGGTAAGAAATCATTAAAACAGAGGAGGTGGGCAATTAACAGAACAAAAGATAATGAAATAAGGGTGAAACTTTTCCACGACGCAAAACTGAAAAACAGCGCCAAATTTTGGCAAACAGTTAATAAATTACAGAGGCACAACCATCCTGGTATCTGATTCTAATATCACAGAAGCCGTTTGGAATGAACATCTATTTAATCACTTCAATGACGCGAATCAAAAAATAAACACCTCCATTTACCAGAGCAACACTAGTAACACCAGTCCGAAAAACGAAGCAGCTAACCAAGATTGTTCCAGCAAAAAGAGTATACCAACAGTTCTTGGCCGACACAATGCGAGAAAGACTTACTAAGCCAAAATTGCTTGCCCAGCACAGCAGATGAGTACAATAGCCCCCCGGCATTGGCCATAAAGAAACAAATAGCTAAAGGCAGACGGGCGGGGGCCCCCGGCCCCAGCGGCGTTCCACCAATGCTGTTTAAACATGACCCAGAATTCTGGAGTAATGCCCTGGTACCAGTCTTTAGATTTGCTTTAAGAGCTCCTACGCTTCCAGAATCATGGAGAGGCTCAATTATCAGCCCAATATATAACATGGCGAGAGGTCCACCCCAAATAATTATCGTCTGATAGTCCTCATAGACACTGAGGCCAAGTACAATGCAGGGGTCGTCTTAAAAGAAATAGCCAATTGGTCCTCAGAAAACAAAATCATTAACAGAACGCAAACAGGATTCTGTCAAGGCCATGGCGCAACAACTAAAATCATGGCATTGACCATGCTTATGGATGCTGCAAAGGAGGGCAAATACCCTGTACCTTTGCTTCGTAGATTACACAGCAACGTTCGACCATGTTGATCGCACCAGGCTCTGGCATAAGCTGGCCAGCTGGGAGATACCAACTTCTCTCTTAGATCAACTTAGACTCTTGTATACCAACACGTGGATCAGGATAAAAGTAGGAGGCGGGACGCACCTCTCAAACAGAATTCCCACAACTAAGGGAGTCAAACAAGGGTGCGTCCTAGCCCCACTGTTATTTAACCTTTTCTAGCAGACCTGCCGGAGGAACTGGACAGTTGTTCATCACATGCACCGAGGCTAGGAGGCACGACATTGACAAATCTGTTATATGCGGACAATCTTGTCCTGATCAGCCGAACCCCTATTGGTCTTCAACATCTCTTGGACGCGACCTGTAACTTTTCTCAACGGAGCACCTTAAAAATAAACCTTACAAAAAGTAAAATCATGATTGTAAACTTCCACAAAAAAAGACAAGTCCCAGCTGGTATCTTGACGGGAAACGCCTACAGCAAGTAACAAGTTATAAGTACCTGGGCATACTTTTAGACCATAACAACTCCTTCAAGCCGCAGCTGGAGTCCTTGCGATGGAAAGGTGCAATGACCTACCTGGCACTTAAATCCTTGAAAAAGAAGTTGCCCGACTTGTCACTAGACCCCTTCTTAAAAGTCCTGCGGGCTAAATTGCAGCCCACAATCACCTACGGGAGAGAGTCAATGAGAGGAAGAGATGCAGCAACTTTAAACAGCATAATAACAACTTCCTTCCGAGTGGTATTTCAGCTCCCTAAATACGTTTCTCCGGCCCAAATACGGTTGGAATGTGGCTTACAAAACCAGGCGACAGAGAGAATGGGAGCCTATGTAAAATGCTGGCATAAAATCAGAGCTGCCGAGATTGGTTCCCTAAATGTTTATCTCTGGATTGAACTAAAGCATACAGGGAAATCAACAGCTAACAAATACCTTTTGTCCTCCATCAAAGCTCTAGTTCTGACTGATCTTTGGAATACCCCGACGGCTCACTGTTTGTTAAAAAAGCTAGTCACAAAGTCAACAAGACTTAAATCTATTGTTGAGGATAAGGAAGTATTATCCAAGCGAGCAAATGGTTGGGAGGTGCTCAACAATTACGAAGCCTGCAAACCCCAACCCTACCTTAATGCAGCAATAAAGTTAACAACTAAAGAAAATTTCTTAAAACTTTGCCTGGGAGTTGGTTCAATTAACCCATTTTTACCACCTTGGGAAAGCAGAGGAGGTGATCAGCTATGCAGGCTTTGGGCCCGTGGAGTCGAGAACCTCATCCACATCATTTGGATTTGCGACAAACTTAAAGACATAAGGAAAACATTATTAAAACTCTCCTTTAATCAGCAAGGCATCAGGTCCTGCAGGCAGGCGGTAATCCACTGCTTTAATCCAAGCTCAGTACAGTTGAATTTCCGCTTCGTAAAATTCCTTACGCTCACTGACCAGAGACTGAAAAAAAAGCATCCTTGAAGGTAACGCCCTAGATCTACAAGTTGAGCTATAAGGGGATCCCATGGAGAAAAAAATAACAATACACTTTGAGGATTCGAAGGACTAACTGCGTAATAATGCAAAGTACTTGCGATAGATTTTTTATTTGATTAAAACATTGAAAGCGTTATACAGGTTTTATGTAAATCACAGTGGTTAATCCCTTTTTTATAGGGAATTATTTTAGCACTGTTTAATTCTTTTGTAGTAGTGGTTTTGATTTTAAAGATCATTTAATGTATGCAACGGTTTTAACTAATCATGGATAATAAAAAATTACCTTACCTTACCTTACCAGTGTGGTTTGGGTCTGATGACTGCACCGGTGGGGGCGGGGTCAGTGGGGGAGTGGGCGGGGATAGAGCAAAAATAAACCTGTGACCATGAGGTTGAAAACAGGCCCCTACAGCGGACGCCTTCGTCCACTGAGTCACCAGACCCGGCATACATGCATCTTTCTCTCTCTCTCTCGCTCTTTCTCTTTCTCTCTATATCTCTCTCTCTCTGT
Organism: Lissotriton vulgaris; assembly: GCF_964263255.1. Taxonomy (NCBI): domain Eukaryota; kingdom Metazoa; phylum Chordata; class Amphibia; order Caudata; family Salamandridae; genus Lissotriton; species Lissotriton vulgaris. Next base: position 170,583,175 of record NC_141685.1, read on the forward strand.
CTCCCTCCCTCTATCTCTCTCTCCCTCCCTCTCTCCCTGTCTCCCTCTGTCTCACTCACTCTGAGTGTCTCACTTCCTCTCTCTCTGTGTCTCCCTCTCCCTCCCTGTCTCTCTCTCTCTCTCTTTGTCTCCCTCTCTCTCCTTCCCTTTCCCTCCCTCTGTCTCCCTCCTTCCTCTGTCTCCCTCATCCCTCTGTCTGTCTCCCTCATCCCTCTGTCTGTCTCCCTCCTCCCTCTGTCTGTCTCCCTCCCTCGGTCTCCCACCCTCTGTCTCCCAACCTCTGTCACCCTCCTCCCTCTGTTGCCCTCCTCCCTCTGTCGCCCTCCTCCCTGTCTGTCTACCTCCCTCTGCCTGTCTCCCTCCCTCCAGGGCCGGACTGGCTACCGGGCATTTTTGCATTCTGCCGAGCTGGGGGCTGATGTCACTGCTGTGGGGGCTAATTTCATAGATGGAGACCTGCGTGTGCTTTGAAATCAACAATGCAAAACAAATTTCGTTTTGCACACGCAGGTCCCCATCAACGAAATCAGCCCCCAGCTTGGCAGCATGACAAAAAGCCCGGTAGCCAGTCCGGCCCTGCCTCCCTCTGTCTGTCTCCTTCTGTCTCCCTCTATCTCCCTTCGTCTGTCTGTCTCCTATGTCTCCCTCCCTCTGTCTCTCTCCCTCTGTCTCGCTCCCTCTGTCTCCCTAATCCGTTCCTCTGTCTCCCCCTGACTCCGTCCCTCTGTCTCCCCCTGACTCCCTCCCTCTGTCTCCCTCCCTCTGTCTCCCTACTTCTGTCTCCCTCTCTCTGTCTCCCTTTCCCTCCCTGTTACATTCTGTGTCTTCTCTATCATTTATTTATTTATTTCTGCTTGTATGACATCAGCCTGTTCTTCTGATGTCTGATCTACACACCATGTTATGATTCCAACACGACCTGGAATTCTAGAAGGTGTAGAGGCAGCGAGGCAGTTTTACATTGTATCTGTAGCTGTGTACTTGCTGATCTCCTTTTCAACAATACTTGATTCCTGTATGATTTCAACATATTTTGGCGACGAGGGAAAGAACCACCTTATACTCCTGTCATCTTGCCAGCACAGGTACGGAGTGTCTAAGGATTTATTACATTTTACTAACTTTGTGCTTTGATGGCACCAGCGGCAGTTTTCTTCATATTTCTCATTTTATGTGCCTTGATAGCACCTGCAGCTGTACCTTTTGATTCCTGACTTTTACCATATTCCTATTGAGACTATTTTTGTGTTGTAATTTTACAGTTTTTCGTTTTTTGAAGAATATCCTTCTACATACTGTTTAATACCTGCTCTGCTTGTTACCAGTGGGACGCCTCGAATTCCGCTCGTTTTGTGACCTTCTGCGTCTATGCTGTGGATTTTTATGCATTTTTTTCAATTCTCAAGTTGTTCAGCGTTGTTTGCATCTTTTGATCTGTTGCGCGAGCCTCCCTGCTGTCTCATCGCTCCACACGCGAGCAGTCTGTGAACCGCCTACGCGAGCTGTTGCCAAGGTAACATCACTGCTGCAGCGTCTCTCAGCGCCTTTCCTTGGTGCATCATCACGCAGCGTCTTCACGCAGCGCGTCACGACGTCGGCGGCCATTTTCTGTTTCCAAGGAAATGAAAGTCAACAGTACAACGGAGCTTCAATAACGGAGCTTAATTACAGATATTTCGATCGTTGCTGAGACAATTTTTTTCCACACGGCAAGACTATTCAGTTAAAATTCAATTTTACCTTCGTTAATATGACAATTCTGTTTGCAATTCGGTTTGCTTATGTTTATACCAGCATATTTATTTTCAGTTTTCTGTGATTATTTCCTACAATATTAGTTCTCTTGCTTTAATAATTTTAATACACTGAAGTTGAGTCTGTGATACCTTACAGTATTTACAACTAGCATTTTGTTTTAACTGTAGCCATACTGTTATTAGCTTTCAACATTATTTTAACATGCAGTTTGACCCTCCAGCAAAATTTCTACAGACTAAAGGTGATCCTCCCATGCCTTGGGCAAGATGGAAGGAAGAATTCATCATATATATGAAAGCAATTGATGGGGAACGCATGGGGGCGGAAAGAAAAAAATGTATTTTCCTTCATTGCTTAGGATCAGAAGGTCAGGTTATTTTTAGATCTTTGCCTCAGGTTACGGTACAGAATGATGGACAATTATGACAGAACATTATTTTCTTGAGAAGTTGAGTAAACAACTATGTTTAAGTGAGTTGGAACAACCAGATATCAAGGCTGTTAGTTTTGAAGGAAATCAAATTGAAGTTGAAGGTTGTTTTGAAGTTTCCATACATTTTAAGCACAGATGTGCTGACATAAAACTCTATATTGCCAAAAAGGGTGTCAATGTCCTGGGTTGGCGTGACCAATACAAGTTGGGTATTATATTAAATCCTAGGGCTGAGGAACCTGTTATGTTATGTGATGATACGCTATATAACCAGGTTGCCACAGTAGATGATAATTTCAAGATTGATGGTGAAGAACAGAAACTAATCAACTCTTTTAAAAATGTTTTTTTGTGACAAAATAGGAAAACTGAAGAGTTTTTCACACAAAATTGTTTTGAAAGACAATGCTACACCAGTGAAACAAAAAATAAGGGGTGTACCTATTAGTGTAAGACAAGAACTGAAAGACATGTTGAAGGAGTTATCAGATGAGGGCATAATTGAAACTATTGAATCGGCTGAGTGGGTTTCTCCCATTGTTTTAGTCCGCAAGCCTGATCAAAAATTAAGAGTGTGTGTAGACCTCAGGGCTCTTAATTCAAATATTGTCATAGACTGTAACCCCTTACCAAATATCAATGAGGTAGTATCAATGTTTGAAGGTGCCAAAATATTTTCCACGTTGGATTTACGTTCGGCCTACCATCAGATTGAATTTAAAGAAGAATCTAAGAAGCTTACAGCATTTATCACGCCTTTTGGTTTATATCAATATACAAGAATGCCTTTTGGCCTGGCGTCGGCTGCGTCAGTATTTCAAAGGGTTATGTTTTTGATTTTCAGAGATTTAGATGAATACGTTAAGTGTTTTCAGGATGACATTCTGATTTTTTCAAGAAATAAAAATGACCATGTAGGTCATCTGTATAAGGTTTGCAAGAGATTAGAAGATCATGGCCTTACTTTAAAAGCCCATAAATGCAAAATTTTCCAACATACTGTAGAATATCTGGGACATACCCTATCTGGAGATGGAATTATTCCTAAAAAAACAATGTGGATGCCATAGTCAAAGCACCATCACCTGTCAACAGAGATCAATTATTGTCATTCACAGGAATGTGTGAATACTATAGTAAATTTGTGGAAGGTTTTGCTACTAAAATGGAACCTCTGCGAAGTTTGTTAAGACAGAATGTGATGTATGTATGGTCAAAGGAACAACAGGAGGCTTTTGAGTTGATAAAAAGGGACATTGTTAATGCTCCTACGTTGAAACCTTTTAGGATGAAGAAGGGGTGTATAATAACTGTGGATGCTAGTCTATATGGGATAGGGGGTGTTTTGTCTCAAAGAGAAGGAAAAGAAGAGTGGAATGTAGCTTTTGCTTCACGCACCTTGAATGACTGTGAGAGGAAGTATGCAGTGATTGAGAGAGAGTTACTTGCATGTGTGTGGGCTGTCGAACATTTTCGGTTATATGTCTGGGGCTGTAGGTTTGTTCTGCGAACGGATCATAAACCTCTAGTTAATATTTTATCTACTGGTGGTGGTTGGCATTCTACAGCCAGAATCGCAAGATTATCATCCAGGTTACAGGAGTACAATTTAAGTACAGAATATGTTCCAAGAAAGAAAAATGTCACAGCTGACTTTCTTTCTCGTCTTCCATGTAAACAAGGTGATGTTGATGTTATTAGAGAGGTAGATTTTTCCTTAACGATTGCTGATGTATTAGGTGATCAATTCCAAGAGATTACAGAGGAGAAGTGGAATAGTTGCATTGCTGAAGATGATAAGTGGAGCACCCTCAAGAAGTTTGTGATGGAGGGTTGGCCCAAGAAAAATCTTATTATGGAAGAGCTGCTACCGTTTGCTAAAGTAGCGGATGAATTGGAAATGGAGAATGATTTTTTGTTTAAATCGGGCAAATGTGTTCCAACGCAGGGTATACAAGACATGATTCTTAAATTGGCTCATAAGACACACCCAGGCATATCTTCTATGAAGAGGTTGATTAGGAGTTTCTTTTGGTGGCCAGGAATGGATGCGTATATTGACAGAACAGTAAGGGAATGTACGGAGTGTGTGTCAAGTGAAAAGATGCTCAGAACTAATGTTCCACCTTTAAAGGTGGTGAAATGGCCGGAGATGCCTTGGCAAAAATTAGCTTTTGATATTGTAGGACCATTTAAGAACTTACCAGAGAATTCACGGTTTGCATTGGTGTTGATTGATTTGCATTCGAAATGGCCAGAGGTGAAGTTTGTTTCCAGTGCCACCACCAATTCCGTAATTTTGTTTTTTAAGGAGATTTTTGCTCGAGAGGGCTGTCCTTCTATTTTGGTTACGGACAATGGTGTCCAATTGAAGTCATCAGAGATGGAAAACTTTTTGAAGGGACATGGGATTGTACACAAGTGCACATCCTTGTACGAACCACATGAAAACGGACAAGTAGAAAGGTTTAATAGGGTGTTGAAAACTTACGTTTCTGATGTTATTAATATACGTGGAGAATGGTTGAGTGAGTTGAGAGAGAGGTTGTGGGTTTATCGAATCACGCCCCATTCAACAACTGCAATTAGTCCTTTCAAATTATTAAAGGGAAGAGATCCTGCCTCTAAAATTTGTCCATGGTGGCTTATGGATAAATGTCAAGATAAATTAATTACTAAAGAATGTGTACATGACACTGCTAAAAGAGTTGAAGAAAATCAGAACAAGACCATGTGTTGGTACAACAAAAAGTGGAAAGTTAAAATGCATGATTTTGTTGTAGGGGATTGGGTGAGAATTAAAAAACCTGGTTTAATGACTAAAGGTTCATCTAAGTTTGGTAGACCCATTCAGATTAAAAAAGTGTTCTCAAATTCTGTTATTACTCAGGATGGTAAGTTATGGAACACAAAAAGAATTGCAAAGTGTAACTATGCTGTTCATGGTGCTTGTGCTAAGGATTTACCTAGTTCTGATATTTCAGGTCAGGGTAATCAAGACACCATTGCCTCAAGGATCAAACGTAATGTTCGTGTTACAAATAGACCATTGAAATTGAGTGATTATGTTTAGTTTTCTTTTGTTATGGAAAAGGGGGATGTGTTACATTCTGTGCCTTCTCTATCATTTATTTATTTATTTCTGCTTGTATGACATCAGCCTGTTCTTCTGATGTCTGATCTACACACCATGTTATGATTCCAACAAGACCTGGAATTCTAGAAGGTGTAGAGGCAGCGAGGCAGTTTTACATTGTATCTGTAGCTGTGTACTTGCTGATGCTGTGCTGGACATTAAATCTCCTTTTCAACAATACTTGATTCCTGTATGATTTCAACACTCCCTTTCCCTCCCTTCCTCTCCATCTGTCTCCCTGCCTTTCCCTCCCTCCCTCTCCCTCTGTCTCCCTCCCTCTGTCATCTCACCCTGCCTGTGTGGCAGCCCGGGCTGAGACAGCTTCCTGGGAACACTCAGCCGCACACACACAGCTGCACCCGAGCACTTCACAGGTCTTTAAAAGACCATTTGCATGTTAAAGAGGCTGTGTTCTATTTCACCTCTTCTTAGGCCCCTGCAGCTCCACTCTGGCTATCGCTAGAATCGCCCGGCACCCACAGAGCTGCAGAGTCTCTCAGAGTTGCGCTGCTGTAGACACTTTTTAAAAGAAAATTTTAAAACACGAGTACGATGTTTGCAAGGTCCATGGGCCGCCAAGGAAGGCTTGCTGGGCCGCAGGCGGTCCACGGGTCATACTATGAGTACCCTTGATATAGCGAATAGGTCTCGCTTTTGGGACCTTAAAAGTATTTCGTTATGCAGCACGATATGCTTGCATGGCTAAACACTTATAAGGTTCTAAAAGCGAGACCTATTGGCTATGCCAATGCATCCTTCCATTACTTTTAGCAAAAGTAAAGAAAAATCATTTTTTTTCTATTTCATTACTTTTGCTATAATCTCGACACTTGCGCTTTACTTTTAATGTTAAATAGATTTGTGTTTTTTTAACAATTTCATTGTGTAAAATTTGGATACATATTAGCGTCTATGCCTTTTAATAGGGCCAATGTTACACTTGAAGAACCTACAGGTGTTGACACGACACCATAGCATGCTGCCGGGTGCTGCTCTCACCTGGATAGCAACATCGGATTCCCGCAGCTACACCTAGCAGAACCACTGTGCGCTCATATGGACCTTACGACACTTAATTGCCAAACCCTATGCCAAATAAAAAGATCGGAGTTCATGGTAGTAAAGTCCACATTTGAGCACAATATAGATGCTGCAGCAAAACCAAATTGTGATTGGTGGACTGCAGTGCTGATCCCAGGCAAAGATATCAAAGTGCTTTGAGGCGTTCAATGTTGATATTTAGTATATTTTTTAATGCATTATACAGCAATAGTCAGAAGTATCAACTGCATATCAAAGACTACTGCTTCTCAAATCAGAAGGTAGCCCAAGAAATTGACAAATGCTGACCAGCGCAATGCCCGGAGCACTTGTGGTAGCAGGGCCATACACCAGAGAAATAATCCACAACCTGGAGTTTAGCCACTAGCAGTAAAGACCTAAATTACTACTATCATGAAAATAAGATTGTGCACTGCTTAGTGTTTAAGTCGCACTATGGCGTGTATTTCGTGCTCCAGGAAATCACTCCCCACTCGTGAGTGTGTTGAATCAATATACAGGTTGCACTTATACAGATGTGTAGGTGTCTTTCTGGGCACAGAAGTCAAGGTGCTGTGGATCACAGCTGAGTTCTTCAAAACTGAATGTAGAGATATACATTTCTTTTAATTTCACAAACACAAATCCATGTAGAGAAAATCAATGATTCTTGAGTCTTCAATCCATGTACATTATAGGTGTTGTGTCATGCATAATTAAAATCATTAATGCATTAATCCATTCCCAATGATTTTTGGAACCAGGGCCTTCATCAGGGGAATATCTAAATTGGAAATCAAATAGAAAGCCATGACTATAACAGAATATCCACTGTATATGACCATCACTTGACTGTTAAGAAAAATCCACAAAGACGTGTGCAAAGGATAGAGCGGTTTGGCTACGTCTGGTGACTGGTAAAAAAGAAAATCTGAGGTGTATATAGTGGTAGAAAAATAAACTCAACTGGAATTGGTGAGATTAAAGCAGTCGGGTGCTCCGGGATTTCAATGGCAGTTGCGAGTGTCTCTGTAGTTTGACTGTGTGACTTGTTTTGTCTCCTTTTGTCTCCTTCTTGCATATACTTCCACCCAACTGTAAATTTCTCCAAGTTTATAGTCGATTGCCTTGCATTTGAATGTACAAATTTTGCATTCGTTAATTTCCTGAGTGTATTTTGCCAATTGTGCATTAATGTCAGTCAATGTTTTTGACCACTCATCAGCTTCCATGTTAGCAGAGGATTCAGTCTTGATTTATGATATTTCTTTTGAAAGGTCCTCCAAGATTTTAGACAATTCTTCAATAATTAAAATAATTAAATCCAGTGAACACTTTTAAAGTATTGCATACCAATTTTCCCCATATTTTGGAATGTTTTTGCATAAGATTGGTTTTAGTGGGATCCTTAATCCTCTAGGATTCCTTTGTAAACAATGGTATTTAATTAATGTGCTCGCATGCAGTCGTTGGTTGAGCTCCTTTTTTTAGTAAGATATAACAACGGTTTAATGCTGTTCTGTATGTTACCAGTGTTTGATGATGGTGTTATTTCCTCAAGAATTAAAGCATAAATCCTTGTTGCTTCATTATCAGGAAAAGCAAACATGTCTGTTCTTAGGTCCGTTAAGTTTGATATGTCATCATACGCCATGATGGTTTAGGTGAGAGCTGCGCTCCTTGATCATACAAGCGCAATATAACTATATAGATAAATAGGAACACGCACTAATCGTTCCAACTGTTCTTTGTACTCAATTTGTCACGTTGTTGGACTTGGCCCTTTTTGCAGGGTTGTCCCTGAACTTTTTGCAATCCTCCTGTATTTTGTCTGACCTGTTTTTGTTGGTTTTATGGCTCTGGGCACTTTATCACTGCTGATCAGTGCTAAAGTGCATATGCTCTCCCTATGCTAAATTGATGTATGGATTTGTGACTCCATGATTGGCTGGTTTGGTTTACTGGTCAGACCCTAGTTTATTTATTTATTTATTTATTTTTAACATTTCTAAAGCGCGAACAAATGCCCGCAGGTGTCTCGGCGCTGTAATGTCAACAATCTCCTGAGATAAGTAGTGGGGACTAAAGGTTAAACAGCCATGTTTTCAATTTCTTTCTGAAAACAAGAAGGTTAGGACTGGATCTGATGGATTGAGGGAGTGTGTTCCATAGTCTTGGAGCCGCAACCAGGAAACGTCTGTCTCCCCAGTTGACTAGCTTGGTCCGTGGAACAATCAGATCATTCTGTTTAGCTGAACGGAGTGGGCGAGAAGGAACATATGGAACCAGATGATTTCTCAGAAATTGAGGTGCTTGGTGATGTAGAGCTTTGTAGACAATACACAAGGTTTTGAATTTAATTCGATTTCTGATGGGCAGCCAGTGATAGCTTCTCAAGACTTCAGTTATTGGTTCAAATTTGGGAATGTTAGCAAGCAATCTTGCTGCAGCGTTCTGAACTGTCTGCATTTTCTTGATGACTCTGATTTGAGTATTGGCGAACAGGCCATTACAATAGTCCAATGCTGACAGGACAAGAGCGCTGACTAATGTCTTGCCTACATTTTTAGGGAGGAAAGGCAGAACCTTCTTTACCAAGCGTAATTTATAAAAATGCTGTTGCAGCTATTTGGTTGGCATGTGTCATGAAGTTCAGGTTATCATCAAACATGACGCCCAAATTTCTCACCTTCGTGGAGGGTTTCGGCAAAGTTCCAAAAGATGACGGCCACCATACCTGGGACCAGGTGGGGCTGAGGTGGCCGAAGGTGACCACCTCGGTTTTATCGGAGTTCAATTTTAAGCAGTTTGCCGACATCCACTGTCCGATAGCCAACATACCTGCCCTAAAATTCTCCGCTACTCTGTCCCCATCGTCTCTGACAGCCAGGACCAGCTGAGTGTCATCCGCATATGAGGTAAGGTTCATCCCATGTGCTTTGATGGTTTTAGCAAGGTCCGACACATAGATATTAAATAGTGTCGGACTCAGGGATGAACCTTGAGGTACCCCACATGGCAAGGACAGCTCAGCTGATTCGAATTGTCCTAAGATGACCGCCTGGGATCTGTCCGCCAGAAAGGATGCCAGTAATTTTTTAGCCAAACCTTGTACACCCATCTGCTCGACACGGTTGACCAAGATCTTATGGTCAACCGTGTCAAAGGCAGCCGACAAGTCCAGTAACACCAACAGTGCTGCACCACCTTGATCCCGGATTAGTCGGATGTCGTCTGCCGCTTTTATGAGCGCCGTCTCTGTTCCGTGAAACTTGCGGAATCCAAACTGGGTTTCATCGAGCAGATGGTGTTGCTCGATGAATTCCGCAAGTTGATTGTTCATGGCCTTTTCAGCTATTTTGGCCAGGAGGGGAAGATTGGCTATAGGTCTGTAATTTTTCAACTCTGTTTTATCTAATCCAGTTTTTTTCAAAAGGGGCTTTAATAGGGTTTTTTTTAAAAGGCTGGGGAAAATTCCTGTGCGGAACATTGAGTTACAAATTTGTGTTATAACAGGAATCACAGTGTCCATTAGTGGGCGGAGGGTTTGCAAGGGACACGGATCCAGTGCTGAGCCGGATTTAATGGCTTTAATAATGTCGTGGGTTTGACTCTCTGTAATTTCTATGAACTGGGGAAAAATATTATCAGAAAGAGGCATTGTCGAATCCTCACTGTCAGGATTATCTGCAGCGGTAAATGCAGAAAAAATATCATTCACTTTAGTGAAGAAAAAGGATGCTAGTGCATCACAGAAACTTTGCGAGCATGGAGGGTTCAAATCGGGAACGTCTCCTGCAAGCTGTCTAGTTATATCAAAAAGTTTTTTAGAGTTTTTTGCACTTTCAATTTGTTCGCAATAATATCTTTTCTTTGCCTCCATAATCATGAGTTTATATTGGTTCTGAAGCTCCTTATATTTATTTTTACTTTCATCATCGTAATTTTTCCTCCATTGCCTTTCTTTGTTCCTACATATCTGCTTATGTTTCCTAAGTTGTTCTGTGTACCAGGGTGCTGATGGAGAACTTCTATTCCTAGACATTCTTTTGACAGGTACCAGTTCATTAGTGGCTTGTTCCAGCCAGATTTGATATTGTTCTGCGGCTATTTCTGGATCATTGGACAAGGTAGGCTTAGAAGTGTCTAATACAGCCTTGAGATTAGGGATATTGATGTCTTTCCACACTGTGAATGACTCCTGCTTAAGAGTAGGAGTTTTATCAGTGTGGGTCTTATTAATTTCTATCATACCTAGTACCAGATAATGATCCGTCCAAGTCATTGGCAAGACCTCCGTGACTAACAGATTATTTAGATTAGAAAATATTCCGTCTAATGTGTGTCCTCCATTATGAGTGGGACCCGTTACTAGCTGTGATAGGCCAAATATTTCCATTTCTGATTGTAAGGACAAGGTATCTTTATCCTGAGTGCAATCTAAATGGAAATTAAAGTCTCCTAACATTGTCATGGCTTTCTCTGTTGCAAAATCTTCTAAAATGGTGGCAATTTCTAGAAGAAATCCCGACCGACTTTCAGGCCGTCTATACAATAGTATGCCTTTGAAATTATACGAAGGAGACAAATAGATGTCAAATTGGAGCGCTTCGCATGCAGTAGAAGGTATTGCCTTAATGCGAGTTTTAAAAGTGTCTCGGGCAATAATGGCAATCCCACCTCCTCTTTTGCCTGTTCTATCCAGCCTATAGGCTTTGAACCCTTTTGGTACGGCTATAACCAGATCCGGGTCTGATGCTTTGTCCATCCATGTTTCTGTCAGGAACATTATATCAATGTTCCTGTCTTGGATTAAATCGGCAATTTCCTGCCTGTGTTTAACCAAAGAACGAGCGTTAATAAGAGCTGTGATTATTGTTTGTGTTTTATGATTTCCATTGTTATTGCCAATAGGGTTGTTAAGTAAAGGGATGGTAGTCTGGCAGTGATTACATTTAAAAGTAGTGGGAGAAGAAATTAAATCCGAACTATACCTGGTGCATTCTTCCCTTAACTGTGGACGCAGACTGGTGAGCATCGAGGCAGAGTACGATAGGGGGCGATTACGGTTTGTAGAGCCAGGGGTAGTGGCCCTAGGCCCGTGTCCGGCGCGGACGGGCGCAGACGGGCTTGCCTTTGGCGCGCCTTCGGCGCGCCGCTGGCGCGCCGGCTGCGCCCGCCCGCTGCGCGGTCGGGATGGTCTCCACATTAAATGCTCTGTGGAGGAGGGTGGGAGGCGTCCTGCCACTGGACCGCCAACCCTTCCTCCCTCCAAGATGGCGCCTTTACCCCGCGTCGTGAGCCCTTGATCGGCCACGCCAGGAAGGAAAAGGTGAGATTAGCGTGCCTCAGTGCAGTGTGATTCTAGAACTCGAGCAGCGCTTCTAAGTAGTAAATTAAAAAAGTATCATATAAAATATTTACACGATTTAAAAAGGTTGCCGCAAATACAGCGCTAATTCACCTAACAAGGGATAGTGGAGAGAACCCCCGGCTTCCGCCTCAGGGGAGAGTAAACATGTAGTTCAGGGCACGGAGTGTGCCCAGGGCTTGTAAACCAAATCCTGCTAGTGGACTTGCAGCACTGGTTGTGCCACCCACAGAAGCAGCCTGTAAAAGTGTGTCTCAAGTCTGCCATTGTAGCACCTGTGTGCAGTCTGGTACTGCCTTGCTGACTGGGCAAGTGCACCCACTTGCCAGTCCCTAAACATTCACTTTTATTTATATGGTAGCCCCAGGGGCAGGGTGCTTTGTAAGTATAAGGTAGAACATGCCCTGGTGTGTGTGTGGCATGTCCTATTAGGGAATTACAGCCATTTTCGTTTTTCACTATTGCAAGGCTACCAGTTCTCCATAGGCCAGAATGGGCAGGTAGATTATTACATTTTATAATACTAACTGACTTAGGGAACATGGTGAAAAATTGAGTTTAGTATGCCTGCACTCAGAATGATAAAATAAATCTTTTAGTAAAGTTGGTTTTAACATTCTGTGTTTAAAAATACCACTTTTAGAAAGTAGGTATTTTCTTGTCTAACTAGCCAAGCCTGCCTTTGCTAGGTTGTGTATTCATTGTCTGGAGTTTGAGTGACAGGGCTGGGGGATTCCAGGAGACAGGGTGAGTCCAGTGGAGAATAGAGAGATCTGCATCTAGATGGGAGGGAGGAGTTGCACCTGGGACCTGAATAGGACTGTGTCTGCCCCCCACAGTGCTAACCCCACCCCCTGAGGTGTGTCTGATGTCTCTGACCTGCACTGTGAAAGGAGAGAAGGAGTCATGTCAACAGAGTGCTCCAGGACTGACCAGAACTGGAAACTCTATGATGCACTACGCAACTCATTCCACACCATTACATGCCACTTTACTTCACTCTATTCTACAACACACTTCTCTACTCCGTGCCACTCCATGCTACTTCACTCTATTCCGCTCCACTCTCACACTCTATGCCACTGTAGTCTATGACTCTCCATTCTACAACAATCTACTCCACTCAATGCCATTTCACTCTACTACACTACACCACTCTATGCCACTCCACTCTAAGACAATCTTCTCTAATCTGCGCCACTCTGTTCTAGAACACTCTATGCAATACCCTCTATCACATTCCACTCTACGACATTATGGCACGCTACTCTACTCCACTCAATTCTACGACACTCTACTCCCTCTAGGACACTTCACAACACTCTATGCCATTCCGCTCTAAGGCACTCCATGATACTCCATGCCACTCAACTCTACTCCATTCCATAACACTCCACTGTACTCCACAACACCCCACTTTATGACAGTCCACTCCATGCCACTCTCCTTTACACAATTCACTTTCAGCCATGCTGGTGTACAACATTAATGCATTAATTACAGCAAAGACAATAGCTCTTCCATATGTAAGCCATGTTAGCTTTGCCAATGCTTGCTTTCCAGAGTGCTTCATTATCTGTTGGACAGGCCACGTGTAAGGCTTGCTCCCCCCCCGCACGACCAGGCCCGAGCCCGGCTCTTCAGGTGTTACACGCAACAACCACCCGTTTCCCGTTTCATATGGGACCCCTGCCCCTGAACATCTCCACACCATGGGCCCGATTCCCTACCGGCCCTCTCGCCCGGCCTGGGCGCCATCTTGGACACAGCACCACGAGGCCGCGTGGACTCCGATCGACCCTAACCCTGGGCCTGGCCAGGCCCCGACATCCCGGCACCACCATCCACCCAGGAGGTGAGCGGACTACTTGGCAGGTCAATGGGAGAAAGAGGTGTCGATGGCTCTCCCCCGCCAGGTGCCGATCGCCCCCAGCTCCCCCAGGCGCTGGCTCCACCCCCCTGCTGGGTGTCTGGACTCCCTCATCCCGGACCTCCCGACCTCCAAGTGCGAGGGTCCGGACATCAAAGGGCGCCAGACCTATAACTGGGGCAGCTCCAGAGCAGGAAGGCAGTTGTATCCTGGAGTCGAGAGACGCAGTGAAGAACTCATCCTTGACGGACTACTGGCGCTGCCGTAGCCCTGCCTTGCGAACTATCGACCTGCCTGCTGGCGCTGCCGCAACCTTCTGAAACCTTCATCGTCGTCGGGACCTGCTGGCGTGGCCGCGGACCGTTTGTAACCACCACCTTCATCGGGACCTGCTGGCTCCGCCGCGGACCGTCGCTACCTTCAACCATCCCGGGACCTGCTGGCTCCGCCGCGGCCCGATCATCTAGAACGCCGAGCTCGAGGATTGTGAGCTATTTCATCTACCACCATATCCACCAGATTGGTAACGAGACTGTCCCGCTACCCCCTTACCCAACCAAGAGACTAGAATAGAGGGGACCCCTGAGTCCAGACCTCCTTGTACCATTTCACCGTACTTAAAGAATTGCTTATAAAGTAACGTTGAACCTTATCCTTGTGTGGTGTACATCTGTGGGGGGGAAGTTACTTGTCTGTACGATCGCTGGAGACGGCTCTCCCCGGAGACCTCTCCCCTTGTCCTCGGCCGACCCTCCCGGTCCGTCTAACATTGGTGGCCAGCGGCGCGATCCGAATCAACGCGTAATCGTACAGAGAGTAGCTCACCCCACGACAAAACCACAATGTCAACCAAAGAAAGCGGATCCACCGAAAAATTCCAGATGGAGAAATTGGAAGAATACAGCCATCGTGAGTTGAAACAATTCTGCATTGAACTAGGTATCGCTACCACCGGTCTGAGTACTAAAGACGATTTCAAGCACGCCATTGAGTCATGGGCAGAAACCGGGGCCGTCAGACCCCCGGACCAAAATGTCGCAGCAGCAGAAAAAGACACCACGGCTCCCGAGGAGCGAAGAACGGGTCTCTCGCAAGATGAGATCCAAGAACGAGAAAGAAACCGACTACATGAACTAGAAATGGCCCGGCTCAAAATGGATGGCGAACTCAAATTAGCCGAACAAAAACTGAACCTGGAACATCTGCGGCTCCGAGAAGAACGGGAAGAGAAACAGAGACAAAGAGAGCTCGAAGAGAAGAGACTGGCGTATGAACACGAGCGCAAACTAGCTGAGATAGACTTACGCAAGCAGAACAAAGAATTAGAGGTGCCCGAGCAACCGCACACCCCGGGGGCAACAGAAAAGAAGGTACACATCCCCAAGGATGTCGTTCGAGAATATTTCCGAGATGACGACATACAGCAATGGTTCAAAGCCTACGAGATCGCTATGACCTCCCACCGGATCGATCGAAGCGACTGGGGAGCCGGTCTATGGGGGAGGTTCGTCAATGAGGGCCGCGATGCCCTGCTACAGCTCCCAGACCATCTGATGACCTCCTATGACCACATGAAAGCTACCCTCCTCACCCGCTATGGGCTCACACCCGAAATGTACCGCCAGAGGTTCCGAGACTGCACCCGGATCCCGGGTACCACTTGGGTGGAATACGTGAACTATTTCAGCCGAGCCTTCGAGGGTTGGATCAAGGGAAGCAACGTAACGACCTACGAGCAGCTCTTCAATCTCATGGTATGGGAGCATCTATCAAACAACTGCTTCGTCGAGCTCAGGCAGCACCTCCTCGACAGTAAATTGACTGATCCACGGCAGCTCGCCGCCGAGGCTGACCTGTGGGAAATTACCCGAGTAGGCCGAAATGGGTCTCATGAACAGAACCGGAACAACCACGGTCAGCACCGTCCCCGAGGAGGAGGAGGGGGCCAGGGACGAGGAAGAGACAATGCCCCGGCCGCTCCCGCTACCAGCACCCCACCCCCGGCCAACCGGGGCAACACCCCGGCGCGGCCGGGATACAGAGCCAATGTCACGTGTCACCGATGCCAGCGAGTCGGCCACTACCCAAACGACCCGAATTGTCCACAGAGTCAGACTCCGAGACCCCGCCAGATGGCTGCCGCCGCCCTGGGGGAAGAACAAATCTCCGAAGAACAAGAGGAGTGCGAGCAAGAACACCAAGAGTGGGAACCAGCCGCCATGGTTCTAGCGTGCCTAGGGGGAAAAGACATGGTCCCGCGGGTCCCCCTGCCCGCCAACACCCGGAAGTACAGTCAGTGGGTGAACATTAATGGACGCCGGGCCGAAGCCCTACGTGACACCGGGGCCAGTGTAACGGCCGTCCGCTGTCACCTGGTGACCCCAGAACAGATCCTGCCGAACGTTCTCTGCCCTGTCCGTTCAGCCGACAATTCGGAGAGTCTATGTCGGATGGCCTGCGTCCCCTTCGAGTGGGGAGGAGTCTCCGGCATGTTGAAAGTGACGGTCCGAGATGATGCCCCCGTAGACTGTCTCCTGGGAAATGATCTTGAGAGTTCCCCGTGGGCCGCCGTAGAGAGAAGAGAGTACCTGGGGATGTTGGGCCTCCCGGACTGGGCGTGCGTAACCACCCGGTCCATGGCTGCCCGTGCCATTCCCCGACCCGAAGAACCTAAATGGCCGGCACCTCCTCCCCCGGTCGCTCCAGTAGAAGACACCGACCGGGCCGTCCCCCCAGAGCAAACTCCCGAGGGGCTCGTTCAACCTCAGGACCTTCCCGACCTGGCTCAGTGGCGTCAGGAGGGGGGGCCCACCCAGGAACAGTTTCGCCACGAACAGAAGACCTGTCCCTCCCTCGAGGGACTCCGCCAACAAGCCCTCGCCCAGAGTGCCGGGGATACCTCCGGAACCCATTGGGTCTATTGGGACAATGACCTGTTGTACAGCGAACAGAGAATCGCAGAGTTAGGGGCCAGTCGAGTGCTAGTGGTACCCCTCCGCTTTAGAGACTTCTTGCTAAACCTGGCCCACGATGTCCCCCTGGCTGGCCACCTGGGTCAGGACAAAACCTACAGTCGCCTGGTGACCCACTTTTTCTGGCCCAAGATGAGGAACGACGTACTCCAGCACTGCCGATCTTGCCCCACGTGCCAGGCCAGCGGGAAGAGCGGCCGCAAGCTCAAAGCACCTCTGCAACCTTTTCCAGTGGTCACCACCCCGTTCGAGAGGGTGGGGATAGACATTGTGGGGCCCCTGGACCCCCGTACAGCACAAGGACATCGGTTCATCCTGGTCCTGGTGGACCACGCCACCCGCTACCCCGAGGCTGTCCCCCTGCGAACTGTGACAGCCCCGGTAGTCGGCCGGGCCTTGATGGGGATCTTCTCCCGGGAGGGCTTCCCCAGAGAAGTCGTCAGCGACCGGGGCACAAACTTTATTTCAAAATACATGAAGTCCCTCTGGCAACAGTTTGGGGTCACCTACCGATTCACGACCCCCTATCACCCTCAAGGAAACGGACTAGTTGAGCGGTTCAACCGCACGCTCAAGGGGATGATTGGGGGGTTGGAAGAGCCCCTCCGTCGCCAGTGGGATGTGCTACTGCCGTGCCTCCTCTTTGCCTACCGAGAAGTCCCCCAGAAGTCCCTCGGCTTCAGCCCGTTCGAACTCTTGTATGGACACCCTGTGCGAGGGCCGCTCAGCCTAGTCAAAGAAGGCTGGGAAATGCCCCCTCTAAAGAACCCTCCAGATGTTTTCAAGTACCTCCTAACCCTCCGCAACCAGACCAGACGGTTCAGAGAGATGGCAAAAGCGAACCTGGAGGCCAATCAGGAGGACATGAAAAGGTGGTACGATCAAAATGCCTCCTCCATCGAATTTGAACCCGGCCAACAAGTGTGGGTAATGTCTCCCACCGAACCGTGCGCCCTGCAAGACAAGTGGACGGGGCCTTTCAAAGTAGTCGAGCACAAGAGCCCTGTCACCTATCTCATCGATATGGAATCTTCACGGATTCCTCTCCGGGTCCTCCACGCCAATAGACTGAAACCCCACTTTGTGCGCTCAGAGCTCAGCCTCCTGATGGCAACAGACAATGGAGCCGAGGAGGACTCCGAACCCCTCCCGGACCTCCTACGGACTCGGGAGAAGGACGGCTCCGTGGACGGGGTCCGACTCTCGGAGGCCCTCACCCTGGAACAGCGCCAAGGCTGCCGAGTCCTCCTGCTGCAGTTCGCCACCCTGTTCTCCCTCACCCCAGGGGTCACCCCCTGGTGTTTACACGACGTGGACACTGGAGACAGTCCCCCTATCCGCCATCGGGCCTACCGCGTACCAGATCGGGTACGAGCCTGCATCCAAGAGGAGGTGGCCAAGATGCTCACGCTCGGGGTCATCGAGCCCTCAGACAGCCCCTGGGCCAGCCCAGTGGTACTGATCCCCAAAGCGGCCGCCCCCGGCACCACGCCTGAGCTCCGGTTCTGCGTCGACTACCGGGGCTTGAATGCGGTCACCAGAACAGACGCACACCCCATTCCCCGAGCAGATGAACTAATCGACCGCATGGGAGCTGCCCGCTACCTCAGCATCTTCGACCTGACAGCGGGCTACTGGCAGATCGGTCTCACACCCCGGGCCCAAGAACGATCTGCCTTCTCTACCCCTGATGGCCACTATCACTTCAAGGTCATGCCATTCGGCATGAAGAATGCCCCAGCAACATTTCAGCGGCTAGTAAACCAGGTCCTGGCGGGACTCGAAGAATTCAGTGCCGCCTACCTGGACGATATCGCTGTGTACAGCCGCCACTGGTCCGACCACCTCCACCACCTCCGAGAGGTGCTACAGGCCCTCCAACGAGCTGGCCTCACGATCAAGGCCAGCAAATGCCAAATTGGCCAGGGGTCCGTGACCTATCTCGGGCACCAGGTGGGAAGCGGTCTGGTGGCCCCTCTGCAACTCAAGATCGCTGCCATCCAGTCGTGGCAGCCCCCCATCACCCAGACCGAGGTCCGCACCTTCTTGGGACTCACAGGCTACTACAGGCGGTTCGTGAGGGACTATGGCAGCATTGTGGGGCCCCTCACGGAACTCACATCCAAAAACCAACCAAAGAAGGTCAACTGGACCCCAGACTGTCAAGCGGCCTTCGAGAAGCTGAAGGCCGCCATGTGCTCCGCCCCTGTGCTCCAGGCCCCCGACTACAGTCGGGAATTTATCGTCCAAACGGATGCCTCCGACCATGGCATTGGGGCAGTCCTTTCCCAGCTGAACCCCGAAGGACTTGACCAGCCAGTGGCTTTCATCAGCAGACGGCTCCTGGCCCGAGAACAACGCTGGAGCACCATCGAGAGGGAGGCCTTCGCTGTGGTGTGGGCCCTCAAAAAGTTCCGGCCTTATCTCTTCGGCACCTACTTCCGGGTACAGACCGATCATCGGCCCTTGCAGTGGCTAATGCAGATGCGGGGGGAAAACCCGAAACTACTGCGTTGGTCCATCTCCCTGCAGGGGATGGACTTCACTGTGGAACATCGACCCGGGCAAGACCACGCCAACGCAGATGGCCTGTCACGCTTTTTCCGCCTCGACGAAGAGAGTCCCCAAGAGGATGGGTGACTCTCCCCGCCTTCAGCTGGGGGGGACGCATGTTGGACAGGCCACGTGTAAGGCTTGCTCCCCCCCCGCACGACCAGGCCCGAGCCCGGCTCTTCAGGTGTTACACGCAACAACCACCCGTTTCCCGTTTCATATGGGACCCCTGCCCCTGAACATCTCCACACCATGGGCCCGATTCCCTACCGGCCCTCTCGCCCGGCCTGGGCGCTATCTTGGACACAGCACCACGAGGCCGCGTGGCCTCCGATCAACCCTAACCCTGGGCCTGGCCAGGCCCCGACATCCCGGCACCACCATCCACCCAGGAGGTGAGCGGACTACTTGGCAGGTCAATGGGAGAAAGAGGTGTCGATGGCTCTCCCCCGCCAGGTGCCGATCGCCCCCAGCTCCCCCAGGCGCTGGCTCCACCCCCCTGCTGGGTGTCTGGACTCCCTCATCCCGGACCTCCCGACCTCCAAGTGCGAGGGTCCGGACATCAAAGGGCGCCAGACCTATAACTGGGGCAGCTCCAGAGCAGGAAGGCAGTTGTATCCTGGAGTCGAGAGACGCAGTGAAGAACTCATCCTTGACGGACTACTGGCGCTGCCGTAGCCCTGCCTTGCGAGCTATCGACCTGCCTGCTGGCGCTGCCGCAACCTTCTGAAACCTTCATCGTCGTCGGGACCTGCTGGCGTGGCCGCGGACCGTTTGTAACCACCACCTTCATCGGGACCTGCTGGCTCCGCCGCGGACCGTCGCTACCTTCAACCATCCCGGGACCTGCTGGCTCCGCCGCGGCCCGATCATCTAGAACGCCGAGCTCGAGGATTGTGAGCTATTTCATCTACCACCATATCCACCAGATTGGTAACGAGACTGTCCCGCTACCCCCTTACCCAACCAAGAGACTAGAATAGAGGGGACCCCTGAGTCCAGACCTCCTTGTACCATTTCACCGTACTTAAAGAATTGCTTATAAAGTAACGTTGAACCTTATCCTTGTGTGGTGTACATCTGTGGGGGGGAAGTTACTTGTCTGTACGATCGCTGGAGACGGCTCTCCCCGGAGACCTCTCCCCTTGTCCTCGGCCGACCCTCCCGGTCCGTCTAACATTATCCTATTGTTGGTAAAACGGGCTTGTTTTGGTAGAAATACATTCTTCTTAGTAAAGCCAACCTCAACTATTGTGGTACGTTTTAAATCATGAGTTTGTGCTTCTCCGGACCAAATACACCTGAATATATACTACCTACTGGTATGGATGATGTGATTCCTACACCTTCTAATCATCATTGTCTCGTGTGCCATTTCCTATAGACTGATTTACTCACGCATGATTCATTGTCTCTATATAATGTGTGTGTGATGAAAGTGCTCTGACACCCTACACTAGTATGGTAATGCAGTAAAACAAATGAAATGTATGTTAGAAAGGGCTCTGGAGAGAATCCATGGAGAAGGAGGAAAAGATTGTTGCACCATGCACCACCAACACTAAAGCTGGCCTTGTCAGTACCCATCATACCTGGCAACCAAGTTTCAGATCATAAGTAGATATTTGCAGTTACAATGAGAATACCTTATTTATTAGTGTTTAATTTGAGTGAATTTCAATTCATACACTCGACAAACTCAATAAAGCAATTCCAAAAATAGGGCCTCATTTATGAGAAGTAACGCATCGCTGCGTGAAAGCAGCGATGCGTCACTTCTCAGTACGCCCTCCTTGCGACATGATTGATGCGTCACATTTACAGTATGACGCATCATGTCGCAAGGAGTTACAGGTACGTTAGTATTTCTGACGTATCTGTATGGCGCAAAAGTGACGCATTGCTGGAGTGTGTCACAAAAGTACCGCAACTCCAGCAATGTGTCCTTTCACATGGGGCAAGCCCAATGGCATGGAGTGGACTGTCATAAAGTGGGGTGTTGTGGAGTACAGTGGAGTGTTATGGAATGGAGTAGAGTTGAGTGGCATGGAGTATCATGGAGTGCCTTAGAGCGGAATGGCATAGAGTGTTGTGAAGTGTCCTAGAGGGAGTAGAGTGTCGTAGAATTGAGTGGAGTAGAGTAGCGTGCCATAGTGTCGTAGAGTGGAATGTGATAGAGGGTATTGCATAGAGTGTTCTAGAACAGAGTGGCGCGGATTAGAGAAGATTGTCTTAGAGTGGAGTGAGTTTGAGGCCCTCCTCCACCCGCATGCTACCACCTGCACCTCATCCCTGGTGGCCAGTGGTAGGCCTGGTCTGCTCTGGTATTTCTATTTTATTGTTTTTGACAGTTTTTTCGAATCTGTTATTGCATTCCTTTCCTTTTCACCCTCCTGTTACTTTCTGTGCCCTGTTTTCCTTTCTGTTCCCCCCGTCGTTCTTCTCCTGCTTTTTCCTGTCACTGCATCCCTGCGGTCCGCACCCCTGCTCGCCCATTCGCCACCCGCTCCCCCATCCCAGCTGCTCCTCCCTCCCACCTCCCCTGAAATGGAGGCCGCTGTGTGGCTGCATCACTTTCGTGCCAGAGGCGCGCCTAAGGAAAGCCCATCTGCGCCCGTCGGCACCTGGATCGCACCCAGCACCAGAACCCCTAGTCCCCAAGACCACCTCGACGCCCATCTACGCTACGATGCCTGCACCCTCCACGCACTCAGTGCTGTACGATCACACACCTGCTTCATGGCCACCCCGTAGCGCACCCAAGGACCCATCTCCTACCAGAACTGCAGCTTCACTAGCATCCAACCCGCCAACCCACCCTCTAGGACAAGACGCAACCACCTCAGATGCATGCTCCTGAACACCCGCTCCGCACGCAAACACGCCGTCGAACTCTGAGACCTGCTTGACACATCCTCCCCGGACGTTGCCTTCCTGACAGAGACCTGGATGAACGACTCCTCGGCACCCGACATCGCCTTAGCCAACCCGGATGGCTACAAGATCACCCGCAGAGACTGCACCAACGGAGTAGGAGGGGGAATTGTCATCATCCACAAGTCCACCCTCAAGGTCTCAACCAACTTCGATGACACCCTCAGCACCACCGAACACTTGCACTTCCAGGTCCACACTGATCCCAACACCACCCACAGAGGAACTCTGATCTACAGACCCACCGGACACTGGCCTCAGTTCAGCTACTCCATCGCCGACTTCATCAGCATGCACGCCCTCACCTCCACGGACTACATCCTCCTCGGAGACCTGAATTTCCACCACGAGAACAACAACAACTCCAATTCCACCACCCTGATCAACAACCTCTCCAACCTCGGACTGAAACAGCTCGTCACTACGCCCACTCACTCCGCAGGTCACACGCTTGACCCAATCTTCTCCGCAAGCTCCCATGTCTCCTTCAGCCACACCACCAAACTCCACTGGACTGACCATCACTGCATCCATTTCACCTTCCAGAAACCCACCACGCACCATGCACCACACACCATGGCACCCAACAGATCCCCGCCGCAGCTGGGGCAAAATCACCGAAGACCAGCTAAACATCACCCTCGTCCGAAGCCCACCCACAGACCCCACCGACCCCAAAGTCAGCTAGCAATCTCAGGTGCTGGATCGACAACTGCGCCAACACCCTCACCCCGATCAAGAAACCCTCCAACAGATGCACCAGCAAGAGTGCCAGCTGGTTCTCCAAACAAACCTGCCGAAAACTAGAGAAGAAATGGCACCACGAACAGACACCGGAGAACCAAGTAGCCCACAAGAACGCCATGCGCAAACACCATCACCTCATCAGATCCTCCTTCAAGGACCGCCTCGACAACAACAAACACAACAGCAAAGAGCTCTTCAACATCGTAAAGGAACTCTCCAACCCCAGCTCCAACACCAAGGACAGCCCACCATCGCAAGACCTGTGCAACTCCCTTGCCTCCTTCTTCCATCACAAGATCGCAGACATCCACGACAGCTTTGATAACCAGACCATGACAGCCAACAATCCCACGGCCATCACCCACAGCGACCCTCTGCTCACCTGGACTAACATCAATGACAACGACACCATCAAAATCCTTAACACCATCTACTCCGGCTCCCCATCAGACCCGTGCCCACACCACATCTTCAACAAAGCCAGCGCCGCCATCGCACCCCATCTCCCAAGGCCATCAACATCTCCTTTCAGACCGCAACCTTCCCGGAGAGCTGGAAGCACGCCGAGATCAACGCCTTGCTCAAGAAACCCAAGGCAGACTTGAGGGACCTCAAGAACTTCTGGCCCATATCCCTGCTCCCGTTATCGGCGAAGGTCATCGAGAAAACTGTAAAAAAACAGCTGACCGGCTACCTCGAAGAGAACAACATCCTGAACCCATCCCAGTCCAGGTTCTGCAGCAACTATAGCACCGAAACGGCCCTCATGGCCGCCCCCGATGACATCAGGGCCCTGCTGGACAACGGCGAGACCGTGGCCCTCATCCTCCTGGACCTCTCAGCTGCCTTCGACCCGTTCTGCCACTGCACCCTACGCACACACCTCCACGACACAGATATCGAGACAAAGCACTGGACTGGACCACCTTCTTCCTCTCTGGCAGAACCCAGAGCGTCCTCCTCCCCCCTTTCCGCTCCGAAGCCTCCAAGATCATCTGCAGCGTACCCCACGGATCATCCCTCAGCCCAACATTGTTCAACATCTACATGGCCCTGCTCGCCCACGTCGCCAGACTACACGACCTCAACATCATCTCCTACGCCGACGACACACAACTGATCCTCTCCCTCACCAAGGACCCACTCACCACCAAGACCAACCTCCATGAAATAATGAAAGCCATCACTGAATGGATGAAGGACAGCCATCTGAAGCTGAACTCAGACAAGACGGAGGTCCTCATTCTCGGCTCCACCTCCTCAACATAGGACGCCTCCTGGTGGCTGACCGACCTGGGAGAAACACCAACACCCACCAACCACGCACGCAACTTGGGGTTTATCCTCGACTCAACACTCTCCATAACCAACAAGTCAACGCCATCTCACCCTCCTGCTTCAACACCCTCCACATGCTCCACAAGATCTACAGGTGGATCCCTACCGACACAAGAACGGTCACCCAGGTCCTCGTCAGCTGCAGGCTGGACTACAGAAACACCCTCTACGTAGCAGCCTTGGCCAAACTACTGAAATTACTGCAACGCATACAGAACGCCTTTGCCCGCAAGATCCTCAACGTCCCTCGACACAGCCACATCACACCCCATCTGAAAGACCTGCACTGGCTACCCATCAACAAGAGGATCACGTTCAAGCTCATCACCCACGCACACAAGTCACTCCACGACACGGACCAGCGTACCTCAACAGACGACACACCTTCTACACCCCGAACTGCCAGCTTCGCTCTGCCGAACGCACCCTAGCTACCGTCCTGCGCAGCCGAAGAACGACCTCCAGCGGCAGATCATTCTCCTACCTCACTGCCAAGACCTGGAACACCCTCCCCATCCTCGTACGGCAGACCCAAGACATACTAACCTTCAGGAGACTACTCAAGACCTGGCTATTCGAGCAGTAGCAGTACCCTCCCCCCCAGCGCCTTGCGACCCTCTCGGATGAGTAGTGCGCTCTTCAAATTTCCTGATTGATTGATTGATTGATTGATTGTGTTATTTAGAGAGTACAACAGGTTAGCCAGCAGTATTACCAAGAATAGTACAATGTACTGGGCTTAGAGCACAACATTGCAGGACTTCACATAAGAGTGTGTTTCTGCTCAATCGTCAGGTGGGGTAGACACAGACTTTGTACATTCATGTGAAAAGGGTTGCAGCCAGTCCAGGCCACAGTCCCTTACTTTAATATCTAGCCAGGCGCTGCTGTAGAAATGAATGGATTGGAGATAGTCTTGAAAGCCGAGAACATATCCTGGGGTGATTCATAGAACTTGGCAGCCATGATGAATGAGTACACATTCCATTCCATGAGCTCAGCTAGGTGACAATCAGAGATGAAGAAGAGAGTAATGCTCCTGGAAGGATTCAAGTTTTTGATTGACCACACTTTCTATTATTTTGGCTAGAATCAGTGAGGAGATTGGCGAATAAAAAGAAAAACTACGGAATCCGATGCAGTGTTTGCTAGTAGGTGGCTTAGTGTAGCCAGCTTTGAAATGCAAAGCGCTATGATGACTAAATCAGTGCATTTCGATGAGGGTGGCAATATTTGCAGTTTTTATAGAACATGGGCTGAAAGGATAACTATCTTTAATAGTGAAAAGTTTATTCAATCTAAAAGTGGTGGTAAGGGGCAGAAGATCCTCCAAGGTGTGATTGGAGGGAGCAAAGTGAACCTGCCAAGCTGCAAAGGACACAAAGGAGTCCCTGAGGTTTTAGGTTTTGGTGAAGGACAGTGTCTAAACAATCTGAGCACAGGTTTTGTGACTTAACTAACATTTTGCACAACAATCGAACCTACAGCTGACTCTAAGCTGAGCACATCAATCTAATAGTCCCATAGAAAGTAGAGTCCTCTGCCACGATCGGTCCCACTGAAGATCCAGAAACGAAATTCAATACATAGGTGGAGGCAGCACCAGGGATGAAGTCACAAATCGGCCACTTTATTTCAAAAGTTCTTTATTGATATTCATAAAAACACAGGACAACAGCCAACGCATTTCGTCCCTGTAAAAGGAACTTCCTCAGGGCAAAATAAATGTAGACTTTCAGGATGGACCCAGAGTTCTAGCCTGGAAAGTGATTATCCCAATCCTATTGTCTATCGCAAGATCCAAAGTCTCTACAGTATCTGTCCATGGGCGCAGTTCAGTAATCTCTTATGCAGGCAAATTCTCCAGGCTGAACAGTACAACGCCTGTGTTTGAATACCACAAAATCAAATAAACAGAAGTCCAATGAAGAAATTGTAGCAAAGGAACTACATCTAAGTATGATGGTCCTGCTAGTGTATACAGCCGGGCCAAGTTGAGGCCAGAGTAGGATTACGACGAAGTTAAAAGTAGTAAGTTTGACAGAAGGAACAAGTAAACATACAGAGGTCCACACCATGCAGGACGTCTTTACTGTGAGTCCATCACATTATAGCCATAAGAGATCATGATACATCTCAGACGTTGAAATCCGACTAGCATTCGGCGCAAAGTCACGGACGCCACAAACCACAATATCGGAAGCCTGCGATCTAACATTTAGGCCTTCTGTAAATGAGAGGTGTTTCTATCCGACATTGGTTCGGCTCTGACAGAGTCTTCTTCACAACAGCCTTCTTGCTGTTTTAGGTTTTAAAATCAAGAGGTTTGTCATATTTATATTTTTTAATGACTAGTGTTATGTTTTCCAAGCTTTCTTTGCTTTGGAAGTGCTTTCTGTGTTCCATGACACGTTGGGCAAGTGCATCATGGTACGAATTATTTCAGGCTAGCCATCGTGTTAAGGGCAGGAGAAATACAGATAGAAGAGTGCAAAAGACTTCCTAATCCAAGAGGAAGATATCATGGGAGCTCAACAGGGCCTGGAAAGAACCCCTTTGAAAATTAACTGTGATACCTGCAAACGGAGCAATCAAGAGACTGCAGCAATTGATTAAACTCCTTGAGAATTCCAAAATTGGAAACTCATTAAGAACAAGCATTTGCAATGCAACAGGTCTCGCATTACTGAAAGCTTGAGCTATTGACGTTGCATTATTAGCTACAACGCCAGTAGCTCAAACTTTCACTACTGCGAGACCTATTGCATTGCAAATGCTTGTTTGAGTTTGGAAGACAGACAATCCGGTTTGCCACAGTGTATTCTTCATGTTTGCAAACAAGCTCTCTCTCTTCCATATGAAAGAGTTACGCACCAACGTTTTAAGGGGGTTGTGTGAAAAGTGATGGTGGGACCATGTGTTATATGGGATAAAGTACCCCCAGTCGTACATGATAAGGATATTGAAGGCACCAAAGAATTCCATAACATTATAAAGGAACTGGTCCTTTGGCCTCATTCCTCTATATGGTTATGGTACCCCTCTGTGAGTTGCAATATTCCTAAAATGTAAAGTAGGGGGTACTTTATTCCTTATATTATAATATTTATTATTTTTGCTAACTCTCTAAACGGTAGGATTTGTCAACTAAAAGTACCTACGCTATCATTTATGAGCTGTCTGTAATAATGCTGTATCTCTTCGAAGCACTGTGCCTCTCGAAACTCTAAAGGGTGTGCTTGTACCTGTGCCACTTGAATTGTGCGAATCTGCAGCAGGGGCGATTTTCGCCTAATTATGTATTTGCTGCATTTACCACATAGTCCAACATATCTGTCACATAATCAGAGGTTTTAACAAAATTTTGATTTGTAGCTCAAAGTGTTCAAAAGTTACACACAAAAAATGTGGGTGAAAACTCCGGTTCCTGCACCCTGGAATTATTTTCACAAAGGTTGGCTGTATTTGGGTGCCAAATTGGTACTAATAGGGTGAACTATCTTCCTAGATAGCAGGCGTACAAATGACAAAAGAATGAAGTAATGCTATCAGGGAATGTGCGCATAATTCCAGTAAGTCACCGAGAGCGACCGACTCCCAGGCTTTCGCGTGACCTGGGAGAGCGGGGTGATGTTAGGTATGTGTGGCCAGCGTTGAGCAGCGGGGCGGCGAGAGGAAGCGGGAGGAGCCGCGGACCTTTCCGGTTTACAATGTACCTAGATGACAATAAACGTAAGCCATGAAATGGATCTTGTACAATAAAGGCAATTTAAAAACAAGCATTGGCATAGCCAATAGGTCTCGCATTTGGGACCTTATAGGAGATTCTTAAAGAGATGGCCTTGCCTGTGCTGAGAGGTGTTGTTTAGGCGTAAACACATTTACTATACTATACCATCCCTAGCTCTTGACCTAATAACTAAACAATGAAGTAATACTATTACAAAATGAGCCGCATTATGCGGCATGAAAACAAACACTGACTTGAGCAAGGTCAAATCATGCATACATTGGAAAATACTTACAAGGCACGCGTTAACAAGTTCAAAACTGTCTAAAGGTGGAACTGAACTAAAGTCACGCTTGCTCTTTCACAGCATCTCACCAGCTTCTTTGCTGGTGGGATTCCTTCTTTACCCAGCCTTTACTTACGAACAAGCAAATGAAGATAGTAGGCAGGCAGTCAGGTTATTAGGTCTACATGCGGAACAAAGCAGTGGCGTTTTTACAATTCATAGCGTGAGGCAGAGGCCGCAGAAGCCGCTTCCTGCTGCCCCCTCTGAGCCGAGGCCAATTATAAGCAGGCGCGCCTCATTATACCTCATCATGCCTCATCACGCCTCGTCACGCCTCATGAGGCCTCATCATGCCTCAGGCCTCACAGCATCCTCTGTGTCCATAGGCGCCATCCCCGACCCCGGCATGAATGAACCCTTTCCCTGCCTGCTTTGCCTCCAATGGATCCTGGGCGTCCATGAGGCGGGGCTGGGCTGCTGGACCGGTTCAGCCACGAGATGCTTTTGCAGCCGAGGGCTGGTGTGACTCTCGTTGACATGTTTCGGCTGGTTCACAGTTCACACCCTCCTGCCGGTGCCATGACATGCCTGCTGCTGCCTGCCCTTCCTTCTCTTCTGCCTGGGTTCAGAGCAGTCCCCTGTGATGAGGACATATCTCCAGTGTGAGCGCTTCCGAGGACATGCCATGGACATATCTCACAGTAAGTGATAAGCTCTTCACCCTTCGGTGGCTGTCCGAGGGGTTGTAGACACCTTGGATCCCGTGCAGCGCCTCTCCGCTCTCTTCTGGCCAGCCTAGCGCTTTGCACGTCGAATCTACTTCGCAGCAGCGCTTCCACGTAGTGTCATGTCTGTGCTTGAAGGCGCGTGCACTAACGCAACATGACGTTCAAAGGTCAGCAAAAGCAGCGGAAATGACACCGTATGCCCCTTTGACACCAATGTGTGCCCTGGCACCGAACGATGGAGGGAATCTGAATGAATCACAGATTCACCCCAGTCCAGAGATCTGGGTTAAATCCATCGGTTTTTTGCTCACTATGCCTCACCGAAGTTCAGACCCAGCCATATGCAAATCAGCCTTGACCCTGTGCCTCATGGGAACAGCCCAGACCGAGCTGCCAGGCCAGGTCCTCCCTGGACTGGAAACAAGCATCCTTGGACCAGTTTCGGGGTAACACCCCTCATCTAAACTGGAATAGCATGGCGAGCAAGAACAATGGATCCACCCGGATCTGTGACGGGGGTGAATGTTGATTGGTTCAGCGCTCCGTCCATTATATGTTCTTTTTGCTTTTCACACCATTAGCATCACAGGAAATGACAAAATATAAACTCTTGATTCAATGATTTAAAAGACACGGATGTCACATTGCATCTAGGATGTGACATTGTTAATGTTGAGACATGATGAATAAGTGCAGGTTCAATGAAAAGGCCGCAGTTATGGACGCAGATTCATGTCTCACTTCTAGATTTTACCCTGAGTGCCACCAAGGTATGCCAAGGGTCAAGCCGCCACCTCCCACGGTAATGTTGTCATATGCAATGCTGGTCTGACGAGCTTGGGCACACTTATTGTACGCGTTCCTTCCCGAACCAGCATGTTCCTTACCTACATGGCATTCATAACAAAAATGGTCTGAAATGTAAATCCTGTTCTATTTGAATGTGAATCTGCTGTATTTTGGATTTGATACGATTAAAATTGCTGCATGTGATGTATCATTTACGAAAGAATTTCAATCCATCAAACAGCATCCGTAAACCGCAGCACTGTCCCCTTAAGCGTTTCCTAAGCGCTGTTTCTCCATCAAATTAGTGGGGGTGGAAGTAGCGCTGAAAATGGGAGATGGAGACAGAAAGAGGGAGCGACTTCCAGTTGATGGGGGACATTGACTGGCAGCACCCCTGACCTCCGTTGGTACAGGGAGGAGCTCTTGAGACGCTGGCATCATGGGTAGGCAGTCCAGAGCAGTCCTGACTAACGAGTGCTGTACTTCTGGTATGGCACCATGGCCTGCACGTTCAAATGACCACAGGGTCCTTCCTCCTGACTTGGCTACTGTTTTCATGTGAACTGACCCGTGTTAAAACTTTGAGAAGTGGAAAGCTGGCAGAGGAAATAGTGTTTTTAAAATGAGGACAGCTGACAGGGTTCAGGTTTGATAGAACAAAAATAATTTAAAACTATTCTAAGCAAAAATAAAAGTTTGCTTAGAAGAGCAGGTGATTGGGTGTGGGGAATTACAAAGATGTTTTACCTTGAAGACTTTCTCTGTGTTTGCACATAGCGGATGCAAAAACAAAAAACACAAAGGGTCTCATTTATGAGGCCGTGCCTCACTTTTACGCCGCTGGTGCGTCACTTTTTGTGACGCACCAGTGGCAAAAAAAATGCACCATTGTTGCACCATATTTGCAAACTGACACATCTAAGTAGATGCGCCACTTTGTAAACCCCTGCGCCAGGGAGTGGTGAGCGCAGAGAAAGGCTCTGAGAGGACTCAGAGTATGGAGAAGGCTGCAGGGAGGGGCGAGTGCAGAGAAAGGCTCAGAGAGGACTCAGAGTATGGAGAAGGCTGCAGGGAGGGGCAAGTGCAGAGAAAGGTTCAGAGAGGACTCAGAGTATGGAGAAGGCTGCAGGGAGGGGCGAGTGCAGAGAATGGTTCGGAGAGGACTCAGAGTATGGAGAAGGCTGCAGGGAGGGGCGAGTGCAGAGAAAGGTTTGGAGAGGACTCCGAGTATGGAGAAGGCTGCAGGGAGGGGCGAGTGCAGAGAAAGGCTCAGAGAGGACTCAGAGTATGGAGAAGGCTGCAGGGAGGGGCGAGTGCAGAGAATGGTTCGGAGAGGACTCAGAGTATGGAGAAGGCTGCAGGGAGGGGCGAGTGCAGAGAAAGGTTTGGAGAGGACTCAGAGTATGGAGAAGGCTGCAGGAAGAGGTGAGTGCAGAGAAATGTTCAGAGAGGACTCAGAGTATGGAGAAGGCTGCAGGGAGGGGCGAGTGCAGAGAATGGTTCGGAGAGGACTCAGAGTATGGAGAAGGCTGCAGGGAGGGGCGAGTGCAGAGAAAGGTTTGGAGAGGACTCCGAGTATGGAGAAGGCTGCAGGGAGGGGCGAGTGCAGAGAAAGGCT
Source organism: Lissotriton vulgaris (assembly GCF_964263255.1). Taxonomy (NCBI): domain Eukaryota; kingdom Metazoa; phylum Chordata; class Amphibia; order Caudata; family Salamandridae; genus Lissotriton; species Lissotriton vulgaris. The sequence continues at coordinate 170,614,479 of NC_141685.1, forward strand.
CAGAGAGGACTCAGAGTATGGAGAAGGCTGCAGGGAGGGGCAAGTGCAGAGAATGGTTCGGAGAGGACTCAGAGTATGGAGAAGGCTGCAGGGAGGGGCGAGTGCAGAGAAAGGTTCGGAGAGGACTCAGAGTATGGAGAAGGCTGCAGGGAGGGGCGAGTGCAGAGAAAGGCTCAGAGAGGACTCAGAGTATGGAGAAGGCTGCAGGGAGGGGCGAGTGCAGAGAATGGTTCGGAGAGGACTCAGAGTATGGAGAAGGCTGCAGGGAGGGGCGAGTGCAGAGAAAGGTTTGGAGAGGACTCAGAGTATGGAGAAGGCTGCAGGGAGGGGCGAGTGCAGAGAAAGGCTCAGAGAGGACTCAGAGTATGGAGAAGGCTGCAGGGAGGGGCGAGTGCAGAGAAAGGTTTGGAGAAGACTCAGAGTATGGAGAAGGCTGCAGGGAGGGGCGAGTGCAGAGAAAGGCTCAGAGAGGACTCAGAGTATGGAGAAGGCTGCAGGGAGGGGCGAGTGCAGAGAAAGGTTTGGAGAGGACTCAGAGTATGGAGAAGGCTGCAGGGAGGGGCGAGTGCAGAGAAAGGCTCTGAGAGGACTCAGAGTATGGAGAAGGCTGCAGGGAGGGGCGAGTGCAGAGAAAGGTTTGGAGAGGACTCAGAGTATGGAGAAGGCTGCAGGAAGAGGTGAGTGCAGAGAAATGTTCAGAGAGGACTCAGAGTATGGAGAAGGCTGCAGGGAGGGGCGAGCGCAGAGAAAGGTTTGGAGAGGACTCAGAGTATGGAGAAGGCTGCAGGGAGGGGCGAGTGCAGAGAAAGGTTCGGAGAGGACTCAGAGTATGGAGAAGGCTGCAGGGAGGGGCGAGTGCAGAGAAAGGCTCAGAGAGGACTCAGAGTATGGAGAAGGCTGCAGGGAGGGGCGAGTGCAGAGAAAGGTTCGGAGAGGACTCAGAGTATGGAGAAGGCTGCAGGGAGGGGCGAGTGCAGAGAAAGGTTCGGAGAGGACTCAGAGTATGGAGAAGGCTGCAGGGAGGGGCGAGTGCAGAGAAAGGTTCGGAGAGGACTCAGAGTATGGAGAAGGCTGCAGGGAGGGGCGAGTGCAGAGAAAGGCTCAGAGAGGACTCAGAGTATGGAGAAGGCTGCAGGGAGGGGCGAGTGCAGAGAAAGGTTCGGAGAGGACTCAGAGTATGGAGAAGGCTGCAGGGAGGGGCGAGTGCAGAGAAAGGCTCAGAGAGGACTCAGAGTATGGAGAAGGCTGCAGGGAGGGGCGAGTGCAGAGAATGGTTCGGAGAGGACTCAGAGTATGGAGAAGGCTGCAGGGAGGGGCGAGTGCAGAGAAAGGTTTGGAGAGGACTCAGAGTATGGAGAAGGCTGCAGGGAGGGGCGAGTGCAGAGAAAGGCTCAGAGAGGACTCAGAGTATGGAGAAGGCTGCAGGGAGGGGCGAGTGCAGAGAAAGGTTTGGAGAAGACTCAGAGTATGGAGAAGGCTGCAGGGATGGGCGAGTGCAGAGAAAGGCTCAGAGAGGACTCAGAGTATGGAGAAGGCTGCAGGGAGGGGCGAGTGCAGAGAAAGGTTTGGAGAGGACTCCGAGTATGGAGAAGGCTGCAGGGAGGGGCGAGTGCAGAGAAAGGCTCTGAGAGGACTCAGAGTATGGAGAAGGCTGCAGGGAGGGGCGAGTGCAGAGAAAGGTTTGGAGAGGACTCAGAGTATGGAGAAGGCTGCAGGAAGAGGTGAGTGCAGAGAAATGTTCAGAGAGGACTCAGAGTATGGAGAAGGCTGCAGGGAGGGGCGAGCGCAGAGAAAGGTTCGGAGAGGACTCAGAGTATGGAGAAGGCAGCAGGGAGGGGCGAGTGCAGAGAAAGGTTTGGAGAGGACTCAGAGTATGGAGAAGGCTGCAAGGAGGGGCGAGTGCAGAGAAAGGTTTGGAGAGGACTCAGAGTATGGAGAAGGCTGCAGGGAGGGGCGAGTGCAGAGAAAGGCTCTGAGGGGACTCAGAGTATGGAGTAGGCTGCAGGGAGGGGTGAGTGCATAGAAAGGTTTGGAGAGGACTCAGAGTATGGAGAAGGCTGCAGGGAGGGGCGAGTGCAGAGAAAGGTTTGGAGAGGACTCAGAGTATGGAGAAGGCAGCAGGGAGGGGCGAGTGCAGAGAAAGGTTTGGAGAGGACTCAGAGTTTGGAGAAGGCTGCAGGGAGGGGCGAGTGCAGAGAAAGGTTTGGAGAGGACTCAGAGTATGGAGAAGGCTGCAGGGAGGGGCGAGTGCAGAGAAAGGCTCAGAGAGGACTCAGAGTATGGAGAAGGCTGCAGGGAGGGGTGAATGCAGAGAAAGGCTCAGAGAGGACTCAGAGTATGGAGAAGGCTGCAGGGAGGGGTGAATGCAGAGAAAGGCTCAGAGAGGACTCAGAGTATGGAGAAGGCTGCAGGGAGGGGCGAGTGCAGAGAAAGGTTTGGAGAGGACTCCGAGTATGGAGAAGGCTGCAGGGAGGGGCGAGTGCAGAGAAAGGCTCTGAGAGGACTCAGAGTATGGAGAAGGCTGCAGGGAGGGGCGAGTGCAGAGAAAGGTTTGGAGAGGACTCAGAGTATGGAGAAGGCTGCAGGAAGAGGTGAGTGCAGAGAAATGTTCAGAGAGGACTCAGAGTATGGAGAAGGCTGCAGGGAGGGGCGAGCGCAGAGAAAGGTTTGGAGAGGACTCAGAGTATGGAGAAGGCTGCAGGGAGGGGCGAGTGCAGAGAAAGGTTCGGAGAGGACTCAGAGTATGGAGAAGGCTGCAGGGAGGGGCGAGTGCAGAGAAAGGCTCAGAGAGGACTCAGAGTATGGAGAAGGCTGCAGGGAGGGGCGAGTGCAGAGAAAGGTTCGGAGAGGACTCAGAGTATGGAGAAGGCTGCAGGGAGGGGCGAGTGCAGAGAAAGGTTCGGAGAGGACTCAGAGTATGGAGAAGGCTGCAGGGAGGGGCGAGTGCAGAGAAAGGTTCGGAGAGGACTCAGAGTATGGAGAAGGCTGCAGGGAGGGGCGAGTGCAGAGAAAGGCTCAGAGAGGACTCAGAGTATGGAGAAGGCTGCAGGGAGGGGCGAGTGCAGAGAAAGGTTCGGAGAGGACTCAGAGTATGGAGAAGGCTGCAGGGAGGGGCGAGTGCAGAGAAAGGCTCAGAGAGGACTCAGAGTATGGAGAAGGCTGCAGGGAGGGGCGAGTGCAGAGAATGGTTCGGAGAGGACTCAGAGTATGGAGAAGGCTGCAGGGAGGGGCGAGTGCAGAGAAAGGTTTGGAGAGGACTCAAGAGTATGGAGAAGGCTGCAGGGAGGGGCGAGTGCAGAGAAAGGCTCAGAGAGGACTCAGAGTATGGAGAAGGCTGCAGGGAGGGGCGAGTGCAGAGAAAGGTTTGGAGAAGACTCAGAGTATGGAGAAGGCTGCAGGGAGGGGCGAGTGCAGAGAAAGGCTCAGAGAGGACTCAGAGTATGGAGAAGGCTGCAGGGAGGGGCGAGTGCAGAGAAAGGTTTGGAGAGGACTCCGAGTATGGAGAAGGCTGCAGGGAGGGGCGAGTGCAGAGAAAGGCTCTGAGAGGACTCAGAGTATGGAGAAGGCTGCAGGGAGGGGCGAGTGCAGAGAAAGGTTTGGAGAGGACTCAGAGTATGGAGAAGGCTGCAGGAAGAGGTGAGTGCAGAGAAATGTTCAGAGAGGACTCAGAGTATGGAGAAGGCTGCAGGGAGGGGCGAGCGCAGAGAAAGGTTCGGAGAGGACTCAGAGTATGGAGAAGGCAGCAGGGAGGGGCGAGTGCAGAGAAAGGTTTGGAGAGGACTCAGAGTATGGAGAAGGCTGCAGGGAGGGGCGAGTGCAGAGAAAGGCTCTGAAGGGACTCAGAGTATGGAGTAGGCTGCAGGGAGGGGTGAGTGCATAGAAAGGTTTGGAGAGGACTCAGAGTGTGGAGAAGGCTGCAGGGAGGGGCGAGTGCAGAGAAAGGTTTGGAGAGGACTCAGAGTATGGAGAAGGCAGCAGGGAGGGGCGAGTGCAGAGAAAGGTTTGGAGAGGACTCAGAGTTTGGAGAAGGCTGCAGGGAGGGGCGAGTGCAGAGAAAGGTTTGGAGAGGACTCAGAGTATGGAGAAGGCTGCAGGGAGGGGCGAGTGCAGAGAAAGGCTCAGAGAGGACTCAGAGTATGGAGAAGGCTGCAGGGAGGGGTGAATGCAGAGAAAGGCTCAGAGAGGACTCAGAGTATGGAGAAGGCTGCAGGGAGGGGTGAATGCAGAGAAAGGCTCAGAGAGGACTCAGAGTATGGAGAAGGCTGCAGGGAGGGGCGAGTGCAGAGAAAGGTTCGGAGAGGACTCAGAGTATGGAGAAGGCTGCAGGGAGGGGCGAGTGCAGAGAAAGGCTCAGAGAGGACTCAGAGTATGGAGAAGGCTGCAGGGAGGGGCGAGTGCAGAGAAAGGTTCGGAGAGGACTCAGAGTATGGAGAAGGCTGCAGGGAGGGGCGAGTGCAGAGAAAGGTTTGGAGAGGACTCAGAGTATGGAGAAGGCTGCAGGGAGGGGCGAGTGCAGAGAAAGGCTCAGAGAGGACTCAGAGTATGGGGAAGGCTGCAGGGAGGGGCGAGTGCAGAGAAAGGTTTGGAGAGGACTCAGAGTATGGAGAAGGCTGCAGGGAGGGGCGAGTGCAGAGAAAGGCTCAGAGAGGACTCAGAGTATGGAGAAGGCTGCAGGGAGGGGCGAGTGCAGAGAAAGGTTTGGAGAGGACTCAGAGTATGGAGAAGGCTGCAGGGAGGGGCGAGTGCAGAGAAAGGCTCTGAGAGGACTCAGAGTATGGAGAAGGCTGCAGGGAGGGGCGAGTGCAGAGAAAGGTTTGGAGAGGACTCAGAGTATGGAGAAGGCTGCAGGAAGAGGTGAGTGCAGAGAAATGTTCAGAGAGGACTCAGAGTATGGAGAAGGCTGCAGGGAGGGGCGAGCGCAGAGAAAGGTTCGGAGAGGGCTCAGAGTATGGAGAAGGCAGCAGGGAGGGGCGAGTGCAGAGAAAGGTTTGGAGAGGACTCAGAGTATGGAGAAGGCTGCAGGGAGGGGCGAGTGCAGAGAAAGGTTTGGAGAGGACTCAGAGTATGGAGAAGGCTGCAGGGAGGGGCGAGTGCAGAGAAAGGCTCTGAGGGGACTCAGAGTATGGAGTAGGCTGCAGGGAGGGGTGAGTGCATAGAAAGGTTTGGAGAGGACTCAGAGTATGGAGAAGGCTGCAGGGAGGGGCGAGTGCAGAGAAAGGTTTGGAGAGGACTCAGAGTGTGGAGAATGCTGCAGGGAGGGGTGAGCGCAGAGAAAGGTTCAGAGAGGACTCAGAGTATGGAGAAGGCTGCAGGGAGGGGTGAATGCAGAGAAAGGCTCAGAGAGGACTCAGAGTATGGAGAAGGCTGCAGGGAGGGGCAAGTGCAGAGAAAGGTTCAGAGAGGACTCAGAGTATGGAGAAGGCTGCAGGGAGGGGTGAATGCAGAGAAAGGCTCAGAGAGGACTCAGAGTATGGAGAAGGCTGCAGGGAGGGGTGAATGCAGAGAAAGGCTCAGAGAGGACTCAGAGTATGGAGTAGGCTGCAGGGAGGGGTGAATGCAGAGAAAGGCTCAGAGAGGACTCAGAGTATGGAGAAGGCTGCAGGGAGGGGCGAGTGCAGAGAAAGGTTCAGAGAGGACTCAGAGTATGGAGTAGGCTGCAGGGAGGGGCGAGTGCATAGAAAGGTTCGGAGAGGACTCAGAGTATGGAAAAGGCTGCAGGAAGCGGTGAGTACAGAGAAAGGTTCGGAGAGGACTCAGAGTATGGAGAAGGCTGCAGGGAGGGGCGAGTGCATAGAAAGTTTCGGAGAGGATTTAGAGTATGGAGAAGGCTGCAGGAAGCGGTGAGTACAGAGAAAGGTTCGGAGAGGACTCAGAGTGTGGAGAATGCTGCAGGGAGGGGTGAGCGCAGAGAAAGGTTCAGAGAGGTCTCAGAGTATGTGTTGGACTTGGCCCTTCCTGCTGGGTCATCCCTACACTTTTTGCCTTTTTCCTCCTATATTTTCTCTGACCTGTTTTTGTTGGTTTAGGACTCTGGGCACTTTACCACTGCTGACCAGTGCTAAAGTGCATATGCTCTCCCTGTACAAAGTGTATCTGTAATTGATATTCCTGATTGGGTCATTGGATTTACTGTCAGTCCCCAGTAGAGTACACCAGGAGTGCCAGGGCTTGTGAATGCCAATACTGCTAGTGGGCCTGCAGCGCTGGTTGCGCCACCCACAGAAGCAGCCTTTTAAAATGTGTCTAGGGTCTGCCACTGCAGAGCCTGCGTGCAGTCTGGTACTGTCATGCTGGCTGGGCAAGTGCACACACTTGCCAGCCCCTAAACCTTCCCTTAACTTCATATTAGTCACCCCTATGGTAGGCCCTAGGGCAGGGTGCATTGTAAGTGTAAGGTAGGACATGCTCTGAGGTGTATGGCATGTCCTAATAGTGAATTACTGCCAAATTCGTTTTCACTATTGTAAGGCTACCTGCTCCCTTTAGGCCAGAATGGGCTGCTGGAATTATTACACTCTATAATCCCAGCAGGCTCAGGGAACATGGTAGAGAGTCATGTTTAGTATGCCTGAACTCAGAATAATAAAATACATCTTTAGTAAAGGTTATTTTAATATCCTGTGTTTGCAAATGCTACTTTTAGAAAGTTAGCATTTGCTTGCCTAACCATTTCAGCCCGCCTCTGCTAGTATGTGTATCTGACTGTCTGGGATGTGTGAGTGACAGGGCTGGGGGATGACAGGTGGTGAATGCAAGGATTACACCTTAGTGGGAGGTAGGAGTGGCCCTGGACTTCTAATCAGGCTGTGCTCTGCCACCACAATGCTGGCTCCGCCCCCCTGGGGAGCGACTGATGACTCAGCCGGCACCTGGCCCAGGAAGGGCAAAGCACCATCATCAAGGTACTCCTGGCTGCCCCTGGCCATACAATGCTGGCTCCACCTCCTGTGGAGCGTCTGATGTGCCTGCCCCTCACACTGAAAGAAGACACCAGAGTACACCCAACAAAGTACTCAGAGACTGAAAGGAGTTATGCAGAGACCCCCCTGGCCTGGGAGAACAAAGAAAACGCTGTATAAAAGTAGGAGCCCTGCTCCTTGTAAATTAGATCCAGTTTGCGCAAAGAAGAAGCTCTGCCTGAAGAGAAGGACCCTGGAAGCTGCAAGGAGAAGTACTGACTCTGACCCCAAGAGACTGGCCTGTGGTGGGTGCCTTGCTGCTGAAGGAGAGCAGGAGAGAAAGACTGAAAGACTTTGCTTTTATTCAACTTGTGCCAAACTTTTACCAAGATCTCCAAGGGCTTGCTGTGCAACTTGCCCCCTGAACTGCGCCCCAGAAACAGTGGGCGCTACCCCCCCTGGAAAGAGAAGCTGCCGTGAGATCTGCATCTGCCTGGTAAACCCTCCTGAGGAAAAGCGGAGTGCGCTGTGAAGGAATCACTGCGCCCCCTGAGAGGCCCTTGGCACCCCCGTCCCGCCGAGCAACGCATCTGCTTCCTGGCAGGCCCCAGATAACATCGCCAGGACCAGCCTCGCTGGCCCCAGCACCGTGCCTGTCGCCTGCCTAACTGCGGACTGCACCGCAAGACCGGACTCTGCCTTTTGCCCACCTGCTCCTAAAGGAGAAAGTGCCTTGAAGCCCCAGCCGCCGCCGTTCGTGTGCAGCAGCGGCGTGGGGAGAGAAGGAGCACTCCCTGTGCTTTGCCAAGGCTTGTTTTGTGCCTCACTTTGCTGCCCGGGGCGCCGCCCCCTCTTTTCAGGACTCGAGGCGCTTTGTCTCTCTGGCCCGGCCCGCGCCGCAACGCCAACCTTCAAGCCCGAGCCGAGCCGCCGATCTCTCCAGCCCAGGAAGGTAGACACCGCAACGCGGGACACCGAGCCAACCTTGACCTTGCCGCCTCGACCCTCTTCAAGGATCTCAAAGGTACTGTGTTCCCCCACGGTGTGAGCATCCTGCCCTTTGCAGCTCGCACCGCCCTGTGTGACCTTGTGTGCCCCGGAGCCTCGCAGCTGCAGTCTGCACCTCGGCACGAGCCTCCCCTCTCCAGCGAGGCTCACCGCTCCTGGCCCCCCGAGGCCCCCCCTGACATTCCCCGTGGCCGGCTCCCCCTCCACAGCGAGTCCCACACAGCAGTGTGACTCATCCTGAGAGCCAGCCCGGGTCGTGCCCTTCGCTGCTCACGCGAAAAGTGTGAGATTTGGCAGGCCGTGCCCGATTGTCAAGCAGGAGGTGCACAGAGGCGCTGGGAAGCACACAGAAGCGCTAGAAAGCACTATACTTGGTGGAAACTGGGCAGAAGGCCCCAAAGAACACATTTTAAAGCCTATTTTGAAACGCTGAACAAAGAACTGTGGCAACATATTTACAAGCAACTGGAACCTTGCATTCAAAGTAACAAGACTGTATTTACAAGCCTGATATCAAGATATATATAAAGAAGGTATTTTTACAGAAATACAGTCTAGTGTCATTGTGTGGTGGGTTGATGATTGTTGTGTGTGATACTGCAAGTGTTTAACCCTATGTACTCCAGAGTTTAGCCTAGACTGCTTGCGCCACACTACCTAGAGGGTGAGCAGGTTTATTTCTGGGAGTAATCCTTTGCCCTGACGTAGAAGAGAGGGTCCCTGCTTGTCGCAAGTACATACCTGCGCCAACCAGAGACCCCCAATTCTAACAGTATGTATAAGGCTGCAGGAAGTGGTGAGTGCAGAGAAAGGTTCGGAGAGGACTCAGAGTATTGAGAAGGCTGCAGGGAGGGGTGAGTGCAGAGAAATGTTCAGAGAGGACTCAGAGTATGGAGAAGGCTGCAGGGAGGGGCGAGTGCAGAGAAAGACTCTGAGAGGACTCAGAGTATGGAGAAGGGACCAGCGAGGGGTGAGTGCAGAGAAAGGTTCAGAGAGGACTCAGAGTATGGAGAAGGCTGCAGGGAGGGGCGAGTGCAGAGAAAAGTTCAGAGAGGACTCAGAGTATGGAGAAGGGACCAGCGAGGGGTGAGTGCAGAGAAAGGCTCTGAGAGGACTCAGAGTATGGAGAAGGCTGCAGGAAGAGGTGAGTGCAGAGAAATGTTCAGAGAGGACTCAGAGTATGGAGAAGGCTGCAGGGAGGGGCGAGTGCAGAGAAAGGTTCGGAGAGGACTCAGAGTATGGAGAAGGCAGCAGGGAGGGGCGAGTGCAGAGAAAGGTTTGGAGAGGACTCAGAGTATGGAGAAGGCTGCAAGGAGGGGCGAGTGCAGAGAAAGGTTTGGAGAGGACTCAGAGTATGGAGAAGGCTGCAGGGAGGGGCGAGTGCAGAGAAAGGCTCTGAGGGGACTCAGAGTATGGAGTAGGCTGCAGGGAGGGGTGAGTGCATAGAAAGGTTTGGAGAGGACTCAGAGTATGGAGAAGGCTGCAGGGAGGGGCGAGTGCAGAGAAAGGTTTGGAGAGGACTCAGAGTATGGAGAAGGCAGCAGGGAGGGGCGAGTGCAGAGAAAGGTTTGGAGAGGACTCAGAGTTTGGAGAAGGCTGCAGGGAGGGGCGAGTGCAGAGAAAGGTTTGGAGAGGACTCAGAGTATGGAGAAGGCTGCAGGGAGGGGCGAGTGCAGAGAAAGGCTCAGAGAGGACTCAGAGTATGGAGAAGGCTGCAGGGAGGGGTGAATGCAGAGAAAGGCTCAGAGAGGACTCAGAGTATGGAGAAGGCTGCAGGGAGGGGTGAATGCAGAGAAAGGCTCAGAGAGGACTCAGAGTATGGAGAAGGCTGCAGGGAGGGGCGAGTGCAGAGAAAGGTTTGGAGAGGACTCCGAGTATGGAGAAGGCTGCAGGGAGGGGCGAGTGCAGAGAAAGGCTCTGAGAGGACTCAGAGTATGGAGAAGGCTGCAGGGAGGGGCGAGTGCAGAGAAAGGTTTGGAGAGGACTCAGAGTATGGAGAAGGCTGCAGGAAGAGGTGAGTGCAGAGAAATGTTCAGAGAGGACTCAGAGTATGGAGAAGGCTGCAGGGAGGGGCGAGCGCAGAGAAAGGTTTGGAGAGGACTCAGAGTATGGAGAAGGCTGCAGGGAGGGGCGAGTGCAGAGAAAGGTTCGGAGAGGACTCAGAGTATGGAGAAGGCTGCAGGGAGGGGCGAGTGCAGAGAAAGGCTCAGAGAGGACTCAGAGTATGGAGAAGGCTGCAGGGAGGGGCGAGTGCAGAGAAAGGTTCGGAGAGGACTCAGAGTATGGAGAAGGCTGCAGGGAGGGGCGAGTGCAGAGAAAGGTTCGGAGAGGACTCAGAGTATGGAGAAGGCTGCAGGGAGGGGCGAGTGCAGAGAAAGGTTCGGAGAGGACTCAGAGTATGGAGAAGGCTGCAGGGAGGGGCGAGTGCAGAGAAAGGCTCAGAGAGGACTCAGAGTATGGAGAAGGCTGCAGGGAGGGGCGAGTGCAGAGAAAGGTTCGGAGAGGACTCAGAGTATGGAGAAGGCTGCAGGGAGGGGCGAGTGCAGAGAAAGGCTCAGAGAGGACTCAGAGTATGGAGAAGGCTGCAGGGAGGGGCGAGTGCAGAGAATGGTTCGGAGAGGACTCAGAGTATGGAGAAGGCTGCAGGGAGGGGCGAGTGCAGAGAAAGGTTTGGAGAGGACTCAAGAGTATGGAGAAGGCTGCAGGGAGGGGCGAGTGCAGAGAAAGGCTCAGAGAGGACTCAGAGTATGGAGAAGGCTGCAGGGAGGGGCGAGTGCAGAGAAAGGTTTGGAGAAGACTCAGAGTATGGAGAAGGCTGCAGGGAGGGGCGAGTGCAGAGAAAGGCTCAGAGAGGACTCAGAGTATGGAGAAGGCTGCAGGGAGGGGCGAGTGCAGAGAAAGGTTTGGAGAGGACTCCGAGTATGGAGAAGGCTGCAGGGAGGGGCGAGTGCAGAGAAAGGCTCTGAGAGGATTCAGAGTATGGAGAAGGCTGCAGGGAGGGGCGAGTGCAGAGAAAGGTTTGGAGAGGACTCAGAGTATGGAGAAGGCTGCAGGAAGAGGTGAGTGCAGAGAAATGTTCAGAGAGGACTCAGAGTATGGAGAAGGCTGCAGGGAGGGGCGAGCGCAGAGAAAGGTTCGGAGAGGACTCAGAGTATGGAGAAGGCAGCAGGGAGGGGCGAGTGCAGAGAAAGGTTTGGAGAGGACTCAGAGTATGGAGAAGGCTGCAGGGAGGGGCGAGTGCAGAGAAAGGCTCTGAAGGGACTCAGAGTATGGAGTAGGCTGCAGGGAGGGGTGAGTGCATAGAAAGGTTTGGAGAGGACTCAGAGTGTGGAGAAGGCTGCAGGGAGGGGCGAGTGCAGAGAAAGGTTTGGAGAGGACTCAGAGTATGGAGAAGGCAGCAGGGAGGGGCGAGTGCAGAGAAAGGTTTGGAGAGGACTCAGAGTTTGGAGAAGGCTGCAGGGAGGGGCGAGTGCAGAGAAAGGTTTGGAGAGGACTCAGAGTATGGAGAAGGCTGCAGGGAGGGGCGAGTGCAGAGAAAGGCTCAGAGAGGACTCAGAGTATGGAGAAGGCTGCAGGGAGGGGTGAATGCAGAGAAAGGCTCAGAGAGGACTCAGAGTATGGAGAAGGCTGCAGGGAGGGGTGAATGCAGAGAAAGGCTCAGAGAGGACTCAGAGTATGGAGAAGGCTGCAGGGAGGGGCGAGTGCAGAGAAAGGTTCGGAGAGGACTCAGAGTATGGAGAAGGCTGCAGGGAGGGGCGAGTGCAGAGAAAGGCTCAGAGAGGACTCAGAGTATGGAGAAGGCTGCAGGGAGGGGCGAGTGCAGAGAAAGGTTCGGAGAGGACTCAGAGTATGGAGAAGGCTGCAGGGAGGGGCGAGTGCAGAGAAAGGTTTGGAGAGGACTCAGAGTATGGAGAAGGCTGCAGGGAGGGGCGAGTGCAGAGAAAGGCTCAGAGAGGACTCAGAGTATGGAGAAGGCTGCAGGGAGGGGCGAGTGCAGAGAAAGGTTTGGAGAGGACTCAGAGTATGGAGAAGGCTGCAGGGAGGGGCGAGTGCAGAGAAAGGCTCAGAGAGGACTCAGAGTATGGAGAAGGCTGCAGGGAGGGGCGAGTGCAGAGAAAGGTTTGGAGAGGACTCAGAGTATGGAGAAGGCTGCAGGGAGGGGCGAGTGCAGAGAAAGGCTCTGAGAGGACTCAGAGTATGGAGAAGGCTGCAGGGAGGGGCAAGTGCAGAGAAAGGTTTGGAGAGGACTCAGAGTATGGAGAAGGCTGCAGGAAGAGGTGAGTGCAGAGAAATGTTCAGAGAGGACTCAGAGTATGGAGAAGGCTGCAGGGAGGGGCGAGCGCAGAGAAAGGTTCGGAGAGGGCTCAGAGTATGGAGAAGGCAGCAGGGAGGGGCGAGTGCAGAGAAAGGTTTGGAGAGGACTCAGAGTATGGAGAAGGCTGCAGGGAGGGGCGAGTGCAGAGAAAGGTTTGGAGAGGACTCAGAGTATGGAGAAGGCTGCAGGGAGGGGCGAGTGCAGAGAAAGGCTCTGAGGGGACTCAGAGTATGGAGTAGGCTGCAGGGAGGGGTGAGTGCATAGAAAGGTTTGGAGAGGACTCAGAGTATGGAGAAGGCTGCAGGGAGGGGCGAGTGCAGAGAAAGGTTTGGAGAGGACTCAGAGTGTGGAGAATGCTGCAGGGAGGGGTGAGCGCAGAGAAAGGTTCAGAGAGGACTCAGAGTATGGAGAAGGCTGCAGGGAGGGGTGAATGCAGAGAAAGGCTCAGAGAGGACTCAGAGTATGGAGAAGGCTGCAGGGAGGGGCAAGTGCAGAGAAAGGTTCAGAGAGGACTCAGAGTATGGAGAAGGCTGCAGGGAGGGGTGAATGCAGAGAAAGGCTCAGAGAGGACTCAGAGTATGGAGAAGGCTGCAGGGAGGGGTGAATGCAGAGAAAGGCTCAGAGAGGACTCAGAGTATGGAGTAGGCTGCAGGGAGGGGTGAATGCAGAGAAAGGCTCAGAGAGGACTCAGAGTATGGAGAAGGCTGCAGGGAGGGGCGAGTGCAGAGAAAGGTTCAGAGAGGACTCAGAGTATGGAGTAGGCTGCAGGGAGGGGCGAGTGCATAGAAAGGTTCGGAGAGGACTCAGAGTATGGAAAAGGCTGCAGGAAGCGGTGAGTACAGAGAAAGGTTCGGAGAGGACTCAGAGTATGGAGAAGGCTGCAGGGAGGGGCGAGTGCATAGAAAGTTTCGGAGAGGATTTAGAGTATGGAGAAGGCTGCAGGAAGCGGTGAGTACAGAGAAAGGTTCGGAGAGGACTCAGAGTGTGGAGAATGCTGCAGGGAGGGGTGAGCGCAGAGAAAGGTTCAGAGAGGTCTCAGAGTATGTGTTGGACTTGGCCCTTCCTGCTGGGTCATCCCTACACTTTTTGCCTTTTTCCTCCTATATTTTCTCTGACCTGTTTTTGTTGGTTTAGGACTCTGGGCACTTTACCACTGCTGACCAGTGCTAAAGTGCATATGCTCTCCCTGTACAAAGTGTATCTGTAATTGATATTCCTGATTGGGTCATTGGATTTACTGTCAGTCCCCAGTAGAGTACACCAGGAGTGCCAGGGCTTGTGAATGCCAATACTGCTAGTGGGCCTGCAGCGCTGGTTGCGCCACCCACAGAAGCAGCCTTTTAAAATGTGTCTAGGGTCTGCCACTGCAGAGCCTGCGTGCAGTCTGGTACTGTCATGCTGGCTGGGCAAGTGCACACACTTGCCAGCCCCTAAACCTTCCCTTAACTTCATATTAGTCACCCCTATGGTAGGCCCTAGGGCAGGGTGCATTGTAAGTGTAAGGTAGGACATGCTCTGAGGTGTATGGCATGTCCTAATAGTGAATTACTGCCAAATTCGTTTTCACTATTGTAAGGCTACCTGCTCCCTTTAGGCCAGAATGGGCTGCTGGAATTATTACACTCTATAATCCCAGCAGGCTCAGGGAACATGGTAGAGAGTCATGTTTAGTATGCCTGAACTCAGAATAATAAAATACATCTTTAGTAAAGGTTATTTTAATATCCTGTGTTTGCAAATGCTACTTTTAGAAAGTTAGCATTTGCTTGCCTAACCATTTCAGCCCGCCTCTGCTAGTATGTGTATCTGACTGTCTGGGATGTGTGAGTGACAGGGCTGGGGGATGACAGGTGGTGAATGCAAGGATTACACCTTAGTGGGAGGTAGGAGTGGCCCTGGACTTCTAATCAGGCTGTGCTCTGCCACCACAATGCTGGCTCCGCCCCCCTGGGGAGCGACTGATGACTCAGCCGGCACCTGGCCCAGGAAGGGCAAAGCACCATCATCAAGGTACTCCTGGCTGCCCCTGGCCATACAATGCTGGCTCCACCTCCTGTGGAGCGTCTGATGTGCCTGCCCCTCACACTGAAAGAAGACACCAGAGTACACCCAACAAAGTACTCAGAGACTGAAAGGAGTTATGCAGAGACCCCCCTGGCCTGGGAGAACAAAGAAAACGCTGTATAAAAGTAGGAGCCCTGCTCCTTGTAAATTAGATCCAGTTTGCGCAAAGAAGAAGCTCTGCCTGAAGAGAAGGACCCTGGAAGCTGCAAGGAGAAGTACTGACTCTGACCCCAAGAGACTGGCCTGTGGTGGGTGCCTTGCTGCTGAAGGAGAGCAGGAGAGAAAGACTGAAAGACTTTGCTTTTATTCAACTTGTGCCAAACTTTTACCAAGATCTCCAAGGGCTTGCTGTGCAACTTGCCCCCTGAACTGCGCCCCAGAAACAGTGGGCGCTACCCCCCCTGGAAAGAGAAGCTGCCGTGAGATCTGCATCTGCCTGGTAAACCCTCCTGAGGAAAAGCGGAGTGCGCTGTGAAGGAATCACTGCGCCCCCTGAGAGGCCCTTGGCACCCCCGTCCCGCCGAGCAACGCATCTGCTTCCTGGCAGGCCCCAGATAACATCGCCAGGACCAGCCTCGCTGGCCCCAGCACCGTGCCTGTCGCCTGCCTAACTGCGGACTGCACCGCAAGACCGGACTCTGCCTTTTGCCCACCTGCTCCTAAAGGAGAAAGTGCCTTGAAGCCCCAGCCGCCGCCGTTCGTGTGCAGCAGCGGCGTGGGGAGAGAAGGAGCACTCCCTGTGCTTTGCCAAGGCTTGTTTTGTGCCTCACTTTGCTGCCCGGGGCGCCGCCCCCTCTTTTCAGGACTCGAGGCGCTTTGTCTCTCTGGCCCGGCCCGCGCCGCAACGCCAACCTTCAAGCCCGAGCCGAGCCGCCGATCTCTCCAGCCCAGGAAGGTAGACACCGCAACGCGGGACACCGAGCCAACCTTGACCTTGCCGCCTCGACCCTCTTCAAGGATCTCAAAGGTACTGTGTTCCCCCACGGTGTGAGCATCCTGCCCTTTGCAGCTCGCACCGCCCTGTGTGACCTTGTGTGCCCCGGAGCCTCGCAGCTGCAGTCTGCACCTCGGCACGAGCCTCCCCTCTCCAGCGAGGCTCACCGCTCCTGGCCCCCCGAGGCCCCCCCTGACATTCCCCGTGGCCGGCTCCCCCTCCACAGCGAGTCCCACACAGCAGTGTGACTCATCCTGAGAGCCAGCCCGGGTCGTGCCCTTCGCTGCTCACGCGAAAAGTGTGAGATTTGGCAGGCCGTGCCCGATTGTCAAGCAGGAGGTGCACAGAGGCGCTGGGAAGCACACAGAAGCGCTAGAAAGCACTATACTTGGTGGAAACTGGGCAGAAGGCCCCAAAGAACACATTTTAAAGCCTATTTTGAAACGCTGAACAAAGAACTGTGGCAACATATTTACAAGCAACTGGAACCTTGCATTCAAAGTAACAAGACTGTATTTACAAGCCTGATATCAAGATATATATAAAGAAGGTATTTTTACAGAAATACAGTCTAGTGTCATTGTGTGGTGGGTTGATGATTGTTGTGTGTGATACTGCAAGTGTTTAACCCTATGTACTCCAGAGTTTAGCCTAGACTGCTTGCGCCACACTACCTAGAGGGTGAGCAGGTTTATTTCTGGGAGTAATCCTTTGCCCTGACGTAGAAGAGAGGGTCCCTGCTTGTCGCAAGTACATACCTGCGCCAACCAGAGACCCCCAATTCTAACAGTATGTATAAGGCTGCAGGAAGTGGTGAGTGCAGAGAAAGGTTCGGAGAGGACTCAGAGTATTGAGAAGGCTGCAGGGAGGGGTGAGTGCAGAGAAATGTTCAGAGAGGACTCAGAGTATGGAGAAGGCTGCAGGGAGGGGCGAGTGCAGAGAAAGACTCTGAGAGGACTCAGAGTATGGAGAAGGGACCAGCGAGGGGTGAGTGCAGAGAAAGGTTCAGAGAGGACTCAGAGTATGGAGAAGGCTGCAGGGAGGGGCGAGTGCAGAGAAAAGTTCAGAGAGGACTCAGAGTATGGAGAAGGGACCAGCGAGGGGTGAGTGCAGAGAAAGGCTCTGAGAGGACTCAGAGTATGGAGAAGGCTGCAGGAAGAGGTGAGTGCAGAGAAATGTTCAGAGAGGACTCAGAGTATGGAGAAGGCTGCAGGGAGGGGCGAGTGCAGAGAAAGGTTCAGAGAGGACTCAGAGTATGGAGAAGGCTGCAGGGAGGGGCGAGTGCAGAGAAAGGTTCAGAGAGGACTCAGAGTATGGAGAAGGCTGCAGGGAGAGGCAAGTGCAGAGAAAGGTTCAGAGAGGACTCAGAGTATGGAGAAGGCTGCAGGGAGGGGCGAGTGCAGAGAAAGGTTCGGAGAGGACTCAGAGTATGGAGAAGGCTGCAGGGAGGGGTGAGTGCAGAGAAAGGTTCGGAGAGGACTCAGAGTATGGATAAGGTTGCAGGGAGGGGTGAGCGCAGAGAAATGTTCAGAGAGGACTCAGAGTATGGAGAAGGCTGCAGGGAGGGGCGAGTGCAGAGAAAGGCTCTGAGAGGACTCAGAGTATGGAGAAGGGACCAGCGAGGGGTTAGTGCAGAGAAAGGCTCTGAGAGGACTCAGAGTATGGAGAAGGCTGCAGGAAGAGGTGAGTGCAGAGAAATGTTCAGAGAGGACTCAGAGTATGGAGTAGGCTGCAGGGAGGGGCGAGTGCAGAGAAAGGTTTGGAGAGGACTCAGAGTATGGAGAAGGCTGCAGGGAGGGGCGAGTGCAAAGAAATGTTCAGAGAGGACTCAGAGTATGGAGTAGGCTGCAGGGAGGGGCGAGCGCAGAGAAAGGTTCGGAGAGGACTCAGAGTATGGAGAAGGCAGCAGGGAGGGGCGAGTGCAGAGAAAGGTTCGGAGAGGACTCAGAGTATGGAGAAGGCTGCAGGGAGGGGTGAATGCAGAGAAAGGCTCAGAGAGGACTCAGAGTATGGAGAAGGCTGCAGGGAGGGGCGAGCGCAGAGAAAGGTTCGGAGAGGACTCAGAGTATGGAGAAGGCAGCAGGGAGGGGCGAGTGCAGAGAAAGGTTTGGAGAGGACTCAGAGTATGGAGAAGGCTGCAGGGAGGGGCGAGTGCAGAGAAATGTTCAGAGAGGACTCAGAGTATGGAGAAGGCTGCAGGGAGGGGCGAGCGCAGAGAAAGGTTCAGAGAGGAATCAGAGTATGGAGAAGGCTGCAGGGAGGGGCGAGTGCAGAGAAAGGTTCGGAGAGGACTCAGAGTATGGAGAAGGCTGCAGGAAGCGGTGAGTGCAGAGAAAGGTTCGGAGAGGACTCAGAGTATAGAGAAGGCTGCAGGGAGGAGTGAGTGTAGAGAAAGGTTCGGAGAGGACTCAGAGTTCTTCTTTCTCTCCCTCCACTCCCAGCAGCTGAATCCAACCCTCCTCCGAGGGATGACATCAATTCTACCTTACCTCACCTTACATCCTTCCATCCGCTCAGTGACGATCTCTTTTTTTTTTTTGTATGTTCTTATATAGCGCTCGAATCACCGGGAGGCATCTCGGCGCTTGCCTTGTGGTAAATTAATTTTACCGAATCATTTTTCCATATAATTATCAATACAAGACAGCTCATTCAAATGAGAGGCAGAGTCCGTGGGATCTGAGTCATACGGGCTTTAATGGGAAATTCTCGAGGATTGGACATCATGTTCCATCACCACTAAGGCTCAGGAAGGGACATTCAACTTTTTATTAACGTTACACATTATATATAGTAATATGGTACAATTGAATTCAATACAGTAGGCGTAACAGGTGAAAAGAGAGAGATAAGTTTTGCGTGTTTATCTAGGTTCCTGATCGATACTGTGACTTTATGCCCCTATTCGGCTATAAATCCATTTATTCCCTATATTGGCATAACCGTTCAAGTGCGATTTTCAGAAAAGTCATCTCTGGCCTCACACGAACAGAGCCACATTCCAGCATAGCTCTCTGCCACTTCCTTTGCGACCAATTAGTGCAATGACAGAGCAGAAGTCACTATCTGATATTCCTAGATAACACTCCGAGTTCTTCAACAAGATAAAAACTCAGCAAACCTGGAAATCCCCGCTTGCTGTGTTTTGATTAGTAATGGAACTCTAATGAGCAACGGATAACTATCACTTCCTAATGACATCTTTAATTGACGTCTTATGTCCAGCAAACTTGCGTCAAACCCAGCACCTGTCAGGTATAAATATTACCAACGTTGCCTTAAGCAATGAGCTACTGTTGCTGATGCAAGCTGTCTGCAAGACCCCGTGTTGGTGAAGCTAGCACCCTGTCGCTGCAGCCTAGTGTCCACTTGGTGGTGAAGCTACTGATACCATTATCGCTGCTAAAGCGCGAACGATGGTGCAGTACGCTTAGGAGCTGAACAGCCGTCCCTCTGCGAAGACATCCAGCAGATTCCAGCTGCCCGCGGACGCTGTCCCCCCTCCTTCCTCGACGCGCTGAAGAAGCCGCTGCCTTTCTCGTGCAGAGAAATCCAGCTCCGGCGTTTCCGGTCTACCCTCGCGGGTGACTGGGATATCGAGAGTGACCCCTGAAGGAGATACCAATCCTCCATCATTCTATTCAGAGGTATGGTGTTGACTAAACCCTTAGACGAGAATTCTTGAAACAAACCTTGGCAAAACCAACTTAACTTAAAGCTACTTACTTACTCCCCTTCCACGTGTTAGGCTTAGGTCAGGCACACTGGGGTAGGCGTAGTTAGAAGCACCAGTTGAGTATGTTAGCCTACCGTAATGTATATATGACTGTATATATGTTTTATTACTTTTAAACCATTGTATGGCTAAGAAACCATATCAATGCTTTTACAGTTCTATTTCGCAATACTTATCTTACTGTACGTACTTTTTATAATAACAATTCTTGCAATTGTGGCAATACATTTCTCTTGTACGAGAAGAAAGACTGTTCAATAAATGTTAACCCTTTATTGACAAACGCCCGTCTCTCTATTCTCTACATCTCGTGAAAGTAAACTGCACTAGACTGACTGAGTGAAATACATGTCTATTGTTTCACACGACCCTAGAGATTGACTCTTGATCTGAGGAGCAAAGTTGTCATGTTGCACGGTTGTTGGAAAGCTGAATCCCTTCTTGTCTGTGCCAGGGAAGCTGGTCACTTCCCATGCAGAGAAGAAAGTTTCCAGTGACCTCTGAGCTAGTTGGTAACACACCCAATTAAGTTTAGCATAGTCAGTGGAGGCCTGGAATATCTGCAGTTCCACGTCGATACTACTGTTTATGTTATTCCAATGCGCAGGGCCTAGTGGGAAACTAGGAAGTACACTACATGGCGCCCAAACGTTTGGTAAGGCGATAAACTAACGCAAGACTTTAGAGTAACTCAGTCGTGCATATTTCACACAGACCCCTTTCTCCTGTAAATACTCCAATAGACGTCTGGAGTGGGTGAAAAGTTAAAATCCGCCCGACCTTAGTAGGAAGAGATTCCTATGTAAAGTTCTGGTTTATTCAACGTTGAAGGATACAGTGTTCCAAAATATTGTGCACCTAATCTTTGTCTCCTTGGAGACCTACTCTGCAAACCTTGCATTTTAACAATGCCAGAAAATAACGGAACCACTGGGGCCGCAGTAAATGCAACTCAGCAGGATTCCGACGATATGGTACCGGGTGCAATAATCATCCGGGCACATTTAAGAAGATCTATAACTTTAAAACTTATAGAAAACGGACTGACACCTCAAGGTGGTACAGTAATTTTCGTGATAGAGGCTCACGAGTATCGGCAGACAGAGGTATTCTATTCATGGATAAACTTTCCAGCGGTAAACGCTATAACAAAAGAGTTTCACTATTACAAAATAGAGAAACCTCCGGAAGAGTACGCTCCTTTCGAGGAGATTGAAATTCCACTTAAATTTCAAGAGCACCTGCTCTGGTTTAATGGCGCCCTAAAACACAATGATCACATAACCAGGCTCGGTCCACTAGGTAGACCAGGAGCCACGTGGCCGGTTCTAGCTAGCTACACACCACATCCTGACATTGTAAAAATGTCTAGAGAAGAGCTGTTAGTACAGCTAAACACATTATTAAAAATACATAGGCAATTAGTCCAATATGTAATGCGGACTGCAACAGTCCAACCAGCTGTTAATACACCACAGCTGACCCCTCATCAGGGGAACACAAATAAAATCACACCACAGAACATACAGTCATGTCTTGGTAAAACACCCGTAAAACGGGAACAAATTCCTTTCTGGTTAGCACAGAAAATCACTCAAATAGAGGCAGTATTTCCTGACACTACCCCTATTGAGAAACACAGAATCTTGACCATCTGCCTTCCTATGGGAATCGCACCACACGTGGAGGACTGTGACACTTGGGGTACAGTCTTTGCTTCCATTTACACAAAAACACGCGGTGTTCCGTCTATGGTGGTAGTACCACAAGTGCTAAAACAGATTCAAAATGAATTCGGTCCAGAGCCCGCTTTAAATCTTGGTATGAAATTACTGAAAGATTTCAAGCAGGTCTCGGCTATATTATTAGCCAACATAAAAGGAGAAGCAGCATCTGTGGCGATTCGCCAGAAGTTGAAGGAAACAGATATAAAAGATCCTGTTGAGCTTGCAAAAATCATAGAAAAATGCTATGAAGAATTAGGTAGAGACAGCTTGGGTGGGAAACCAGTTAAGCCCCAACAGCTCGAAAATCCTGAAAAATTATTTATTAAAAATAATTTAAACACTCCTAAAAAGAGCTGGGATGGAAACAAACAATCCACTCCCAAGGAAAAAGTTTTCCAGTTCAGAGGAAGGTCTCCTCGACGGAGGGAAAGAACTCCGACTCGAGAACGCCAGTCTCCCCAGAGGGAGCCCTCTGAGAAAAGATATAACCTTAGAAATAGGGATAATCTGAAAAAACCTGATAGATATCAAAGTATTGATACACGTCCCTCTCGATCTCTTCCACAGAATTCGGAAAGAAGAGGACGGTCAGACCCAGGAGAGCACACCAAGTCCAAAGACAAGGAACCTGCTCAAAGTAAAAAATCTCAATTTCAGAAAAAGAAGGTAGCCAGTATTAGAGTAATCAACCATGCCGAGAATACTGAGGACACAGTTGAAAAACGGGGAGTGGGCATTGACAATGTTGGACAGTGCAGCAGAAATCAGTATAGCGCGCAAGATCTTGATGAGTCATCTGGAGACAGTGGACACGAATGAATACATTCAAGTTGAAACTGCCGACACCAGACTTAGCGAGCCCCATAAAATATATGAAATAACATTGCGTATAGAGGGTGATAAGACTAGGAAAATAAGAGGTCTATTTTGGGATAAGCTCTCAAAAGGCTATGATATTCTGTTAGCTGAAAAAGATTGGCCCCCAGAGTTTGTCAGGGAGTGCCCTTGTGGCGAAGAAGTGATTATGCCTGCCTTCTCGAATCACATTCCGATTCACAAAAAATATACATATGCAAGGAAATGGGCAGTGGCCCAGGCACCTGCATTATATAAAAATCATGTAGGATGGGATGAGGATTCACCTCCTCACAAAATCCAATTAAAAAGTGAACCAACTGCCCAACGGCAGTATCCCATAAAGCAAGAAGCTAAAAAACAAGTCAGGGAGATCTTAGATCAACTTGAATACCAGGGGGTGATTGAAACATGCACCTCTCAAATGAACAATCCTTTGTTTCCTGTCTCCAAGCCAGACAATTCATATCGTCTAGTTTTGGACTACAGACATCTTAATACATGTTGCAAAACTTTTGCAGTACAAAACTCGCATAGTGCAGACCTAATGAATAATATAGTTAGGAAAAAATATAAAACGACATTAGACATATCTAATGGCTTCTTTTGTCAAAACATTGCACCAGAAAGCAGATATTTGACCGCTTTCTCCGCATTTGGATCGCAGAAAAAATTTTGTCGACTCCCACAGGGGTTCAAGAACAGCCCAGGACTATTCTCAGCTAGGGTAACAGAGTTACTACAAATCTATGATGATGAGGCATTATCTTACGTAGATGATATCTATCTCACAGACGACGACTTGGATACTCATTTGAAAAGAGTGAACACCATTATACTTGGGTTCGCAGCAGAGGGTTACAAATTCAACTTTAAAAAGTCTCGAATTGCCCATCTGACAGTACTGTTCTTAGGGTACGAATTATCAAGTGAAGGGAAAAGCCTAGCGGACAACTTCTTAGAGAAGTGCGCTGTACTCCAAGCCCCAAAAACGCTGAAGAATTTACAATCAATACTAGGTTTTCTGAATTTCGGAAGAACATACATCCTAAATTACGCCGAGAGGGTTAAACCTCTCTACGAACTAATTAAACCTGATTTTAAACAAATCAATTGGACTCAAAAACACACAGAAATTTTGAGATCACTGCAAACAGACATGTTAGCAAAAACAAAATTAGATACACGTGACAACACACGTGATCTTGTAATCCGAGTCATCCCAGGAAGATGCGGATTCACATACCTAACCTCTAATGAGGGAGAAAAGGTACCAATTTCAATTAAATCTCACTTGTACACACAAGCAGAAAAAACATTCAGTCACACAGAAAGAACTGTGAACGCAGTGCAAATCGCATTAGAAAATGAACGAGAACTAGCACACGGCAAACGGATTAATATCCTTACAGCGGAATCCGCCTTCGAAGCGCTATTCAGCCCAGTAAACCTGCCTACAGTGTCACTGGATCCGAAATGGATACAGTGCATAGATTCTCTAGGAGCGGAAGATGTGAAATACTATTTCGCCCCGCAATTCGAAGAACTGAATGATTTAGAATATGAAGAAGAATATCCTCTGCCAATCGAACTTCTGCCTCTCCCACAATACGCCTGTATAATCTATACAGATAGCTTTGTACAGCATTTCAACGTAGAGAGAAAATCCTACGATGCAGCATGTGCGATCATTAAAGGTCGTTGGCTGTGCGGTAAATTCAGACCGAAAGTAACAAAAACTGAATCTGTAAGAAACTGTTCGGTTCAGAGAACTGAAATCAGATCTTTAAAGATGGCGCTCGAAAATGCAGAACGTGAATTCCCGACACTTATCGTGTGCGAGTCTCATTTTTGCGTCAACTCTTACAACAATAAACTGCAGAGTTGGATCGAAAACGACTACAAAGATGACACAGGTGCCACAATAAAGCATAAATTGCTCTGGAAACAGGTAGCTCTTTTACACAAAGAACTACAAAAGACTCACGTGATTCACGCACAGAGTCTTTGACGTGATGGCGTTCACGTTGCAGGGAATTCATTGGCTAATACAGCCACAGCAGAAGCGACTAACCCGGCTTCGGTAGCCACAAAAAAGCGTACAGATAAATACATAGACGGGGAAACCATGCTGGCAGTAAAAACGACCGTAAGAGGCGACTGTGCAGCACTACCCGTAAACTATCCACTCAATTATGCATACGTAATCGATGCAAACTCCGTTCCTTTTGCTCGAATCCCTGGAGTGGGGGACAGAGTAATTCCAAACACAAACAGGAGAATATTTTTAATAGCAGACGCACATATGGGTTTGGGTCCTAGGCATAGAGAGATCAAGGAATCACTGACCGAATTACAATCAGTATTCTGGTGGCCGGGAATGAGTGTAGAACACCAAATATATGCAAACAACTGTGAAAACTGCAATAGGGATCGCAGTAGCGAACTCTGCTACCGGCTACCAGTCAGAAAGAGCGTAACGCTGCCTACACCCCATCCTGCGTCCTATTAACAGTTAAGGCTAAACACACTTAAATAATGAGGCCTCCAGCGCTCGGCTGACGCTAGAACGGTTATAAAAGATTTGCGAGCCCATATCGGCATATACGCAATTACCACGTTCCATTCTGACCAGGGTCCTGCTTTTAGCTCTCGAGCTTATAAGGAGGCCATGGCTAGCATGGGAATTGGGTTGCGGTATTCTTGTCCGTCGCACCCCAAAGGGAATAGTGTGGTAGAAAGAAAAAAACGGGACATAAAGCAATCTATAACAGCGAAGGTATTAGGTTCAGGCGCTGGGTGGGTCAAACATTTAATAAGTGTCCAGACTAGTCTTAACAACATGCCAAGAAATTCTCTAAAAGGTTTCAGCCCATACGAACTATTGTTCGGAATTAGAATGCGTATTCAGGACCTCGATAGTCAGATGTCAGTGGTACAAGAAGAAACAACACACTTTGATGTAAAGGATCGTTTGGCTGTTTTACAGGAACTGAATGAAACAAGAAAATCTTTAAGCAACATAAAGTTAAAGCAACAGCCAAGTACCACTGACGAGGCACCACCAGCAACAGCCCCAGCAAGGCCTGTCTGGATTCCAAAGATTGGGGATCTAGTCAGAGAAAAGATCGCGGTTAAGAAGGAATTTGGGCCTTCTTACAGAAAAGCAGTACCTGTCTTGGCAGTCACCGGAACAAGATCAGTTGTGCTACCGCCCCTTGCTGGTAAAAAGGAGAACAGAGTCGTGTCTATCGATCTGGTAAAACCACAAGCGTGTGGCCTATAATCAACAGTAGGCCCAGTGGACTCCCAAGAAACAACAGAATACCCAAACTTGCAACAATCCAAGAGGTTCAAACTGAAAGACTAAACACATTCGATCAGCCTGCAGTGCACAATTAAGGACTATGCAATAATGCCATGGAACTCGTGCCTCTTGAAACACAGATTGAAACAGTTCGTCAAGAAACAACACCAGTCTACAATGATGTGGCATCAGAAAGTGCTACCGAGAGACAAATTGAAAGAACAATCCCATCAATTGACAGAACTGCCTCTGGTTATTTCATCAACTTCGACAACTTCTCTGAAGATCAAAACGACCCCGAAGTGATGCCAGAAACAAAAAAGTATTCTAAAGAAAATACAACAGGACTCCTTCAACAAATCAAAGAACTATATCTGGATTCACCGTTGATTGAGCATTGGATTATCTCAGGGGTATTCAGACTCCTACTATGCCTAATTTTAGTTTTAATTTTAGGGAAGTTTATTACAATTGAATGGACACAGCAAGTCAGAACATCAACCTAGTCCTGAAACCACACAGATCATCCCACGTGAAGAAAAGAGAACTGTCAACAGTAAATGTCACAGCAATCCCAATACCTGGTGGGGTAGTATGGGAGAAAACAGACTATGAGATCTATGGTCCGGTCGAAATCCTGAAGTATCCTCATCAACTAAAGGTTTCCTTAAGTGACTTTGTGACACCTAGTACATTCTCTGATGATTGGGACTTTAACAGTATTAATGACATGATGTCTGATTTAGTAATGTCAGCTAGATTCACAGATCATGATTATTTACAAGGTTCATCTAGTTATGAGCAGTTATTCTGTTACACCCACTATGGGGATCAGTACTTGCATAAATCTGCACAGCCTAGAAATGTTTTTATGTATAATCAATGGGAACATTGTTCTACACCACCTAAAAGCAGTTCTAAAGCATTTTTTGAGAAATTCAAATACTTCTCAGGGTTTAACACCAGTGATGCAGAAACGTTTTATTACAAACTGTTAGATAAAACAGGAATGAAAACAATGCTGACAAATTCTAAATTGATATATTCAGAAGCATTTTATGACAAAATGATGACATTTGGTTTTGATTATTGGAAAAATAATATTGAAACGAAAACAATTTGGGGTACAAAAGATTGGCAGGTGCAAGGCATTGAAGCACTATTTAGAACCTGCATGATACCAGAACAAATGTTGTTTTTAAATGACACAATACACCAAACATCTTGTCTTGGCCTAGCTAAGATCAAAGACCTTAAAACACCGTCTATACCAAAGCCAATACCAGTAAATGTAACTGCAGATATTGAGTTAGACGTGTCAAAAATTTTACATTTTAACAGAACACATCCTGATTGGAAAAAGTGGTTAATCTGGCCTACAGACACAACCAGCTGTCAAGATAGATTCCTGAATAAAACACAGGGGTTAAAAATGACCAGATTAGACTCGAGATACTCCCAGAGACAACATCCAGGGATAATAACAACATACATTGTAGGGAAACTCTGCCTTGAATGGCTAACTTCGTCCACACTGGCTGAAATTAAGCAACACTTGTCTTTACTAAAAGATGGTGCTGATTTGCGCGATTTCATTCTTGGACCACGCAAACAGCGTCAAAAGCGTTTCATAGCGACCAGTATCTATGCTGCTTACAACGAGGCTTGAAAAGTCAAACAAATTGAAACTGCTGAAAAAATACGAGAAATTGATCGTATTCATTTGGAGAAATCACTTTCTGTAGTAGACAACGGGTTGATGACTCTGTCTTCCAGAATATATTCGTTGGACAATATTGTATCCTCTGCCTTTGATGTGATAGACAGAGACTTGCTAATGTTACAACATGGCCAGTCTCAATTGCGTTCTATTATAGAATTAGGCTGGACGCTGCAAAATCTTCGTTCAGGCTATGTGCCTTGGCGTTTAATCAACACAACGTCATTATTTTCCATTTTTAACCTTACTGATAAACAGATCAGTTTGGCACAGAAAGGAGCAGACTATACAATCCTGAGCATCGAAAAACTCGAGAGATTACCATTGACAATGTCAGAGAGTCCTGTCATTGAATGGATAATACACGGAATTATCACTATTCCGATAACAACTTTCCGATTTAAAAAGTGCCTTGAGTGCATACCTGCTGGCCAGTATGAACAATTGGGTAAAGGATATGTAAAATCTGAATGGAAATTACCATACACTCATTCTTGCTATAGTGACAGCGACAAAAATGTATTTCTTAGTGGTGACAACTGTAAACATTCACTAAGCGGTATACTTTTGTGTCAGGGTATTAATTTACACGGAGCATGTGATAGAAATTCTAACAACCTTTCATGCCACCAGCTAGTCACACCTGCAACTCAGATAGAGCCCTTCTTTATGCAACTTTTAAACGGGAGTTACATTCTTAGAACGGATCACAGATGTTGTGGCCTCGTGCCAGGGAAAAGTTATCTAGTAAGAGTAACATCCATGGTCAAATGCTGTATGCAAGCATTGTTTCCGAGTGGGCCTGCAGACACAGTGACTCCCATCTGGCCTCGTCTGAATCTCTATTCTATACGAATTGATACATTAAGCAAAATGAAATCTGTACTTTTACAGACAACAGTGCCTATAACGTCATCAAAAGAGACGTATGATCTTCTAGTTGCAAGGACAGCTACTGAAGTTCATGACCTTTTATCAACAAATTGCCCCGTGCATTTCGTAGAAATGTTGAGCCAACTCCTTAACATGTCTAGTGCCACAAGCATCCCAGGCATATTTAAGACAGTCTTTACGGGACTGCTAACACCCTTCCAGGCAATTTTGGGAATCGTTCCTAATTTTGTACACTCTGTTTTTAGTGGGATACTATTATTTTTGGGACTTGTAGCAGGGATTTTATTTTTGACCCTCCTGCTTCGTTATGGCAAGCCGAAACTCAGACATAGCTCCCATGGGAATGGAAGAGACAATCCTAGCAATGTGCTACCGGGACAGGATAACTAACGTCCTTGGATTGGCCAGGCTGAGAGATCTAAACATGACCTGGTTCCTTTCATTCAGACCTATATGGCAGAACTGTATCTTACCGGTACTAAGATGTATGCTTTGCGGAGATGAATGCGTGTTGGACATCTGTCTTTCACTTCCATCAGCAGTACCAATGGACGTCGATACTTTGCTCAGTCCAATAACGGCTCACGCATTGTGTTGTCCCCAGCGGCTACCAATCCTGATGACGGCATTTGTGGAGACTCCTGTGCTACGACTAGGTGGTAACAGTGGAGCAAGCGACAAAAGCAGCATCACCCAGGTACGGCCATCTGTGAGCATTGCTGCTCCTGACTACGATGACAGCAATCATTCTCACACCTGCCAAGTTACAGCGCTATCTAATTTGGTTGAACTGGCACCTGATTTTGTAGACCAATTTTTTGAGAGCCTGTCTGATACGATGTTCTCACCCGTACAGAAACAATAACTTTTAAGAAGCTTTCCGACACACAGCGTTCCCATGAACTCTGAATTCGCCCTTCAGTTTTGATCAACAAAAACTGTAAAAAGCTTTGGAACTCTATTTCCCCGTTCAAGCATTAATTCTTTTGAATTGGACATTTTTAATATTAACCTTTTTTTGGCACGAACAATTCTTTGCTTAACGTAAAAACTATTCTTAGAGAACAGAAGCTTCACACTTCTATTTCTAAACACATCTAGAGACATAACAAACTTACACCAGCCTCTAGCACATTTATTGCAATGCATTTATATATGTGATGATTTATCTCGCCCTTCTTCTGTTAGAGATACTTCATGTGTAATTCTTTTTGCATAATCGTTCAATGATTTCATATGCAATAATTTTTTGAATGATTACTATGCTTCAAAAAAAAGTACAGTACCTAAAATTCATGTATTACAAGTACGCCTATTTCGAATGCATTTATGTATTTTGGGGTGGGCAATGTTACACGTGCATCTAATTGCTTTAGTTTTAGTAATTTTGATGGACATGAACCCGTGGAGTGGGTGTTGCGTGTTTATCTAGGTTCCTGATCGATACTGTGACCTTATGCCCCTATTCGGCTATAAATCCATTTATTCCCTATATTGGCATAACCGTTCAAGTGCGATTTTCAGAAAAGTCATCTCTGGCCTCACACGAACAGAGCCACATTCCAGCATAGCTCTCTGCCACTTCCTTTGCGACCAATTAGTGCAATGACAGAGCAGAAGTCACTATCTGATATTCCTAGATTAACACTCCGAGTTCTTCAACAAGATAAAAACTCAGCAAACCTGGAAATACCCGCTTGCTGTGTTTTGATTAGTAATGGAACTCTAATGAGCAACTGATAACTATCACTTCCTAGTGACATCTTTAATTGACGTCTTATGTCCAGCAAACTTGCGTCAAACCCGGCACCTGTCAGGTATAAATATTACCAACGTTGCCTTAAGCAATGAGCTACTGTTGCTGATGCAAGCTGTCTGCAAGACCCCGTGTTGGTGAAGCTAGCACCCTGTCGCTGCAGCCTGCTGTCCCCTTGGTGGTGAAGCTACTGATACCATTATCCCTGCTAAAGCGCGAACGATGGTGCAGTACGCTTAGGAGCTGAACAGCCGTCCCTCTGCGAAGACATCCAGCAGATTCCAGCTGCCCGCGGACGCTGTCCCCCCTCCTTCCTCGACGCGCTGAAGAAGCCGCTGCCTTTCTCGTGCAGAGAAATCCAGCTCCGGCGTTTCCGGTCTACCCTCGCGGGTGACTGGGATATCGAGAGTGACCCCTGAAGGAGATACCAATCCTCCATCATTCCATTCAGAGGTATGGTGTTGACTAAACCCTTAGACGAGAATTCTTGAAACAAACCTTGGCAAAACCAACTTAACTTAAAGCTACTTACTTACTCCCCTTCCACGTGTTAGGCTTAGGTCAGGCACACTGGGGTAGGCGTAGTTAGAAGCACCAGTTGAGTATGTTAGCCTAATGTATATATGACTGTATATATGTTTTATTACTTTTAAACCATTGTATGGCTAAGAAACCATATCAATGCTTTTACAGTTCTATTTCGCAATACTTATCTTACTGTACGTACTTTTTATAATAACAATTCTTGCAATTGTGGCAATACATTTCTCTTGTACGAGAAGAAACACTGTTCAATAAATGTTAACCCTTTATTGACAAACGCCCGTCTCTCTATTCTCTACATCTCGTGAAAGTAAACTGCACTAGACTGACTGAGTGAAATACATGTCTATTGTTTCACACGACCCTAGAGATTGACTCTTGATCTGAGGAGCAAAGTTGTCATGTTGCACGGTTGTTGGAAAGCTGAATCCCTTCTTGTCTGTGCCAGGGAAGCTGATCACTTCCCATGCAGAGAAGAAAGTTTCCAGTGACCTCTGAGCTAGTTGGTAACACACCCAATTAAGTTTAGCATAGTCAGTGGACGCCTGGAATATCTGCAGTTCCACGTCGATACTACTGTTTATGTTATTCCAATGCGCAGGGCCTAGTGGGAAACTAGGAACTACACTACATAAGAACACATGTACGTAACAGAAGGCGTGTAAGAAGGCGTACACATGGGCGTGCGCTTGACATGTCAGAGAAACGTAACATGAAACGTCACAAGTGGGTGGATGCTTAGTGCAAGTTTGCAGAGTCGGCAGAAACTTCTAACCTATATGCGCACGCAGCTGAGCATGACGTGTAACTGGGGAGAACTGGGGGCTTTGACTTTTGCACGAGTAGAGGAGACTGATGTCTGGGGTGTCAGAACGACCTGCACCTATAGCGTATCTGGTATCTCATGTTTGGAGGATGTAGTGTCTGAAGTAAAAGGTCTCTCAGGCAGAGGCCGTTCATCACTGAATGCTAGTGCGTGCAAAGAGATCTTCATGTAGAGTGCGGGGGCCATGGGCCTACCATGGTAACGGGAGCAGTAAATTACTTGCATGGAGTGCATGGAGACAGGAAGGCAGGGCCCTTTGCTCTGCAGCCGGGAATAGGTTTACCTATGTCACTAGACTGGAATGTGTTTTCGCGGAGGCTGAACAGATAACTATAGGCAAAATAACGTTTTGGCAGGCAAGCAGGCCGAGCCGGGCACCCCTCGTCTGTGCAGGAAGTAAGGTAGAGGTCAGGGATGCATACAGCTTTCAGAGACAGGAGAGATGAGGCTCGGGGCCTCGTTTAAGGGCCTAGCTCGACTGGCTCAGGAAACATGGAGAAAACGTGTGCTGAATTCAAAAGTGCACCATATAAAGACGTTGGCACCATGGGTTTAGAAACTTAATGAACAGGATATTCATGCATGACTGGATAGCTAACATGTTAAGGATCGACGCAAATCCATATGCGTCTCTCTAGCATGGACACAACAGAAGTTACACGACATACAAGGAACATGGGTGCATGGATAGGGTGCGAGTGGGGGACACATTGGCTACCTGAAATTTCTATTACCTCAGCCTTGGGAACCCGTCCTGGCTTTTCCCTGTGAGATAGCCCCTAACGGGCATCCCCAAGGTGAAAGCCAGGCATCCCGCCGCGGGGGGCCGCTGTGGAGATTAAGCAAGCTTAATGCCCAGAGTTGCAGAGTGTGAACCCATGATTAGGTCAGGCACCAAAGCGAGAATTATCGAGTCCGTGGACATTTGAGCTCAAGACCCTGCCGCGTCGGGAATTGAACCCTGGTCCCGGGTCTGACCTCTGCTTCAGGGTCTGCCTGCTCTAACCAGTGAGCCACACTTCTTCCCCTCCCTTTTCAACTCCATAAAAAGCGGTTCTCCCCTTGATCCCGCCCCCATGTCCATCCTGAAATTAGCCCTTCCCCATGTTAGCAAAAACATTATTGACCTTGTAAACACTTCCCTGGAGTCTGGCACAGTACCTCAAGACTGGAAGCTAGCCATGGTAAAGGCCCTGTTGAAAAAGCCAAATCTCAACCCTGATGACTTTTCCAATTACCGCCCCATCTCCCTCCTCCCTGGCATCAGTAAGCTTGCTGAAAAATGGGTGAATAAACAACTGGCATCCTATTTGGAGTCCTATAACCTGCTACACCCCACCCAAACAGGCTTTCGAAAAGGGCAGGGAACCGAAACAGCTTTGTTGAGGGTGGTCGAGGTATCCAGGAGGATTCTGGACGCAGGTGGCAGCGCGGCCATTATCCTCCTGGACCTCAGCGCCGCCTTTGACACGGTTATCCACCGTGTCCTTCTAGCCCGTCTAGAGAGAATTGGAGTCACAGGAAAGGCCCTGGAGTGGCTTGAATCTTTCCTCAGTAATAGATTCTTTAAGGTCTTCTCAGATACCAACTGCTCCCTTCCAGTGCCATTACAGTGTGGGGTACCACATGGCTCCTCCCTTAGCCCCACACTGTTTAATGTGTGCATGGCACCTTTGGCAGAGGTAGTGGCCCCCTTCGGAAACCAGCTGGTAAGCTACGCTGATGATACCCAGCTAGTAGTTTCCCTTAACCAGGCAGACTCCCCCCCGAATAATCTTTGCAGCTGCCTGGGTGCGGTCGCAGAGTGGATGGATGCGTCCCACCTGAAATTGAACGGAGGAAAAACCGAGCTGATGCTGCTCGGAAGGAAGGTCACCTTTAACATCTTCTGTATGTGGCCTCCTTGCATGGGACTCGGGCCTACCCCAAAAACTGAGATAAAAAGCCTCGGGTTCTGGCTCGACTCGGAGTTATCCTTCAAAATCCAGGCAAGAAAGACAGTGGCCACTTGCTTCGGTTTAATGAAAACCATCCGCAAAATCCTCCCCCAGCTACCCGAACCTGCTAAGAAAACCATAGTCCAGTCTCTCATTTTATCAAGGCTGGACTACAGAAATGCACTCTACCTAGGAGCCCCCACTTCAGTCACCCGACAACTTCAGATGGCCCAAAACTCCGCAGCAAGGCTACTCACTGGTACCAGCCATCGTACCTCAGCAGCACCTTCACTAAGAACCCTGCATTGGCTCCCAATAAAGGAGCGGGTCCACTTCAAAACCCTCTGTCTGGTCCATAAAACTCTCTATGGGAATGACCCCCCCCATCCTGAACGATATGATCAGACCATACACTCCATCTAGAGATCTCCGCTCTAAACAGCAAAACCTCCTCATAATACCCTGGACCAACAGAGCCAGATCTGGGGACCGTCTCTTCTCGCGAAATGCAGCAAGGCTGTGGAATGCCCTCCCGCTCTCACTTCGCCTAGAACCCAGCCTGCTGGCATTTCGAAAACAACTTAAAACAGCACTGTTTCCCAAGACATAGATGAGTTAGTTCTCATATCTCTGTGGTAAATATAATTTACCGTACTAATTTTCCATATAATTACAGACAGGTAAAAGAATAGCTCAATCAAATGAGAGGCAGAGTCCGTGGTATCTGAGTCATACGGGCTTTAATCGGGATGGCTCGAGCCATGGAAATCAGTTCCATCAATACAAGGGTTCGGGGGTATATATGCAATGATGGCAAAAAGATGTCAACGATTTATTAACAGTACATGGCATATATAGTAAAACTGTGCAATGGCAATGGATACAGTAGGCGTGACAAGTGAAAATAATATGATAAGAAGACATGTTATGTTATGTTATGTTAAAAAGGGGTTTATATAGCGCGCGGCTACTCATGCAGAGTGTCCCGGTGCTGTGCAGATCTGTAGAGAGACGTTGAGCAGAAAACAGGCGCACTAGAGGCTGAAAAGCCAGGTCTTTAGGCCTTTCCTAAAAGACAGAAGGTTGTCAGTTTTTCTCAACGAGAGGGGGAGCTTGTTCCACAGTTGCGGGGCACAAGCTCTGTAGGAGCGACCTCCAATGCGTGAATGCTTTACAGATGGAATGACAGCAAGGGCTTGTGTGGCTGAACGAAGCGATCTGGTAGGATGGTAGAACTGAACATGTTTCCTGAGGTAAGGTGCACCGGTACCGTGTAAGGATTTAAAGGTCAAGGTCAAAGTCTTGAAGATGATACGTTTCCTTACCGGAAGCCAGTGGAGTGCCTCAAGGAGGGACGAGGTATGAGATCTGCGGCTTAATCCGAAAATGGCCCTTGCAGCGGAGTTTTGGACAGACTGTAAGCGAGATAGGAGGTATTCTGGGAGCCCTAAATAGAGCACATTGGCATAATCAAGCCTGGATCCGATCATTGCTTGAACAGTGATTCTCCTGTGGGCCTGAGACAATAGCGGAAGAAATTTCCTAAGTATACGCAGTAGGCCAAAGCATTGGCCGACTAAAGCAAGGATCTGGGGTTTGAAGGTAAGACCATTGTCAAGTTTAACACCCAGGTTTTTAGCGACCGCTGTAGGAGAGGAAGGAGGATGCATATCTGCCGGCCACCACGATTTCCATTGAGTATCAGGAGAGCAGCCCAAAAATATAATTTCAGACTTGTCTGAATTACATTTAAGCTGGTTCAACTGAAACCAGGAAAAAACTGCCTCTAAGCAGCTTTTAATAGAGTCACCCGCGAAATCAGAGTTCTTGTCACAGGTAAAAAGCAGCTGCGTATCGTCCGCATAGGACACGATGCGCGCGAAAGGTCTACACTAGTTCAGCCAAGGGAGAGAGGTAAACGTTAAATAAAGTGGGACTAAGAACTGATCCCTGTGGCACTCCCACATCAAGAGATGGAACTGTTGCTGAAAAAGGGGGTGACCAGATCAATTGTTGGCGTTCGGAGAGAAAGGACTTAAGCCAATTGAACACCGTCCCTCTAATCCTGATCTCCTGAAGTCTAGAAAGGAGCCGGTTGTGGGGGACGGTGTCAAAGGCCGCTGAGAGGTCTAATAGTACCAGCATTGCCTTTCCTCCGCGATCAGTCACTCCCTTTATGGTCTCCGTTACCTCCAGTAATGCTGTTTCTGTACTGAGGTTAGAGCGGAAGCCTGACTGCGTCTGATGTAGAATGTCATGGGCCTCTAAGAATTGTGACAAGGTGGAATGTACATGCTTTTCGGCGAGTTTGGCGAGGGCAGGAAGCAGGAATATAGGCCTGTAATTAGAGTGCTCCAATGGGTTCAAGTTAGATTTTTTTATGAGAGGGATGACATGAGCCTTTTTCCAGGCCTTTGGGACCTCACCCGAGATAAAGGAGGCATTAAGGAGAGGATTAATCAGAGAGTTGAGAACAGGGGCCATTTTTGAGAGGATTTTGGCGGGGCAAGGATCTGAGGGGGAGCCCGATGTCAGTTTTAGCAACAGGTCAAGCGAGGCCTCCGATGACAGGGGAGGAAAGTCAGACAGAATATGGGTGCCCTGTGATGTATTCAAAGTAAAGAAAGAGGGAACAGGATTGATGGCGGGGGCAACAGGCGGAAAAGATGCCTGGATGTTCAGAATTTTATTGTAAAAAAAGCTAGCCAACTGATTGACCCAGAGTTCAGAGGGAGAGAATTTGGGGTTTAGAGCAGGGGGGGAGGTGAATTCCCTAACAATATTAAATATTTCCTTGCTGATGTTACAGGCTGAGTCAATTCTTTTAGCGAAAAAAGCCTTTTTCGCTAATGTAATTTCTTTGTGATAGGCCTTAATAAGATTTTTAAACCTTATTTTTAACAGGACATCATAATTTTTGCGCCATAACCGTTCAGCTTTCTTGCAATTTTTCCTAGTCTCATGCAGTTCGGTGGTAAACCAGGGGGCTGAGATACGTTGGGACTTTGAGGATCTGGTAGGCATGGGTGCCAAATCATCAAAACGTTGAACGAGCCAGGACTGAAAGCTAGAGAGGTCCTGTTCAAGGTTACCAGTCCGTGGGCATGGATACAGTGCTAAAGACCTCTCCAGCATGTCAATGGTGACACGATGGAATGGTCGAAATGCCTTCGATTGAGTGCTATTTTCCGTGCAGGAGACTTTAGAGGGACCCATAATATCAAAATTTAATAAGAGGTGGTCTGACCATATCACCGGAAGTGGTGGATAGGGTTGAATAGACAGAGAAGAAAAAACTTGGTCTATCAGATGACCTTTGTTATGTGTAGCTGCAAAGAAATACGGTAGAAGATTAAACATGCTGGTGGTGTCATTTAATTTAACAGAATCACTGGACTCAGGTTCGTCCATGTGGATATTAAAATCTCCAAGAAGAAGAAGATGCTTATATTTTGTAGCAAGAGGGGATAAGGTTTGGTGAAGTTTATCACAAAATGGGCCCAGGTGGCCTGGTGGGCGATAAACTAAAAGGCCAGCACAGGAATGCTGCGGGGAGAAAGATAGGCAGAAGCCTAATAAATCAACCCCCAGAATGTTGTCGATTTCAAGTACAGAGCAGGTGTAACGTTTGTCTACTATCATTGCCACTCCTCCACCTCTACCCAGTTCTCGGTCTTTCCTGACTATATAATAGTTAGGGGGAAGGGCAATAGCGATATCAGGACTGGAGGAGTCGCCTAACCATGTCTCCGTAAGAAATAGACATGACGGCTTCTGTTCTGAAAGAAGGTTGAAAAGGTCTAGAGCATGCTTACAGAGAGATCGAGTGTTTAAAAGCATGCATGGATACACGGGGGCCTTCTCAGAAGTCTCTTCGGGAGTGTCATTTACGCCCATGTGCGCAGCAAAAAGGCGTGTACAGGGGTGTGCACAGAGGTGTGTGCTGGAAACGTCACAGAAAAGTGTCATAAGTGGGTGGGTGCGTAGAGGATTGTGCAGAGTCAGCTGAAACCTATGACCTGGGTGCGCGCGCAATTAGTATGACGTGTGGTTGACGTGTATCTGGGGAAAGCTGAGGGTCTGACTTTTAGTACTAGTAGAGGAGACAAAAGTCGGGCATGTCAGATCGACCTGTTCCTATAACATATCCGATATCTTGTGTTTGGGGGATGTCTAGTCTGAAGTAAAAGGTCTCTCGGGCAGAGGCTATTCTATACTGAATGCATATGTGTCTAAGTGCAATGCGCGGGGCCATGGGCCTACCATGGTAACGGGAGCAATGAATCACATGAAGGAGACAGGAAAGCTTGGCCCTTCACTCTGCAGCCGGGGATATGTTTACCTATTTCACTAGACAGGAATGTGTTTTCGAGGAGGCTGAACTGGCTACGCTGATAACTTGAAGGCAAAATACTGTTTTGGCAGGCAGGCCAGGCCGAGCCAGGCACCGCTTCGCTTGGCAGGAAGTAAGGCAGAGGTCAGGGATGCATCTCCATGCTGCAGCTTTCAGAGGCAGAGACAGAAGTGGTTCGAGGGCAGAAATCAGGGCCTAGCTCGGCAGAGCCAGGAAAAACGTGAAAGTGCACCATGTAAAGACGTTGGCAAGGCATATTTAGGAACTGAATTATCGATCCATTCATGGTGGATCTGATAGAGGACATGTTAACGTTGGATGCAAATGTATTTGCGTCTTCAGATTCGGTTGTGGAGGGAAGTTCATTGTACTTTCAACTCGTACATGGAGACGTTGGGGTACACGTTAGGGGACATACCTGACCATAAAATTTTCAATTACCTCATTCCCTCCTTGTCCCCTACGGACCCATCAAGATATATCTATTTTCATGAGACCATCTATCTGTTCATATAACATCATTTGTTCTTCTTTCTTTATTCGGGAATGGGAACGTGAACTTGAGCGGTGAATACAAGCTGTGGCGCACAAGCCGCAAATCGCTGGCCCACATTGTAGACATAGACAACAACTGAATACTATGGCCAATATAATCCCTAGGAATGACAGTAGCTTCCATCCCCAGGCTGATATTACACTCCAGAGCCAACCGGACCAAGTCCAGGAGCCTGGATTCTGGTGTATCTGATGGGCAATTTCGTGAAGCCTGGTAATGGCCTTATATACTGATGGCGCGTTATTAGGAATAAACACACAACAACTGGATCCGATGACTCTACAAGCTCCGCCCCTATCGGCCAGGATGACGTCAAGGACAAGGCGGTTCTGAAGAACAACAAGTCTCATAGCGGACTGCTCCTCTGTTAAGTTACCCAAAGCAGAAGTAGTCTCATTCACTACTGCTTCGAGGATTCTGGTTAATTTGCGTATCAGTTTACTATTTGAGCCAGTGCCTAGATAAGGAAAGAACCCTTTATTGAAATCGGTATATTGTTCCCATGTAGTTTCAGTCTGATCAACTATTGGGAGATCTCTCTTGTGTCTAACGAGATCGAGGCGGGAATTCCTGTGATAGTCAGATGGGGCTAGAAAAACTGGTGGCAATAGGAATGCAATAAAACAAGTACCATCCCAGTCCAGAGGTAAACGTACATAAGCTGTCTGGCCACAAATGAAATAGGAATGTCGGGAAGCTTTGAATGTAGACTTGCCTTTATCACTGAATTCGACCACAGTAGTACAGTCACTGTGACCTAGATGTACTGAACCATTCTTTCTGACGCATAATACACCTTTTGCTGGTAAAACTGATATAGATGGCAAGTCTGGACTAGTCTCGGACTGAACATTTAGGATCATGAGGTTAAGTGTAAAATTGCCTAATCCATACACTTCATTTTCTAAATCGGTACCTGTCATTTGTGGCAGACATTCTTCGTTTGGGAAACATGCTTTGTTCATGACTGTGTTCAGATTTCCCCATATCCAATTGCCTTGGGAAACTCTGGATTCGGTGTCTAAAGAGGATATTAAACTAAACCATGCACCACAGGAACCATTATGTGTAAACGGGTAAGGAAAGAGGGGCAGAGCTCCCTTGTAATTCTGATAGGGAGGGAGTCGGCCACATATCCAACAATTAGTAGCATTGTTGATCTGGTGAGAATGGTGTAACATACGGATGAATGTATTGTTGCGCAGCGCAAGTCGATAAGACAATTCATGTGGAGGCAGGGCACTAAACGTGTGCTCTGCAGTGTCATTAGAAAAAGAATGTGCAATAGGAAAGAACATATATAACATCCAACTAATGAATATTAACATAAGACTCAGAAAAAACATAATAAGGAACGTGCAGATGCAACGGCTTCGGAGATTCTTACAATAATTTCGTTTCTTGATCTCCTGTCTATCTCTCTCTCTATTGGGGTCTATCTTATACATGTCAGGAACCTGTCTAACCGCTTCACCCAGGAGGGGACTTAAACAATTAAACTGTCTGACTTACTAGACCTCAATTTCAATCTGTACTCCTGCTGAGGAGTTTTCTCTAACAGGGGGAGTTTAGTATCAGTGTCTGGAATGCGGCAGTCCTGGGAATCGTTCTTTGGCGGAAGTCCATAAAATTTCTTCACATGGCTCGAGTGCAGCCAGCCTTTTCTTCCTTCTACCTTGACTGCAGTCCTTGTGGTCAACAAAACGATCTTCGGCTCTTTCCAGCGGGGCTCCAGAGGGCTTGACCGATCAAAATTGCGGACTACGACGACATCTCCTGGGACCAGTTCATGCGGTTTCACCTCGGTGTTGTCTGGGAAGGCTGCCGCGACCTGTGAACGACATGATAGTAGTGCAGACATCAAGGAGGCAAGGTAATCTGTCAGCATAGTACTGTCAACATCGGTTATTTTACTTGGCATAGGCGTCCCCCACATATTAGGAGGCCTACCGAGGACCACCTCATACGGGGATAGCCCTGTCCTAGAATGAGCTACCATTCGCATATAAAAGAGGGCAACCGGTAAAGCTACCATCCAATCTACACCTTTCTCTTTACACACTTTGGCAAGACGGGTTTTCAGAGTCTGATTGTGTCTCTCCACGAGACCTGCTGCCTCGGGATGTCGAACACAGTGGAACTTACATTGATAACCTAACAGAAGCGAAACCTGCTTCATGAGTTCGGATGAGAATGGCTGACCGTTATCTGAATACACGACACGGGGCAAACCGTACCGTGGGAGGAACTCACGAACCAACTGCTTGGCAGTGGTCGGGGCAGTGTAATCTGGGACGGGATATGCTTCTGTCCATCGCGACAGGGCACATACAACTACGAGGACATACTTGAATCCTCGGCATCTGTCCATCTGGATATAATCCATCTGGAGGACTTCAAAAGGATGGTCGGGAGGATGGAATCCACCTCGTTCCACGGGAATTCCTTTTCCTGGATTGAACTGACAACAGATCATGCAGGTACGCACTTTCTGTTTTGCTGCTGCTCGTAAATGTTTGTTGAACCAGAGGTTCTGTAGACTGTCTAACATGGCTTTTTCTCCTAAATGTGCTGGACTATGTGCTGTGTTGATGATTACTTGAACCATAGAGTCGGGGAGAAACCATGTGGTCTTTCCCCTCGTCATCCATCCCTGTTCTGTCTAGACCCCTCCTTGTTCAGTCCATTTCTTTATTTCGTCTGGAGTAGCATGTGTCTGTATGTCGATTACATCTTGTGTGGGATCCCTAACAGTCATGCAATGTGTCAGTGAAGATACGTCAGTCTTTGTCATATCAGTCGTATGAGTATGAGTCAGTGCTGTATGTTTCGCTGTTCGATCTGCCAGGTCGTTACCCTGGGAAATAGTGTCTGTGACTTTTGTATGTGCTTTGCACTTCATGATGGCTATTGCTGTAGGCAAATGTATCGCTTCTAACAGAGCTTGAATGAGGGGACCATGCTGGATCTTGGCTCCGTGAGAGGTCAAGAAACCTCTTTCCTGCCAGAGAACACCGAAGTCGTGTACGACTCCAAATGCATAATGTGAATCTGTGTATATGTTTACTTTAAGGTTCTTGGCTCGTATACAGGCTTGGGTCAGAGCAATGAGCTCTGCTGCTTGAGCTGACAGGGTGTCAATGCGATGTGTTTCTATGACTTTAGTTTCAGTGGTCACTGCATATGCGGCCACTAATTCTCCTGTACTTGTTCTCATACAAGAACCATCCACATAAAGTTTCAGGTCTGGATCGGATAATGCAACATCTGTCAAGTCTTGTCTGGGCTTCGTAATAGTGTTAATGACATACACACAGTCATGTGGAGTAGGATCTGTTGTACTTGATGGTAAAAGTGTAGCAGGATTTAGTGTATTGCAGCGTCTGATTTCTATGTGTGGTTGAAACAATGTCAATTCATAACCTGTCAGTCGTGCTATAGTCAAGTGCTGAGTTTGTGTTCTGTTTAGGAGAACCTCCACAGAGTGTGGAACCTGTACTGTCAATTGATGTCCCAATACAATGGAATCACTTTGCCTGATTGCTAGGGCTGTTGCTGCAACTGATTTTAAGCACGCAGGCAAGGCCTGGGCTACTGGATCCAATGTACTCGAAAAATAAGCACACGGTCTGTGCTTGTCTGCTTGAACCTGAGTGAGAACCGATAACGCTGTGCCATCGCGTTCTGTGACAAAAAGTGTAAAAGGTTTGCTGTAACATGGTGTTGCTAGAACAGGTGCTTGACATAAGGCTTTCTTTAATTCGTCAAAAGCTTGTGTATGTTCCTGAGTCCAAGGGAGAACAGTCGAAGACGCTGCCTCCTGTGTTGTCAACTGTATAAGTGGTTTAGCTAGAAATGCATATTGAGGAATCCATTGTCTGCAATAAGAAGTGAGTCCAATAAAGGCTCGTACTTCCTTCTGTGTCTTGGGTTGCGGAAGATGTGCAATTAACTGAATGCGATCAGGTGTCAGCTGCCTACCCCACTTGAACAGCAAGTGCCCAAGGTACACCACTTGCTGGGCACAGAATTGTAGCTTCGAAGGAGACACCTTGTCTCCCTTGTCTGCCAGGAAATACAAAACTGTCAGTGAAGCATGTTCACATTCTTGTTCACTTCGGGCGGTGATCAATAGATCATCGACGTACTGGAGTAGGGCAGTATTGGCAGGCATGTGTATACTGTCAAGTTGTCGTTTCAATGCTTGGCTGTAGATGCTGGGGCTTTCTGTGAATCCTTGAGGGGCGCGTGCAAATTTGAAGCTACGGCCATTTAAACAGAATCCGAAAAGGTACTGGCTTTCCGGATCAATGGGGACACTAAAGAAGGCGTTCTTAAGATCGATTACAGTAAAGAACGTCGCCTCTGAATCAATAGCTGTCAATAATGACGAAATGTCTGGAACCACTGGATACTGTGGTACAATACATTTATTCAATTCTCGCAAATCGATCACTAATCGATAAACTGGAGGTGCATCTGGATCAGTGCGTTTAAGAATCGGAATGATAGGGGAATTACAAACATTGGAGTCGGTTTCTACAGCCACTCCTTGTGCAATGAGCTCGTCAATGATTTTCAGTAAAGCCACTACAGCATCAGGTGGTAACTTATATTGTCGGATTCGTGGTAGTACAACTCCTGGCTTGAGCGTGACACGGTATGGTGTAATGTGCATACAACCTACATCAGTGGGGCCTTGTGCCCATAAATGTGCAGGAACATTCTGTAACCTGGGATCAAAATCTCTCAATACATAATGACCCTTAAAATCACGAAGGAACAGCCTTACTCCTTCCGGAGAACAACAAATTACAGCTCCTAGAGCTTTCAGTGTTTTAATACCAAGCAAGTTTTCTGGACATGATTTCGTAAGTAACAAATCTGTAGTACGGGACAATGGACCAACTGCAAGGGGAACTGGTTTCGATACTTCATTAACAATAGGCTTTCCTGAAAATCCAAGGGAAACATTCTGTGAGCCTGAGAGGGGTGCCCCTGGAACCTCGTCATGACTGATGGTAGTTCTGCTTGCCCCTGTGTCAATCAAAAATTTTCTATCCTTTCCTAATACCTGACTATGTACATAAGGACCCTCTTGATCTACAGGAACCTCAATAAGAGGCAAGCCAACCTCCCTCTCTAGGCTGTTTCATGTGTACTGCTGATAATCGGGGTGGTCGGATTGTGCATACTGGTACATCTGCTGTGTGACATGTTGTGTTGCGGCAATGGGCTGAGGCTGTGGAACCGCTACGGTCTGTTGTGGAATCTGCATAGGCTGGACGTTCTGTGGAATATGTTGTTGGACCTGGTCCTGTCTAGGTGGACGCGGTCTCTCTTTAGTTTTACCTGTGGCTATATTGTCTTTCAGAACTGCACAATCGTTTACATAGTGACCTGGCTGTTTACAATAGTTGCATGTCCCTTTAACAGGAGCTGTCGAATTGTTGGACTGTGTCGTACCCCTTTTCTGACCATCAGCTGGAACTGACTGAGCAACTAATACTTTCATTTTCGTGTCTTTCATACGTCTTTGTTCGTGATCATGTTCCTCCCTGATTCTGTTCTGGTGGTACTGTAACATTTGTAACATTTGGGAAGGCGTATTTGCTTGCCATGTGCTCTCGACTTTCAATACACGGTTCTTAACCTGGGGTAAGGAATTCTCGACTAATTTGGTCACAAAAAGATGTGGGTATGACTCGCTACTTGTTTTCAGTCCGCTATTAATAATAAAACATTTCTCGAATCTGGAATAAAAATCACTAGTGTCTTCGTCGTGTTTCTGTTTACAGGCTGAGATTGCGTCCCAGTCTTCCTTTTTAGTTGTCAACAATCTTGGCAAAACCTGTACTAATAATCCTGGTAATGCTTTAGTTTTGTCCCCAAGACCTAAACCTGGGGTTCGTCCGGTTTCTTCGTTTTCCAATTCAGTCCAATTAATCTTTTTATCTCCCACCTCCCACTCTTTTTCTTTGAGTTTCTCGTAAATACCGGCAGGCAATAATACTTTCAATATTTTCATAATATCGGGATATGTGTAATCTCCCATGAGTAACATGTCTTTTATTTCACGGTGAAACCCTGCTGGATCTTTATCATGACTCGGCACTATTTTCTTCATTTCCAATAATTCCATTTTAGTTATGGGCGTGTATACAAATACGCGTTGAAGCTCACCCCCTGGAGTTGACTGGACGGGGTGGACTTCTCGTAAAGGGTTCTGTCTATCGAAGTGAAAAGGATAGCTTACTGGGGGTGGAACAGGTACAAAATGTGGAGTCAAGAACGTTCTGTATTTATGACGTTGCTCGAGAATCACATTAATCAAATCGGTACCTAGACCTCTCCATCTGTTCAGGAGCAATTCGTCTAGTACATTGTTAGGGGACCTGGATCAGAATGCTGACTTTCATATAGCATAATAATATGCTGGATCATGTACATACCAACTAAACGTTGTTCAGTCGGAGTAAGACTCAAAAATGTTTGCGCTACTGAATCATCTTTATATGCGCTGTCATTATCGGCCCACTGTACTGCGGACCGTGCTAATTCTTGTTCACGCATTGTACTAAGTTCATTGTAACCTATTCTGTCTTTCAGGATTTTATCAGTGGCTTGGAATAAATGTTCAAGAGAACATTTTTCTGGTATGGGGGGAAGAAAACGTCTTTTATTTTCTAGGCGTATCGGTCTATCGAAAGGTCTATCAGGAGGATACTGTTTAGGGAGTTTCGCTCTACCTACGTAAGCTATCATGTCTTGAGTCGCTGCTGTATTCTCTGGTTCTTCCTCCTCTGAGGAGTCTTTTTCGTCCGACTCGGGTGTTCTATCAGCCGCCCGTCGGGCATGTATTGCCACTATTTCTTTACGGATTTTCTGGACATGACATCTATACAATTCTGTTTATCATGTTTACAATCTGCAATATTCTGACTCCATTTTGTCAATCCACCCATCTCTTCTTGTGAAAAACCTGGCTGATCTTGTTCCCTTATCAAACAATTAATCAAAAATCGCAATATTAACCCTTGAGTCTCGGCTTTCTGATATGCCATGGCCTCACGAACACTTTCTGGACCCACCCCCGTTCGAATAAAGTGATATATTTTGTCTAGATGGTCTGGCATTTCTGGTAATGTCATCAAATAATCTGTAACACGTCTTAGACGTAATGATGCTAACATCATGTCCCCTTGTTTGCCAGGTACGGGATCATATCTACAATCTCCAATTGCTTGTTTGAGCTTTTCAGCTGTGCTTGCTTTAGGT
Source organism: Lissotriton vulgaris (assembly GCF_964263255.1). NCBI lineage: Eukaryota > Metazoa > Chordata > Amphibia > Caudata > Salamandridae > Lissotriton > Lissotriton vulgaris. The sequence continues at coordinate 170,659,188 of NC_141685.1, forward strand.
GTACGCTGCATTGCTAATTCTCTGATTGTCAATCGATGTAATTGTGGCGGGGTGTGGGGGAGGCCACCTATGGCACCTCCTGAAACGGAAGCATGGGCATAGCCTGACTGTGTGGCTGGTATATGTAATGGGGTTGGGCCCTGGATTGTATCTGTCGCAAAAGGATTAAGAGGACCAGTAGTAGGGGGAACAGTAGCAGGGGGACCAGTAGGGGAAACGACAATAGGGGCGGGAAGTTGTTGACGTGGAGGGGTCGTGAATTGAGCAACCGGAGCAGGCTGCTGTGCATTGTTAACGGGTGGTACGGGTACAGGTACAGTATAGGCTGGAGCTACGCCATCTAAATAGGAAGAAAGGAATATGTCTGCTGCGGTCTGTTTGTGACGGATTTTAGTCGGAAGCAATGGTGGCGGCAGATCACTTGGCATTTCCGGGGTCGCCTTGGGCAGGCCCTCGGCTAGAACTGGATACAGTCCTGTAATAAGGGCATTTCTCTGTCTGTCATGTTGTTCTATTCTGACTCGTTCTCCTTCTTCTAGTAATTCTCTTTCTCTGGCTTTTTCGGAATCCTCTCTACTTTTCTCTGCTTTTCTGAGTTCTTTCCGTCTATGCGATTCTTTACGCCACAATTCTATGGCATCTTTCTGTGATTGTCTGGCTTTCTTTTTCCATAATGCTTCTTCTACTCTCATGATGCACTCGGCATCCCATGTCCCTGTAACGGGCCATCTCTGTTTCTCTTCCAAGTCTTTCGTATAATCCACCCATAAATCTAAGTACAGTATGGCATCTAAGCCATGCTTGTGGTACATAAAATGACCTGGAGTGTCCCTAGGTGGGACGGGAACTGCTTCTTCAAGTATCCCTTTCCTAGTTCCTATCTGTCGTAATTTCGAAAACAAAGGCATTGCTACCTCTACCTGGACGCAAACACGATAAACACAGTAAAGAAACGCAAACAATCATTCATACCACGACATTAGACACATTGAAACATTTCGAACAGATACTGACTAATACGTTCTAAAACAAAAATACTGAATCACTGAATTACTGAATTACTAGATGTACTGCTAAACAGTACAGATGCACTGCTAAAACAGTACAGACCGGATCTGTGTACCCAAACCCGTCTTGACCGGATACAAATTAATGCACCCGTCTTGATGCGTCCCCAGCAACGGTACTCACCGAGAAGCACGGAACGGAAAGCCTCGGAAACTCGACTCGACTGGACTGCTACGACGTCACTGCTGCTGCGCACTACGCATGCGCCTCGACTCTTCGGACAGGTGGGCCTCTTGACACCTCGGACACTGCTCTCTCAGCTGGGCTCTGGTCGGGATCCTCCGCACTCCTCACCGCCTCGTCTGGATGCTGTCCCGCAGTCTCTGTCTCCACCGTAGGCCTGAGGGAGATACAGGAAAACCTGCAGATGCGCATAGGAGTCCGTCACGGCTGTGGTAGGGGGCAAGGCCTGCAACGCATCGCCGGCGCGTGGGGTGGGGGAGGGGTCCCTGTTCGGGCGCCAAATTATGTGGTAAATATAATTTACCGTACTAATTTTCCATATAATTACAGACAGGTAAAAGAATAGCTCAATCAAATGAGAGGCAGAGTCCGTGGTATCTGAGTTATACGGGCTTTAATCGGGATGGCTCGAGCCATGGAAATCAGTTCCATCAATACAAGGGTTCAGGGGTATATATGCAATGATGGCAAAAAGATGTCAACGATTTATTAACAGTACATGGCATATATAGTAAAACTGTGCAATGGCAATGGATACAGTAGGCGTGACAAGTGAAAAGAATATGATAAGAACACATGTGCGCAGCAAAAATGCGTGTACAGGGGTGTGCACAGAGGTGTGTGCTGGAAACGTCACAGAAAAGTGTCATAAGTGGGTGGGTGCGTAGAGGATTCTGCAGAGTCAGCTGAAACCTATGACCTGGGTGCGCGCGCAATTAGTATGACGTGTGGTTGACGTGTATCTGGGGAAAGCTGAGGGTCTGACTTTTAGTACTAGTAGAGGAGACAAAAGTCGGCCATGTCAGATCAACCTGTTCCTATAACATATCCGATATCTTGTGTTTGGGGGATGTCTAGTCTGAAGTAAAAGGTCTCTCGGGCAGAGGCTATTCTATACTGAATGCATATGTGTCTAAGTGCAATGTGCGGGGCCATGGGCCTACCATGGTAACGGGAGCAATGAATCACATGAAGGAGACAGGAAAGCTTGGCCCTTCGCTCTGCAGCCGGGGATATGTTTACCTATTTCACTGGACAGGAATGTGTTTTCGAGGAGGCTGAACTGGCTACGCTGATAACTTGAAGGCAAAATACTGTTTTGGCAGGCAGGCCAGGCCGAGCCAGGCACCGCTTCGCTTGGCAGGAAGTAAGGCAGAGGTCAGGGATGCATCTCCATGCTGCAGCTTTCAGAGGCAGAGACAGAAGTGGTTCGAGGGCAGACATCAGGGCCTAGCTCGGCAGAGCCAGGAAAAATGTGAAAGTGCACCATGTAAAGACGTTGGCAAGGCATATTTAGGAACTGAATTATCGATCCATTCATGGTGGATCTGATAGAGGACATGTTAACGTTGGACGCAAATGTATTTGCGTCTTCAGATTCGGTTGTGGAGGGAAGTTACATGTACTTTCAACTCGTACATGGAGACGTTGGGGTACACGTTAGGGGACATACCTGACCATAAAATTTTCAATTACCTCACTCAGACCCTTTTCTATCCCTTCTGTTCAACATCAAGCGCTGGGATGCTTCCGAGTAGCCATGCGCTATACAAGAACCTCTTCAATTCAATTCAATTCAATTCAATTCAATTCAAAGCAAAGGGTGATTACACCACCTTGCCCCAGCTGTCATGCAGCCAGTTGTGTCAGATTTAGATGGCCAGCCAGGGGTGGCATAATACATGCTGCAGCCCTTGGTAGGCCCTGGGTGCACCTATGCCCTGGGTACCTAAGGTACACTGTACAGGGGCTGATAAGGTGACTCAGTATCCAATTAGATATGTACCTAGAGTACATGGAATCCATTTTACAGAGAGAGCAGTGGGCCTGGGGTCGTGAATAGCAGGGCCCCAGGTCAACTAAGTCGAAAAACCAGCAAAACACCAGGCAAAAAGTTGGGGGCAACCATAGTCAGATATCCACCTTCCTACATAACCCCCCCGCCCCCCCAAACGAAAGGAGATAAGGCTATTCTTCACCAGGTAAGCCTATATTGCCTGAGTGGCCATATGAGGTGGTATATGCACTGGCATGGTTACTCCCTATCTCATGGTCCACTAAGCAATCCCTCACCCTAAGGGTATCTGAGGGTCTCCACCATAGGGAATCTCTACCTATGGTGTGTTTTGGCAAAGTAAAAGGCTGGTGTTGGGGTGGAGTGCTGAAGTGAGACTCCACTAATGTTGGGCTCAACTTCCTCCAATCACTATCCACCATATATGCCTTTCTTTCCAGGACTGAGTTGCTGTATGCTCTCCGGGTCAACCTCTGGCTACCTAAAGCTGGAGGCTGGGTCCCTCTGTTTGGCTTACTGGAGGGACAGGTCAGGTTTGGGGCCCTCAGGTCCCAGGTTTGGCTGTGCCCAACAGTGTCCATCTGTGGGAGGTCCCTAGCTAATTTTAAGGGGGGATCCCTCAGGAGTTTGTTTTAGTTTCACTGGGCTAGGACTACTAGCTTCAGTGCCCGTAATCTGCTGATTGGGGAGTTATTTTGGACAGGGGGCCCTTTGGGGTCCACCACTCCCCTTCCTGACCTCTACAGCCCTGGGCTGACTGAGGCAAGGTAGAGAGGGGCAGGTTACCTGCTCCAGACTGGGTCCCACCTTGGAAGGGTCCACTGACATCAGGGGTTCTGCCAGGTTAGGCCTGACTACCTCTGGGGCAGTTCCTTCACAAGGGGTCAGATCAGTTCCCTGAGGAGGCTGATCCTTTCCTAAAGTCTGGTGGGAGGGAGATTTCTTTTCCTCCTCAATGCTCTCTGTCTGAGTGGAGTGATCCATGGTTTCAGGCTTCACAACACTATTATCTGTCTGAGTTTGAGCTGTGGCCATCACAACTCCAGCAACCTTTTCAGGAAGGGACTCAGTTTGGGTATGGGCTGTGACCATCACAGCCTTGCCAACCTGTTCAGGGAAGGAATCTGTCTGAGATAGGGTTGTGACTGGCACAGCCCTCCTGACCTGTTCAGGGAGGACATCTTGGACTGGGGCTGTGGCTATCACTGCCCTACTAACCTTACCATGGAGGTTTACCATTTTAAAATGGGTGTCTTGCTCTACCTCAACCCAGGCTGAGATCTCTAAATCATTCCCCAGTAGGCAATCTACAGGCAAGTTTGATGACACTGCCACTCTCTTGGGGCCAGTGACACCTCCCCAGCTGAGATTTACCACTGCTATGGGATGATCTCTCTGCACTCCATCAATGTTGGTCAACTGATATGTGGCTCCAGGTATAAGTTGCCTTTAGGGGACTAGGCTCTCAGTCACCATGGTGATGCTAGCCCCTGTATCTCTATAGGCCTCAACATTTGAACCATTGGTGAGGGGCTCCTGTCTGTACTTGTCCAAAGTGTTGGGACAAGCTGTGAAGTTGGCAAACCCCATGCCAGTCTCACAGACAAGAGTATCTAAGTCAGGGGATCTGGTTAGGCCAGAGTCCCCAGGAACTCCCAAAGTAAATGCACCCAAATTCTTGGGGGCACTCCCACCACCTAGGGGATTACTACTAGTAGTAACAGGAGGCTTGGAAGTGTTACTTGGGGGTATGTTCTCCTTATTGTTGTTGGCCCTTGGGCAACTGCTGTCAGTTTTCAAGTGGCCTACCTGTTTGCAGGTATTGCAATAAGGTTTCTTTTGGGTATTGGAAGGATTCTGGGACCCACCCTTTTCAGAGGATTTTTGGGGCCCTGATGTGGTTTGATCAGAAGATTTATTCCCACCCTTCTCTTGAGGCTTGGTTGATTCCTTATTTTGGTCACCACCCTGGTTCTTAGGCCTAATCCTGGTTCTGACCCATTTGTCTACCCTCTTACCCAATTCTTGTGGAGAGGTCAGATGAGTCTACCAGGTGCTGGTGTAATGACTGGTTCTGACAATTATTTAAGACTTGCTCTCTCATAATAAGATTATTCAATCCTGTGAAGTCAGTAACTTTACTACCCAATAGCCAGCCTTCTAGAGCCGTAGTGGCACAATCAACAAAGTCAGTCCAATCCTGAGACTGAGTTTTATTGGTGTCTCTGAACAGCAACCTGTACTGTTCAGTCGTTAAGCCAAACCCATCAACCAGTGTATTCTTCAGGACTTGGTAATTGTTAGCATCCTCAGCTCTAGTAGTGAGGGGCTTGTCTCTACCTTTACCTTCAAAGGAGAGCCACAGTATAGCTGCTCACTGATTCTGGGGGAAGCACTGTACAGTGCAGGCCCTCTCCAAAGCAGTCATCCATTTGTGGATGTCATCCCCTTGTTTATAGGGCGGTACTATTTTACTCAGGTGTCTAGTATCAAAACTCCTATCTTTATCTCTAGGGATAATGCTGCCACCAGTGGGGTCTGCCCCACTAAATTTCTGCTCTCTGGCAAAGGCAAGTCTTTCTTTGGCAAGGGCAAGTTCTTCCCTCTCAATCCTCAGATTGACTTCCCTCATCTTAGCTTCATGCTCTCTTCTCTGAGGGGATGTCATCCCTCTCTGAGAAGATGCCTGAGAGATATGGGTATGAATAGATCTGTTAGAGCCTCTGGAGTGAGACCTAGCTCGTCTATTCCCAATGTTAAGCCTGCCTGAGAGTGGTCCTGGGGTTCCCCCATTTCCATTCTCATGGATGCTTAAGTTGGTCCTGGTGAGCCTACTGACTACTACTGGACCTTTGTCTGCCTCATCCCCTGATAACTCCTCTTCCTCTTCCTCCTCTTCACTTTCTGCTCCGTGGGGGTTAAGGTCAGGGTCACCAAGGGTTCCCTCTAAGGGGGACATGCTCCCATCTGGATTAGAGGGGCCTGTGTTAGAAGCCCTTCTGGCATGATATGTCTCTAAGAGACCTATCAGAAAAGGAGTAGTAAGGTTGAACCCTGTTTTAGTTTCCTGGAGGTACACAATTGTCTCATCTCCTGGAAGCTAAGGGCTGCATATCTGGAAGTGACCTGTGGAGGGTCAACAACCACAAGGGGAGTCTCTGCAGATTCTCCATGGGTAGACATGCTTCTAGTGAGGTTTAAGTGGTGCACTTACCTACACTATGGGTTTACCTACTGATCCTTTGCTAAGAGTTGTAGTCAGGGTGTGCTACTCCCTTTCTACTACAACAGCTGGTTCAGTAGAACTCAGAGTATTTCTAAGCTTTGTTATATGTACCTATGGTACCTTATGTGATCTTTCAAATGATATCTCAAGATTATATTTGGTACAAACAACAGCAAGCTCAAATTCCAACTGCTGCACACCAATGTGAGAAGTTGGCCTGATATATGATGCTCACTAATTCTAGTGATCACCTTGTATCAGTCCAAACAACCCTTATGGTGATTGTTTGTAAGTCAACCTTATAGACCAGCTATCCGAGTAGCGTGGACAGAAGCAGTCTTTAGGCTAAACTCTGAATGGCATGTGAAGCCAGCTGTTTTAACACATATAACCCCTTGAATACCAAGTGAAAGGACACCACACAGGTTGTTATGAAAATGAACAGATATTTATTAACTAACATACACCTCTGAACTCTTTATGAGGTCAGAGGGCTAAGCACATGACAATACTCAAAAGGAAATACGAGTTCGCACAGTATTTACAAGAACGCCTGAGGGGCGCAACAAACCATATACTAAATAAATGGAATGCGAAGGTCAATAATAGGAATGGAGCTGTCCAGAGGCTGTAGGATCGCTGGGACCACGCTATACTAACTTGAGGTAAGTAATAGGAGGCCCACGGAACGCGTGTGCAGAGTGTGAACTCACACGCGAGATGTGTACAATCGTCTATGGACAGTACAGTTTAAAGAAAAGGTGAGTACGGACGTCCCTGACTAGGTAGGACTGAAACGACTGTGGAACTGGAGACTAGGAGAGTCAAGCTACCCTTGAGCACTGACATGCTCGTGTTACCTCACCCATAGGCTGCGGGTGCATAGGTGCCAAGTCGTGTCGGGTTCCGGCGTTGAAGTCTATGGAGCCTGGAGGAAAAGATGCTGCAGGCGGTCAGGAGGTAGATGTCCGGTGTGATCCAAGGGTGGATCAGTGAAGAGGAGAACCTGAAAGCAGAGGGGACAATGTTCAAAGTCACTAGCCAGTGACTGGAGTGGAACCAAGAGTGGAACTAGATGTCGTCGTCGCGATCAGGTGAAGGTGGACGCTTGTCTCTGCAGCCACGTGGACCAGGTGGTGTCTTCGACGACCAGGATGGAGGCACGAGCTGTCCCACGCAGGCTCTCGCTGTCGGCGGTGTCGTCTCCGGATTCGGGTTCAACAGGCCTTGACAAAGGCAACCCACGCGGTGAGTGGAAACAGCATCTGGAGTGGACCAGGAGGGTCCGGGGTGCTCCTCTTTTGGAAGGGAGCAAGGGCCAGTCTGGAGCAACCAGACCAGCAGCAAAGTTGTCGGAGTTCATCGTCTAGGACGTAACAAGCCAGCCGGCAAGTGACCAGACAACGCGTCGAGCAGCAAACAGGCAGAAGGGCCCCACGCAGATCTCGTGGATGCTGGAGGGCTGATCTTCGATGCAGGAGCTGCTCGGGTCGGGGCTTCTCAGTCCCCAAAGCACTTGGACGAGGATGCCTCTGAAGTCGTGCTGGAGCGAAGTGCTGCTTCTTCCAAGATGGCCGGTCCCACGTGTCTCGTCGCACCCACGGGTCTCAGCTGTGCTGCAGATGTGAGTAGAGGTCGGAGAGGTCTGGGAATCCGGGTCTCGTCGGGCTCTGAAGTCTGGATCCTTGCAGGAGGACGACAAAGGGAAGCCCCTGTACGCTGATGGTGCCTGCTGGTGTAGGGTGGACACTCCTTACCCACAAGGGAGATATCTTCAGTCTTCTGTGGAACAGAACGTCAAAGTCCAGAGTTTCTTCTTGGTAAGTTGTTCAGGATAATCTAATTTGGAATGGGACCAGCTCCTACCTTTATTCGGCTAAAGGGGGCTGCACTACGACTAGGTCCCTCCTCTGGGTGGGACCAGGACGGGGGGTGGTTACACCCCCTTTCCTTTGTCCGGTCTTGCGCCAGCTCTGGGGCTGGAGTGCCCCAGGAACTGGTTCTGACCGGTGTATGCACAGGGCACCTTGTGTGCCCCAGGCATGTCTCATTCCTTTGAGCCCTGTCCTACCTAATACACAAAATCCTGTCTGGGGTGGTGCTAGCACCTCCCAAGGCAGGAAACCCTTTGTCTCAGCCTCCCTCGCTGGAAGGACTCCTAGCAGCAGGAGGTCAGACTTGTGTCTGTGGTGGTAGCATCCATTTTGTGATGCTGATGCTCGAGTTAACTTTAACCGGGGTTCACAGTTACATTCATGTCGTGTCCCTCTAGAAGGGTGGAATGCTAACCCCGTTGCCAGAATTGGTGAGGGGTTAGTATTCCAATTCATATGACACCTTACTCGACATGTTTTGATAATGTTATACCAAAGTTAGCATTTGACCGTGAGGTTCATAATGCACTTAAGAGTATATGGTATAGCGTTATCATGGAACAGCTATTAGGACTTGGTTCCGCAAGCTGCAAACGGGCTCAGCTCATGCCAGAGCACCATCTCACATAATTCCAAGCACTCTGCCTTCAGGATTAATAAGGCCTGCCATAGGAGTGACTGATAGGAATATATATCTGTCCATTTTAGGGTTAGATATAGGAATACTATATCTAAAGCAAAGGGTGATTACACCACCTTGCCCCAGCTGTCGTGCAGCCAGTTGTGTCAGATTTGGATGGCCAGCCAGGGGTGGCATAATACATGCTGCAGCCCCTGGTAGGCCCTGGGTGCACCTATGCCCTGGGTACCTAAGGTACACTGTACAGGGGCTGATAAGGTGACTCAGTATCCAATTAGATATGTACCTAGAGTACATGGAATCCATTTTACAGAGAGAGCAGTGGGCCTGGGGTCCTGAATAGCAGGGCCCCAGGGCAACTAACTCGAAAAACCAGCAAAACACCAGGCAAAAAGTTGGGGGCAACCATAGTCAGATATCCACCTTCCTACAATGGGACAGCCCAGTAACCCAGGGACCTGGGCCGGACAATTATTATCAAAAAGGTGGTCCCTATGGGGGAAGCGTGGCCTTGGATTTCCAACAGCAATAGAGTCGTCAAGGAAAGCTTTTTACTATGTTTTATTATTTCAAGCAGGCAATGCATTTATTGTTGGTAACAGAATAATGACACACTATTTACATTATTCAAAAAGGACAAGGTGCTCCAAGATAGTGATGGCGCGTTGAAAGTGACTCAAGTGATGAAGCGAGTGCGCTAGTACTCGATACAAATATGGGATTGTTCGTGACACTCACACTTAGAGTGTCAAAACCTCAGTCATGGTTAAAAATCAGTCCACATCTAATGTTGTCGAAGTTTCGACCCTTTGGCACAATGACTTATAGCAGGTCATCATCAGGACTAAAGTTAACAAACATTTACAATGCAACGGTCTCGCCTTTGCAAAAGTTAGAGCTATTGGCATTGTAAATCACAAACTTTTTATTTATGTGTTGGTTTTGAAAACAGATAAATAAATGGCATTGTCATTTACAATGCCAATAGCTTAATCTCTTGCAAATGCGAGACTTATTGCATTTCAACACACACACACACACACACACACAGAGCCACACACACACACACAGACACACACAAACAGAGCCACACACACACACACACACACACACACACCCAGAGCCACACACACACACACACACAGAGCCACACAGACACATGCAGAGCCACACACAGAGCCACACAGCTCTCTGCAGGCACAGCAATGTCACACTAAGCAAATTTATAAATTTGCAGCTATTTGTGGTTGATTTACACCTCTATACATTCAAGACGATGTACAGCAGAGGTCGCCTGAATCAAAACCAAGAGAAATCGCAATGAACGGAGATCCCGAGGTGATCTCTCCAACTTCGCAGTGCACCAGTTGAGTTTGCTTTATGCGTTCCCATGAGAAAGTTGCAGTACAATGGCCTATGAAAACCCCATTCCCGTGTTGTTAGTGTGGTGAATAGGGCCAGTGGGGAATGTACCGGGCCGTAAAACCGATGAAGCCAGCATATTTTTATTCAAGCAATTTTCTTCAAGCGTATTATTTCTTTTTGCACATCACGTTGTCAGTCATATTGTCGGCACACAAAAGCGTCTCTGTTCCTGTTTTAAAAAGCAGTTTTTTCACGAATTCCAAGACATCCCTTCCTCGACAATATGGAGAGACCGCGATTGGGGCAATAGTGGAAGTGGCGGAGAGGGGAAGTTTTTGGCAGGCGCATAATTGCATCGTGTTGTTGACCCGGCTGCCCATTCCTGTGCGGATTTGGCATAGTGGGAGGTTGACAAGAATTGGAGCAGTTTTTCTTGCTTTAATGGTTTGTCCAGAGCAGTGATTCATGTTTTCCCCTAAAGGCTGCCCCTCATTAGCATGAACACTGGGAGAGCGCACATCGACCTCAGCCTCCCTGCAGGAGAAGCCTGAATAAACTCCCTAAAAATCACTGCGAAGGCGCTTTGGCTCCTGCTTTGAGCCGTAGAGACGTGGAGCGCGGAGGTGCAAGGGAGAGGTACATGACGTGAACTGTGCCACCACGGGCCGTTTCCGAATTCCTGCCTGACACTGTGCCTAATGCTGTATTAGCGCTGCAAATATTAATTTATTAATCTGTTTAGGAATAGGCGTTTTTAACATGGACAGCAAAAATACTGTGTTTTTATGGGGGTTATGTTAAAAAAAGCTGTACTCCACAAGACCACAGCGATGTATTCATTCATGTATGTATTTATTTTAAGCATTTTATAAAGTGCTCTAGCTTGTGGTAAAGAACCACTTCATAAACCTGACCTGGAAAATGTGTTTACATTGCGTTTTTTCAGGCTTTGTGAAGCTTATCGCTCTGGTCCGTTTCATTTGCACACTGGAGAATCGTCTCAAATTGTAGTTGGTCTCCAGAGTAAACAAGCGCTCGCCAGCCCGTCCCTTTCAGACTGACTTGCTGCTGGCATAAAAGGTTCCTTATCTTCTTTATGGGGCCATCTGGACCCATAAAGAAGATAAGAAACTTTTTACTTCAGAAGTAAGTCAAGGAACCCAGTCTGAAAAGGATGGGGCTTAGAGAGAAAGAAGAACGTCACTAGGACCTCTTCTCCAATGGCTGGCCACCGTTTAGGACGCCAGTCAATGGAGAAGATGGGCGGGGCTTAACCTCGCTAGTGAAAGTTCCTCTATCTCATTAAGTCTCAACAGCTCGACTGCGCATGCTGAGACCTAAAAAGGGAGACACCAGGGGCAAAGGTGCGAAGACCCTCAACCGTCGATGTATCTGTCTTAAATACGCGGCAAGCATCTGCTAACTGTAAGAAGGAGCCCAATATAGGGTATATCGTCCTCCAGTTGTAGGTGTATCAATTAAGATAGAGCAAATGTCAGGAAACCATGGTGCATGAATCCACAACACAGATATGTGTTTATCAGGTCCCTCATACTGGTCAGACTAGGGGTGAGTAACTACCAAGGATTACTGGCACGGCTGGGATACACCCTCCAACAATGGTTATCCATGCATCCTGAACGACTGCAAGGGAGGAGACGAGTCTGGCCTGCACTCTCTGTGCAATTACTGGCAAGTCCAAATAGCTTGGAATTGAGCCGGGTTACGTCTGTAGACATATGATTCATGCATGAAGAGGGGTGACAGGGTGATACCTCTTACTACACATGTCCCCTTTAAGAAAGCAGGGTGTACCCGGGCCACCGACTGGACTCCTACAATGCACAGGGGCTCATACTGTCATGAATCCAGTCAGACCTCCATAACTATGACTGTGTGACTCATCACAGCTAAATTCACCTGAATGATGCATTTTTCATTGCAGGCACTGAGGTTGATGCTGTATAATGGCTCAGGAAGGCAGCCCAGAGACCACATGGGATGTGATCTATCGTTGTTTAGAAGAACTAACTGACAAGGAGTTCAAGGAATTCAAAGTTCGGCTACAAGACTCCGCTGTGTATCCTGGACAGAAAAAGATCCCAAGATCACGACTTGAAGATGCCGACCGCCTGGACACAGCGAGCACTATGATCGAACATTACGGTGATCGAAGGGCCCTCGAGATAACACAACATGTACTAGAGAGAATTCCCAGAAAGGACCTTGTGGAAGAACTTGAACCTGCAGCACAGAGATGTAAGTACCCGGATGTTGTACTGTGGAGCTTGGAGCTGAGCGATGCATTCTTGTTCACCTTTGACTAATAAAGTGTGAATTTGAATTGCAGGGTTTGTAAAATTCTGTGTTCAGGGGGACTTTCGGTCTGTGGACTCACTGCAGTTCTTAGCAGCAGTTCTTTTATTTGTCCTATATGCAAATTGAGCTGCAGAAAAAGACCAGAAAAGGACTGCTCACCTGTTGTGTCATGACTGTGGTTGTGATATATTATGCACTGTTTTATTGTTTCATCTATTTGTGTGCACTCTGTTTGTAACTCCTCACCTAGAGAGTGATGACCCTTTTGGAAGGGTTGAGGGTCACCTCACAAGAGCACAACATTTCAATGGGAGGAGACGATACATGGAGAGTGAAGAAGGAGGGATGTTTTGTTGGTCACTAGGGTGATTGTTTGCTGTTAATTGGCCATTGAGCAGGTTATTAGCAGAGGACATCATTATAGCAGAGATTATGTACTGTTAGGCCAATGACAGAATAGTCAAAAAATACACACCACTGTTTACCTGAAACAGTACAGTATTCAGTAAAATATAAAGCATTTCTTTCATATCAAGGTTAATAGTTTTGTTAGTTTATCCCTCCTCATTTAAGGATAACAGAAAAGGCTTCAGCAGGGCCTACAAACATTTAAGCTCTTGTTTCTGGTGTTAGTAGAGGTACCTTCCGCATGTTCATCCTTCTTGGTTACCTTCAGCCCACACGTGTTTCGCCCCTGTATGGCACTTTACCTGAAGTCCAGTTGTTAAGGTGAAGTGAACAGAGTATCAGAAATAGAATCCATCTGTCTGGTATGGTTGTCTGTCAACAGTCTGAGGTAGAAGGACACACCTTTCTTACTCCCAATTAACCAGAGAGTGGGAATCTACAGGGGAAGGACTATAACTTATGATGACAGGAATAACGTATACAGACTGTACTGCAAGGTTGTTACTAATTGGAGAAGGTGTCTGGTGGCTCAGTGGACTAATGCGTCTACTGTAGGGTCCTGTTTTTAACCTCATGGTCACAGGTTCAAAATCCCGGCTGGTTCATTCAGCCTTTTATCCATCTGAGGCCTATAAAATGAGGACCATTTAGTTGGGTAACAAAAAACACCTGGTATTCAGTGCCAAGATACCTGCACCAGTGAGTAGGGTGAAATGAGAGAGGAGGGGTTGAACTGATAGGCGTCTCTTTGTGAAGGTTTCGATGGGGCAGAAGCCCTCAGGCGGCATAGATCTTGGGACCCCGGACACGTATGTCTGAAGGCATTCAGTGTTATAGGTCTAGCTGCATCAGCCCCTGTGGTGGATAAACCTGGCCATAATCCTTTGGAGGTTGTCCATGGTATAAAACTCCATTTACCCGGCTCTCCGCATGTCAAGACCGATACTTGCATGTAACAGATTGCTATAGCGCCCGCCCAGGTGGAAAACAACCTTAATAACACATTTTTTACAACAAGTAGCCTAAACAACGAATCCTAAACAACTACTGGGACCTCTCATACCTGTTCTATTGTATTACCCTCCATGGTGCAATTGTCCTGGATTCTGCGATTATCCTGTTTTTTGGTATTGTTTACCCTGATGTGTTTTATCTAGGAACCCGATCAATATTGTGACCTTATGCCCCTATACGGCTATAATCAATACATATCCCTATAATGGCATAATAATCAGAGCCATATTTTCAGTAAATCGCCTCTGCAGTCCATGACACAGCAGAAGCTACTTCCTTAGATTCATAGAGAGCACACTGAGTTCTTTCGACACACCAAGCCCCCAGCAACCTGGGAAAGCCCCGCTTGCTTTGTTTTGAATAGTAATAGAACTCCTGCGAGCAATGTAATAACGACCAGTTCTTAGTGACATCTTTATTGACGTCTTATGTCCAAAACTTATGTCAAACTCGGCACCTTTCAGGTATAAATATACCAACGTTGCCTTAAGCAAACACACGGTGGTGGTAAACTCTGGAGCAGAACAGCTGTCCCCTTGCAGAGAGCCCAGCAGACGCGAGAAGCCCATGGACGCTACCCCTCCTCTTTGATGCGCTGAGAAAGACGCTGTCTTTTCTCCTGCCGAGAAAATCCAGCTCCGGCGTTTCCAGCCTACCCTTGCGGGTGACTGGGATATCGGGTCCTGAGAGGGAGATACCAGACCTCCTACATTCTATTCCAAAGGTACGGTGCTGACTAAACCCTTAGAGAGAATACTTGGATAAAACTCTTGGCAAAACCAACTTAACTTAAACTGCTACTTACTTACTCCCTCCCACGTATTAGGCTTAGGTCAGGTACACCGGGGTAGGCGTAGTTAGAAGCACCAGTTGAGGTCGTTAGCCAATGTATATATGAATGTGTATATTGTATATATTTTATTCATTTTATCTATCTTATAACTAAGAAACCATATCAATGCTTTTACAGTATTATTTCATAATACTCCTTTTACTGTACATAATTTACTTTATATTTAGTATTGCAATTGTGGCAATCCATTTCTCTTGCATGAGAAGGAAGACTGTTCAATAAATCATACCCTTTATTGAGAACACCCGTCTCTCTTTTCTCTGCACTCTGGTGAAACTAAGAACGCACGTCTGACTGAGTGAAATAATTGTCTATTGTTTTCACACGACTCTAGAGATTTACTCTTATTTTGGGGAGCAAAGTTTTCATGTTTATGCAGTTGTCGGAAGCTGAATCCCTTCTTGTCTGAGCCAGGGAAGCTGATCACTTCCTATTCAGTCAAGAAATTTTCCAGTGACCTCTGAGCTAGCTGGCGCAAACCTAAATTAAGTCTAACATAGTCAGTAGAGACCTAGAAGACCTCAGTCCTACGTCTACACTGCTGTTTATGTTATTCCAGTGCGCAGGGCCTATAGGGAAAATAGGAACTACACTACATGGCGCCCAACATTTGGTAAGGCGATAAAACTAACGCAAGACGTTAGAGTAACTCAGTTGTGCTTTTTCACACAGACCCTTTTTCCCGTAAATACTCCAATAGACGTCTGGAGTGGGTGAAAGGTTAAAATCCACCGGAACTTAGTAGGAAGAGATTCCTATGTAGAGTTTTTGGTTTAGTCAACGTTGAAGGATACAGTGTTCCAAAATATTGTGCACCTAATCTTTTGTTTCCTTGAAACCTGATCTGCAACAAAAAACCTTTCTGACAGTAAAATGCCAGACAGTGATGAGGATAGGGATGCTGCTATATTAGCAAATCAACTAATGGAGGATGACACGAGTCTCCTACAGAATGACCGGAATGCTATCCTCATTCCGGTCAACATAAGAAAAACTATAACTTTAAAACTTATAGAAAACGGACTGACATCATGAGGTGGTACAGTCATTTTCGTGATTGAGGCACACGAATATCGGCAGACAGAGGTATTCTATTCATGGATAAACTTTCCAGCGGCAAACGCTACAACACACGAGTTCCACTATTACAAAATAGAGGAACCACAGGATGAATACGCTCCTTTCGAGGAGATTGAAATCCCATTAAAATACCAAGAGCACCTGCTCTGGTTTAAAGGCGCCCTAAAACATAATGATCACATCACCAGGCTCGGTCCACTAGGTAGACCAGGAGCAACGTGGCCGGTTCTAGCCAGCTACACACCACATCCAGACATTGATAAAATGTCAAGAGAAGAACTTTTAGCACAGCTAAAATTACTAATTAAAATTCACAGACAGTTAGTCCAATATGTAATGCGGACTGCAACAGTCCAAACAGCTGTTAATATTCCACAGCTGACCCCTCATCAGGGGAACACAAATAAAATTACACCACAGAACATACAATCGTGTCTTGGTAAAACACCTCCAAAACGGGAACAAATTCCATTCTGGCTAGCACAGAAAATAACTCAGACAGAGGCAGTATTCCCGAATACTATCCCTATTGAGAAACACAGAATTCTGACTATCTGCCTTCCAATGGGGGTCGCACCACATATGGAGGACTGTGACACTTGGGGTACAGTCTTTGCTTCTATTTACACAAAAAACACACGGTGTTCCGTCTCTGGCGGTAATACCAGATGTGCTAAAACAAATTCAGAATGAATACGGTCCAGAGCCTGCTTTAACTCTTGGTATGAAATTATTTAAAGACTTCAAGCAGGTCTCGGCTATATTATTAGCCAATATAAAGGGAGAAGCAGCATCTGTGGTGATCCGCCAGAAATTGAAAGAAACAGATATAACAGATCAACCAATTGAACTTGCCAGAATCATAGAAAAATGCTATGAAGAATTAGGTAGAGATAGTTTGGGTGGGAAACCAGTAAAACCCGAACTACTTGAAAACCCTGAAAAATTATTTATTAAAAATAATCTAAATACTCCTAAAAAGAGCTGGGATGGAAATAAACAATCCACTCCCAAAGAAAAAAATTTCCAGTCCAGAGGAAGGTCTCCTCAGCGGAGAGAAAGAACTCCGAATCGAGAACACCAGTCTCCCCAAAGGAAGCCCTCTGAGAAAAGATATAACCTTAGAAATAGGGATAACTTGAAAAAGCCTGATAGATATCAAAGTATTGATACACGTCCCTCTCGATCTTTTTCGCAGAAATCGAAAAGAAGAGGACGGTCAGAACCAAGGGAAGAGCACACCAAGTCCAAAGACAAGGAACCTGCTCAAAGTAAAAAATTACAATTTCCAAGAAAGAAGGTAGCCAGTGTTAGAGTAATCGAACATGCCGAGAATACTGAGGACACAGCTGAAAAACGGAGAGTGGGCACAGACAATGCTACACAGCGCAGCAGAAATCAGCATAGCTCGCAAGATCCTGATTAATCATCTGGAGACAGTGGACACGAATGAATACATTCAAGTGGAAACTGCAAATACCAGAGTTAGCGAATCTCATAAGATATACGAAATAACACTGCGTATAGAGGGAGATAAGACTAGGAAAATAAGGGGTCTGTTTTGGGATAACCTCTCAAAAGGCTATGATATCTTATTAGCTGAAAAAGACTGGCCACCAGAGTTTGTCAGGGAGTGCCCTCATGGCAAAGAAATGATTATGCCTGCCTTCTCAAATCATATTCCAATTCACACTAAATATATATATGCAAGGAAATGGGCAGTAGCCCAAGCACCTGCACTATATAAGAATCATGTAGGATGGGACGAGGACTCTCCTCCTCACAAAATCCAGTTAAAATGTCAACCAACTGCACAAAGGCAGTACCCAATTAAGCAAGAAGCTAAAAAACAAGTCAGGGAGATTTTAGATCAACTTGAATACCAAGGGGTGATTGAAACATGCACCTCTCAAATGAACAATCCTTTGTTTCCTGTCTCCAAAGCAGACGATTCATATCGTCTAGTCTTGGACTACAGGCACCTTAACTCATGTTGCAAAACATTTGCTGTACAGAGTTCGCACAGTGCGGCACTAATGAATAACATAGTTCGCACAAAAATACAAAACAACATTAGACATTTCTAATGGATTCTTTTTTCAAAATATTGCACCAGAAAGCAGGTACTTGACCGCTTTCTCAATAATGGGGTCACAGAAAAATTTCTGTAGGCTCCCACAGGGAGTCAAGAACAGCCCAGGATTATTCTCAGCCAGAGTAACAGAGTTACTACAAATGTATGATGATGAGGCATTATCTTATGTCGATGACATCTATCTCACAGACGACGACTTGGATACTCACTTGAAAAGAGTGAACACCATAATACTTGGGTTCGCAGCAGAGGGTTACAAATTCAACTTTAAAAAGTCACGAATTGCCCATCTAACTGTCCTATTTTTAGGATACGAATTATCAAGTGAAGGCAAAATCCTAGCAGATAACTTCTTAGAGAAGTGCGCTGTACTCCAAGCACCATAAACGCTGAAGAACTTACAATCGATTCTAGGCTTCCTGATTTTCGGAAGAACTTACATTCTAAACTATGCAGAGAGGGTTAAACCTCTCTACGAATTAATAAAACCTGATTTTAAACCAATCAACTGGACTCAAAAACACACAGAAATTTTGAGATCACTCCAAACAGACATTTTAGCTAAAACAAAATTAGAAACATGTGATAATACACGCAACCTTGTAATCCGAGTCATCCCAGGAAGATGCGGATTTACGTACCTGACTTCTAATGAGGGAGAAACGGTACCAATAGCTTACAAATCACATTTGTACACACAAGCAGAAAGAACATTCAGTCTTACAGAAAACACTGTAAAGGCAGTTCAAACTGCTGTAGCAAGAGAACGAGCCCTAGCCAAAGGCAAAAGAATAACTGTTTTCACAGCAGAATCAGCCTTCGAGGCGCTATTCAGCCCAGTAAATCTAAAACCAGTGGCACTAGATCCGAAATGGATACAGTGGGAAAATTCTCTTGCTGCAGAAGACGTGACATACTATTTTGTCCCGAACATGAAGAAACTGAATAGTTTAAAATATGAAAAAGAATATCCTCTGCCAATCGAAATTCTGCCTCTCCAACAGTACTCTTGTATAATCTATACATACAGATTTGTACAGCATTACAATGTAGATGATAAATCCTACAATGCAGCCTGCGCGATTGTTAAAGGTCGCTGGCTCTGCGGTAAATTCAGACCGAAAATAACAAAAACTGAATCACTGAGAAAATGTTCGGCTCAGCGAGCTGAAATCAGATCTTTAAAGATGGCGCTTGAAAATGCAGAACGTGGATTCCCGACACTAATCGTGTGCGATTCGCAATTTTGCGTCAATTCTTACAATAATGATTTGCAGAACTGGGTTCAAAATGATTACAAAGATGACACAGGTGCCACAATCAAGCATAAAATGCTTTGAAAACAAGTAGTTCTTTTACTGAAGGAACTACAAAAGACTCACGTGATACACACTCCGAGTCATCAACGTGATGGCGTTCACGTTGCAGGGAATTCATTGGCTAATACAGCCACAGTGGAAGCAACTAAACCGGCTTCCGTAGCCACAAAAAAGCGTTCAGAAAAATACATAGACGGTGAAACCATGCTGGCGGTAAAAACGTCTTCAAAAGGCAACTGTGCAGCACTACCTGTGAACTATCCACTCAATTATACATAAATAATTGATGCAAACTCCGTTCCTTTTGCTCAAATCCCTGGAGTGGGGGATAGGGTAATTCCAAACACGAATCGGAGAATCTTTTTGATGGCAGACGCACACATAGGATTGGGTCCGAAGCACAAACAGATGAAGGAATCTCTGACAGAATTACAATCAGAATACTGGTGGCCGGGGATGAGCCTGCAACATTATAAATTTGCGAAGACCTGTCCAGACTGCAACAGAGACCGCAGTAACGAGCCAACCGGAGTAATGCCATGGCCATTTCTGTAGGTAGCATAAGGCTATCTATCATAAAATCCAGCGTCCTAATAATTCCTTTTAAGACTATATTCACTTAAAAATGTGGCCCCAGCGCTCGGCTGATGCCAGAACTGTTATAAAAGATTTGCGAGTCTTTATCGGCACATACGCAATTGCCATGCTTCATTCTGACCAGGGTCCTGCTTTTAGCTCTCGAGCTTATAAGGAGGCCATGCCCAGCATGGGCATTGGGTTGCGGTTCTCTTGTCCCTTCCATCCTGAGGGAAACGGGGTTGTGGAAAGAAAAAAACGAGACATAAAGCAATCTATAACGACAAAGGTATTAGGTTCCGGTGATGGGTGGGTCCAGCATTTAGTAAGTGTCCAACGTAGTCTTAATAACTTGCCAAGAAATTCTCTAAAAGGTTTCAGCCCGTACGAACTATTGTTAGGGACTAGAATGTATGTTCAGGACTTAGATAGTCATGCTTCAGTGGTAGAAGATAAGAAAAAATGCTTTGACATCAAAGATCGTTTGGCTGTTTTACAGGACTTAAATGAAACAAGAAAAGCCCTGAGCAACATAAGTTAAAGCAACAGCCAGCAACCACTGAAGACACACCACCTGTCCCAGCAAGACCTGTCTGGATTCCAAAGATTGGGGATCTGGTCAGAGAGAAAAGAGCGGTGAAGAAGGAATTTGGGCCTTCTTACAGAAAAGCAGTACCTGTCTTAGCAATCAACGGAACAAGATCAGTTGCCCCTTGTTGGAAAAAAGGAGAACCGAGTTGTATCAATCGACCTGGTAAAACCACAATCATGTGGCCAATAATAAGTAGTAAGCCCAGTGGACTCCCGAGAAATAACAGAATACCCAAATTCGCTAGTATCCAAGAGGTTCAAACTGAAAGACTAATCACATTTGATAAACCTGCAGTGAACAAAAAAGGACTATGCAGAAATGCCATGGAACTTGTGCCTCTTGAAACCCAAATTGAAACAGTTCGTCATGAAACACCAGTCTACAATGATGTGCAATCAGAATGTGCTAAGAAAGGCAAATTGAAAAAACAATTCCAACAATTGACAGAACTGCATCTGGCTACTTCATCAATTTTGATAACTTTTCTGAAGATCAAAGCGACCCTGAAGTGACGCCAGCAACAAAGACTTTTAAAGACAAAGCCAGAGAACTCTTTCATCTTCTCCATGGATGAATTTTGGACTGTGTTAGGTGTACTTTTCCTCCTTCTTTGGCTCATCATAGTACTTTGTTTGGGAAAATTAATTGAGGGAAAATAAAGTACAATGGACACAGCAAGTCAGAACATCAACTTAGTTCTGAAGCCTCACAAGTCATCTGTAACCAGGCGAGGTCGCCCCCACACACCCCTGCTACTGCCTCACTTGCCTGACCTCTGTTGCCTTCGTTTCCTGAGCTGTGCCCCCGTTTTTCCTTCCTTTGCTGCCTTCGATTTTTTCATCTTCAGAGGACGACCCAGCCGCCGCTGAGCCGCCCTCTGTCCTCCTTTCCCGCCGCTGCCTCCCTGCGGCCCCGCCCCCCTCCTGCCCATTCGCCGCCCCACTCCCGCCACCCAGCTGCTCCTCCCTCCCGGCTCCTTCTTATGGGGACAGTGCAGAGGTGCAGGGAGCGACCGCCGAGCCTGTAACCAGGCGAGGTCGCCCCCACACACCCCTGCTACTGCCTCACTTGCCTGACCTCTGTTGCCTTCGTTTCTTGAGCTGTGCCCCCGTTTTTCCTTCCTTTGCTGCCTTCGATTTTTTTGTCTTCACAGGGCGACCGAGCTGCCGCTGAGCCGCTCTCTGTCCTCCTTTCCCGCCGCTGCCTCCCTGCAGCCCCGCCCCTCTCCTGCCCATTCACCGCCCGCTCCCGCCACCCAGCTGCTCCTCCCTCCCGGCTCCTTCTTATGATGCCCACGACCACGCGCAGCGGGCGCGCCGATTGTACGCCGAAGGCGCGCCAAAAGCAAGCTCGTCTGCGCCCGTCCGCGCCCAGCGCCGGAACACCTGGTCCCCACCACCGATGCAAGACTACACAACAGACCTACGACGACGCCACTCTCAATGCACTCAATGCCGGCCGGAACCCTGCCTGCTACCGAGCCACCCCGAGACGCACCCACGGACCCTTCGCCTGCCAAGCCTGCCGATTCACCTGCTACCAGACCTGCACCACCCCCGCCAAGTCCAGCACCAGCAGCAACCACCTGAAGTGCATCCTGCTCAACACCCGCTCCGTCCACAGACACGCCGTGGAACTCTAGGACCTGCTCGACGCGACAGCACCGGACGTCACCTTCCTCACCGAAACCTGGATGAACGCCTCCTCAGCGCCGACATCGCCATAGCCATCCCGGATGGATACAAGATCACCCAGAAGGATCGCATCAACCAGACGGGAGGAGGCATCGCCATCGTACACAAGAACACCATCCGCATCTCGACTAACTCCGACGAAACCTTCACCGCCGCCGAACACCTGCACTTCCAGATACACACTGACCCCAAGACCACCCTCCGAGACACCCGCATCTACAGACCACCGGGACCACACACACAATTCAGCGAAGACATCGCAGACTTCAACAGTCCGCACGCCCTTCCCTCCGCCAACTACATCCTCCTAGGGGACCTCAACTTCCACCTGGAGAACAACAGCAACAGAAACACCACCGCCCTGCTGGACAACCTCGCCAACCTCGGACTCAAGCAACTGGTGAACACCCCCACCCACTATGCCAGCCACCCGCTTGACCCCATCTTCTCATCCAGCAAGCACATCTCCTTCAGACACGCCACCGGACTCCACTGGACCGACCACAGCTGCGACCACTTCAGCTTCAGAAGAACTACGATTCACCACCGCCCGCAACAGGTTCCCCGCCGAAGCTGGAGCAAGATCACCGCCGAGCAGGTCACCGCCTCCCTCAGCCAGAACGCTCCCACCAGCACAACGGACCCCAACGAAGCAGCCAGCAACCTCACCAAGTGGCTGACCACCTGTGCCGATGACCTCGCACCACTAAAGAACCCTCCCAGCAGACCCGGCTGCAAGAAAACCCCCTGGTTCACCGATGAACTCAAGGAATCCAAGAAGAACTGCCGCACCCTCGAGAAAGCCTGGCGGCTCGACCAGACCACAGACAACAAGACCGCCCTCAAGCACGCCACCCGCAAACACCATCAGCTGATACGCGCCACCAAGAAGACGGCACTCAAAGAACGACTGGACAACAATGCCCACGACAGCAAGGAACTCTTCAGCATTGTTAAAGAGTTCTCCAACCCCAGCGGCGCAAACAACAACATCACTCCCTCGCAAGGCCTCTGCAACTCACTCGCCTCGTTCTTCCACCGCAAGATCGCCGACATACACAACAGCTTCGACGCACAGACCACGCACCCTACCCTACCACCACCCTCGGCAACTGGACTCCGATCAGCACCGAAGACACCACCCGCACGATGAACTCCATCCACTCCGGTTCACCAACCGATCCATGCCCACACCACGTCTTCAACAAAGCCGACGCCATCATCGCCCCCCATCTCCGAGACATCATCAACTCCTCCTTCCACACCGCCACCTTCCCAGAGAGCACGCTGAGCTGACCGCCCTCCTGAAGAAACCAACGGCGGACCCCACCGACCTCAAGAACTACCGTCCCATCTTGCTCCTTCCTTTTCCGGCCAAAGTCATTGAGAAGACCGTCAACAAACAGCTTGCCGCCTTCCTCGAGACGAACGGATCCCTCGACACTTCGCAGTCCGGGTTTCGGGCCAACCACAGCACCGAGACCACCCTAATCGCAGCCACCGACGACATCAGAACCCTGATCGACAACGGGGAAACAGCGGCCCTCATCCTCCTGGACCTCTCTGCGGCATTCGACACTGTCTGCCACCGCACCCTAGTGAAGCGCCTCAGCAACATCGGAATCCGAGAGAAAGCGCTGGAGTGGATCATCTCGTTCCTCACCGGAAGAACCCAGAGAGTCCGCCTCCCTCCGTTCAGATCCGAGGCCACCGAAGTCATCTGCGGTGTACCACAAGGATCTTCACTCAGTCCAACCCTCTTCAACATCTACATGAGCCCCCTCGCAGCCATCGCACGCCAACACAACCTCAACATCATCTCCTACGCCGACGACACCCAGCTGATCCTCTCCCTCACCAACGACCCCACCACCGCCAGAGCCAACCCACACGAAGGGATGAAAGATTTTGCTGACTGGATGAGGAACAGCCGCCTTAAACTGAACTCAGACAAGACGGAAGTCCTCATCCTGGGATCATCACCCTCTGCCTGGGACGACTCCTGGTCGCCCCCGGCCATGGGCACAGCTCCCAAACCAACGGACCATGCACGCAACCTGGGCTTCATCCTGGACTCCTCCCTGTCAATGACCAGACAAGTCAATGCCGTCTCATCTTCGTGCTTCAACACCCTGCGCATGCTCCGCAAGAACTTCAGATGGATCCCCACTGAAACCAGGAAGACCGTCACCCAGGCACTCGTCACCAGCCGACTGGACTACGGGAACACCCTCTACGCCGGAACCACAGCCAAACTTCAAAAAAGACTCCAACGCATCCAGAACGCCTCCGCACGACTCATCCTGGACATCCCCCGACACAGCCACATCACCGGACACCTGAGAGACCTGCACTGGCTCCCCGTCAGCAAGAGAATCACGTTCAGACTCCTCACCCACGCACACAAGGCTCTCCACGACCTAGGCCCCAAGTACCTCAACGACCGCATGACCTTCTACACACCCACCCGCCAGCTTCGATCGACCAGCCACGCACTCGCCACCGTACCACGCATCCGCAGAGCCAACGCCGGAGGAAGATCCTTCTCCTACCTGGCAGCCAAGACTTGGAACTCCCTCCCCACCCACCTTCGGCGAACCCAAGACCATCTCTCCTTCAGGAAGCAGCTCAAGACCTGGCTGTTAGAGCAGTAACATACCCCTCTCCCCCAGCGCCTTGAGACCCTACCGGGTGAGTAGCGCGCTTTACAAATGCTATGATTGATTGATTGATTGATCTCACATCGAGAAAAAAGAACTATCATCAGTGAATGTCACAGCCATTCCAATACCCGGCGGGGTATTTTGGACAAAACAGATTACGAAATATATGGACCGGTCGAACTCTTGAAATATCCTCATCAGTTTAAGGTTTCATTAAGTGCTTTTGTAAAACCAAGTACATTCTCTGATGATTGGGACTTTGAAAGCATAAATAATATGATGTCGGATTTAGTTTTGTCAGCAAAATTTACAGAACATGATTATTTGCAAGGTTCATCGAATTATGAACAGATGTACTGTTTTACGCATTATGCAGACCACTATTTGCATAAATCTGCTCAACCTAGAAATGTTTTTAAATATAACCAATGGGAACATTGTGTTACTCCACCTAAAAGCAGTTCAAAAATATTCTATGAGAAATTCCAATACTTCTCAGGGTTTAACACAAGTGATGCAGAAACCTTTTATTATAAACTGTTAGATAAAACAGGGACAAAAACCATGCTGACAAATACTAAATTGGTATATTCAGAAGCATTTTATGAAAAAATGATTACATTTGGTTTTGATTTCTGGAAAAACAACATTGAAACAAAAACCATCTGGGGTACAAAAGATTGGCAGGTACAAGGCCTAGAAGCATTATTTCGAGCCTGCATGATCCCAGAACAAATAATGTTCTTGAATGACACAATTCAACAAACGACCTGTCTTGGCCTAGCCAAGATCAAAGACCTTAACAAACCGTCTATTCCAAAGCCAATACCTGATAATGCAACCACATATATTGAGGTAGACATATCCCAAGTTTTACATGAAAACAGAACACATCCTGATTGGAAAAAGTGGTTAATCTGGCCTACAGACTCAAATAATTGTCAAGACAGATTCCTGAACAAAATACAGGGGTTAAAAATGACCAGACCAGACCCTAGATACTCCCAGAGACAACATCCAGGGATAGTAACAACATACAGTGTAGGGAAACTATGCCTTGAATGGCTACAAACATACACACTGGCAGAAATTAAGCAACACTTATCTTTACTTAAAGATGGTGCTGACTTGCGCGATTTCATAATGTGACCACGCAAACAGCGTCAAAAACGTTTCATAGCGGCCAGTATATACGCTGCTTACAACGAGGCATGGAAAGTGACTCAAATTAAGACAGCAGAGAAAATACGAGAAATTGATCGTATTAATTTGGAAAAATCACTTTCTGTTGTGGACAATGGGTTAATGACTCTGTCCTCCAGAATATATTCACTGGACAGTATTGTATCATCTGCTATAGATATAATGGACCAGGATTTGCTAATGTTACAACATGGCAAGTCCCAATTACGTTCTATTGTACAGCTAGGCTGGACATTGCAAAACCTGCGTTCAGGCTATGTGCCATGGCGTTTAATCAACACAACGTCATTGTTTTCTATCTTTAACCTTACTGATAAACAAATCAGTTTGGCACAGAAAGGAGTAGACTATACAATCCTGAGCATTGAAAAACTTGAGAGATTACCGTTGACAATGTCAGAAAGACCTGTCATTGAATGGATAATACACGGAATAATCACAATTCCGATAACAACTTTCCAATTTAAAAATTACCTAGAGTATATACCAGCAGGCCAGTATGAAAGGTTGGGTAAAGGATACATTAAGTCATCATGGAAATTACCTTATACACATAGATGTTATAGTGACAATAACACAAATGTATTTCTTAGTGGTAAAGAGTGTAAACAATCACTAAACGGTATACTTTTGTGCCAAGGTATTAACTTGCATGGGGCCTGTGAGGGGACTTCAAATAACCTTTCATGCCACCAGCACGGCACACCTGCAACACAGATAGAGCCATTCTTTAGACAACTTTCTAACGGGAGTTACGTTCTAATAACGGACCACAGCTGTTGTGGCTTGGTGCCAGGGAAAGCATACCTCTTAAGCGTCAGTTCCATGGTCACTTGCTGTATGCAAGCATTGTATCCAAATGCCCCTGGAGAATCAGAGGCTCCGATTTGGCCTCCGTTGAATATCTCTTCTATACGAATTGATACTTTAAGCAGAAGGAAGTCTGTGCTTTTACAGACAACAGTGCCCATCACGTCATCAAAAGATACGTATGATCTCAAAGTTGCAAGGACAACTGCAGAGATACATACACTTTTATCAACAAATTGCCCCGTGCATTTCGTAGAAATGTTAAGCCAAATCCTAAATATTTTGAATGCCAGTGGTATCTCGAATGTATTTAAGACAATTTTTTCGGGACTGTTAACACCCTTTGAAGCAGTCCTGGGCATCTTTCCCAATTTTGTCCATTCGGTCTTAGGCGGCCTACCACTACTTTTGGGACTCGTAGCAGGGATTTTATTTTTTACCCTTCCGCTCCGATATGGCAAGCCAAAACACAGACATGACTCCGGCAAGGATGGAAGAAACGATCCTAGCAATACGCTACCGGGACCGCATAACTAAAGTCCTTGGATTAGCCCGGCTAAGAGATCTAAATATGACCTGGTTTCTTTCATTCAGACCTATATGGCAGACCTGCATCTTACCTGGGCTTCGATGTATGCTATGCAGAGAGGAATGCGTGTTAGACACCTGTCGTGCACTACAATCAGCAGTACCAATGGATATCGATACTTTGCTAAGTCCTGTAACAGCACATGCATCGTGTTGTCCCCAGCGGTTACCAATCCTGATGATGGCATTCGTTGAGACTTCTGTGCTACGATTAGGTGGTGGCAGTGAAGCAAGAAATGAAAGCAACATCACCCAGGTACGACCCTCTGTGAGCATTGCTGATCCTGAAATCAATGATAAGCAATCATTCCAACGACTGCCAGGTTACCACATTATCAAACTTGATCAAACTGTCACCTGAATATGTAGACCAAAGTCTGTCTGAAATGATGTTCTCCCCTGAACAGAAACAATAACTTTTTGGAAAACAATCCGGCACACAGCGTTCCCATGAACTCTGAATTCGGCCTTCGGCTTTGATAAACAAGAGCTACTGAGAAACGTTTGATACTATTTTTTCCCCCCGCTCATCAAGAAATAATTTTTTCAAAAATTCCAAAATATTGACCTTTTTCCTGGCACACGTACTTTGCTTAAAGTAGAACTATTCATAAAGAGCAAAGCTTCTATTTTTAGATAATCTAGAGACAAAATATTACCTCAGCCTCTAGCACATTTTACAGCAACTATATTTATATGTGATGAAATAGTCTCGCCCTTCTTTTCTGTATTAAGAGACATTTCATGTGTAATTTTTCGCAAATTGTTCAGTTGATATACATAGGCAATTTTTCTGAATGACCATACTGCTTAAAACCTACAGTACCTATTATCATTTCTGTGTATTTCGTATACACCATTTCCAATGCAAAATGTGTTTTTGAGGTGGGTTGGAATACACATGCATCTTTATTGCTTTAGTTTTTAGTAATTGATGGACATAAAACCGTGGAGTGGGTGATGTGTTTTATCTAGGAACCCGATCAATATTGTGACCTTGTGGCCCTATACAGCTATAATCAATACATATCCCTATAATGGCATAATAATCAGAGCCATATTTTCAGTAAATCGCCTCTGCAGTCCATGACACGGCAGACCCCCAGCAACCTGGGAAAGCCCAGCTTGCTTTGTTTTGATTTGCAATAGAACTCCTGCGAGCACTGTAAGAACGACCAGTTCTTAGTGACATCTTTATTGACGTCTTATGTCCAAAACTTACGTCAAACTCGGCACCTTTCAGGTATAAATATACCAACGTTGCCTTAAGCAAACACACGGTGGTGGTGAACTCTGGAGCAGAACAACTGTCCTCTTGCAGAGAGCCCAGCAGACGCGAGAAGCCCACGGACGCTGCCCCTCCTCTTTGACGCGCTGAGAAAGACGCTGTCTTTTCTCCTGCCGAGAAAATCCAGCTCTGGCGTTTCCAGCCTACCCTTACAGGTGACTGGGATATCGGGTCCTGAGAGGGAGAACCAGAACTCCTACATTATATTCCAAAGGTACGGTGCTGACTAAACCCTTAGAGAGAATTCTTGGATAAAACTCTTGGCAAAACCAACTTAACTTAAACTGCTACTTACTTACTCCCTCCCACGTATTAGGCTTAGGTCAGGTACACCGGGGTAGGTGTAGTTAGAAGCACCAGTTGAGGTCGTTAGCCAATGTATATATGAATGTGTATATTGTATATATTTTATTCATTTTAACTATCTTATGGCTAAGAAACCATATCAATGCCTTTACAGTATTATTTCATAATACTCCTTTTACTGTACGTAATTTACTTTATATTAAGTATTGCAATTGTGGCAATCCATTTCTCTTGCATGAGAAGGAAGACTGTTCAATAAATCATACCCTTTATTGAAAACGCCCGTCTTTCTATTCTCTGCACTCTGGTGAAACTAAGAACGCACGTCTGACTGAGTGAAATAATTGTCTATTGTTTTCACACGACTCTAGAGATTTACTCTTATTCTGGGGAGCAAAGTTGTCATGTTTATGCGGTTGTCGGAAGCTGAATCCCTTCTTGTCTGAGCCAGGGAAGCTGATCACTTCCTATTCAGTCAAGAAAGTTTCCTGGGATCTCTGAGCTAGCTGGCGCAAACCTAAATTAAGTCTAACATAGTCAGTAGAGACCTAAAAGACCTCAGTCCTACGTCTACACTGCTGTTTATGTTATTCCAATGCGCAGGGTCTATAGGGAAAATAGGAACTACACTACAACCCCTACTTAATGACCATTGTGTATTTATGTCCTTCCTTCCATCCTATTGTAAAGCGCACAGATATCCCTTGGGATCTTGTTCACACTATATAAAACTTTATAAATAAATAAGTAACTAAATATAATAAATTAACTTCGACCTCCTTAACCAGTACTTCATTTAAAACAAACTACGGTTTTCAAAAGTAAGTTTAATTAACATATAATAATTTTTTTGACTAGTTTTGATTAGTATTGTTTAATATAATCAATTTTCACCGTGTGAGGAAGCGTGTTACATAGGGACACGAGGCACACGTTTTTTTTAATATATTTGCCACCATGTAAGGAAGCGTGTTACATAGGGACGCGAGGCACACGTTTTGTTTAATAAAATTAATTGACAACGTGTGAGGAAACGTGTTAAATAGGGACGCGAGGCACAAGTTTTCTTTAATAAAATTAATTGAAAACGTGTGAGGAATCGTGTTACATAGGGACGCGAGGCACAAGTTTTGTTTAATATAATTAATTGAAGCCGTGTGAGGAAGCGTGTTACATACGGACGCGAGGCACAAGTTTTGTTTAATAAAATTAATTGACGACGTGTGAGGAAGCATGTTACATAGGGACGCGAGGCACACGTTTTGTTTAATATAATTAATTGTTGCTGTGTGAGGAAGTGTGTTACATAGGGACACGAGGCACAAGTTTTGTTTAATATAATTATTGATATTGTATATGGAAGCGTGTTACATAGGGACATGATTCAGAAAGGGGGTGGTGATGAACAGAGTGTCTGAATTAAGCAGACCACTCTTACCCAGTCAAGAGATCAGGGCTTGATCC
Organism: Lissotriton vulgaris; assembly: GCF_964263255.1. Lineage (NCBI taxonomy): Eukaryota > Metazoa > Chordata > Amphibia > Caudata > Salamandridae > Lissotriton > Lissotriton vulgaris. Next base: position 170,689,611 of record NC_141685.1, read on the forward strand.
ATCACCATTATTTAGCTCACTGCATCACCCCAGTTCAGAACCTGGCTAAATGCAAATTAGTCTGACCCAGTGCCTCATGGGAACAGGGCAGACCAAACTACCAAGCCAATTCTTCACCGGAAAGGAGACAAGCTTCCGGGGACCGGTTTATGGCATTACAGCCGTCGTCGGCCCGGCTTGCTTGAATCCTGGTGGTGCAGTGAGCAAGGGACTCATGTCTGAGTATACCCTGCCACACCTGTAGTGGCCAAAAACAATTCAGAAAGGGGGTGGGGATGAACAGAGTGTCTGAATTAAGCAGACCACTCTTACCCAGTCAAGAGATCAGGGCTTGATCCATCACCGTTATTTAGCTCACTGCATCACCCCAGTTCAGAACCTGGCTATATGCAAATTAGTCTGACCCAGTGCCTCATGGGAACAGGGCAGACCAAACTACCAAGCCAATTCTTCACCGGAAAGGAGACAAGCTTCCGGGGACCGGTTTCTGGCATTTCAGCCGTCGTCGGCCCGGCTTGCTTGAATCCTGGTGGTGCAGTGAGCAAGGGACTCATGTCTGAGTATACTCTGCCACACCTGTAGTGGCCAAAAACGATTCAGAAAGGGGGTGGTAATGAACAGAGTGTCTGAATTAAGCAGACCACTCTTACCCAGTCAAGAGATCAGGGCTTGATCCATCACTGTTATTTAGCTCACTGCATCACCCCAGTTCAGAACCTGGCTATATGCAAATTAGTCTGACCCAGTGCCTCATGGGAACAGGGCAGACCAAACTACCAAGCCAATTCTTCACCGGAAAGGAGACAAGCTTCCGGGTACCGGTTTCTGGCATTTCAGCCGTCGTCGCCCCGGCTTGCTTGAATCCTGGTGCTGCAGTGAGCAAGGGACTCATGTCTGAGTATACCCTGCCACACCTGTAGTGGCCAAAAACGATTCAGAAAGGGGGTGGTGATGAAACGGTGATGGATCAAGCCCTGATCTTTGGACTGGGTAGGAGTGTTCTGCTTGGTTCAGATACTCTGTCCATCACCACCCCCTTTTCTGAATCATTTTGTCCACCATAAGCGTGGAAGGGCATACTCAGATGTGAGTCCCTTGCTCACTGCACCATCAGGATTCAAGCAAGCCGGGCCGAAGACGGCTGAAATGCCAGAAACCGGTCCCCGGAAGCTTGTTTCCTTCCCAGTATAAGAATTGGCTTGGTAGTTTGGTCTGCCCTGTTCCCATGATGCACTGGGCCAGGGACAGACTAATTTGTAAGGGTGGGCGTAAAATCCGTTTCGCTGGCGAATTTGCGGATTTTCCGCAATTTCGCGATCCGTGAATCTCGCGGAATCGCGGTAAAATCCGCGAATCAGCGGGGACGAATTTTGAGCCAAGCAAGGGTTACAGCAGCAGGTGCAAAAGTTGAACCTAATTTCTTTGTAACCTTTTACAAAAGGGTTACAAACAAATTAACTTCAACTTGGACACCTGCTGCTAATTGCTTTCTGGCGCCTCGTTGCCTACTTGCAACTATTCTCTGACCCTGCTCTGACCCTTGAAGCAGGGTCAGAGAATAGTTACAAGTAGGCAACGAGGCACCTGTCCAAGGAATTAAACCTCATCAGGAAGCACTTACAGATATAAAAACAGGAAGAAGGGAGAGGATGGCAAATACACCCATTTTGAGTTGTCAGGAGGGGTTAAACTAAAAGAGATCTTTACAGCACAATTTTCATATGCATTTTGCTAAAAATAAAAAGCTGTATGTTCTGTAGGGGCAACTCAGGAATCTGGCCCTTCAGAGATCCGGCCTCTCTTTCTTTCTCTCGTTCTCTCTCTCCCTCTCTCTTTCCCTCTCTTTCTCTCTCTTTCTATCTATCTATCTATCTATCTATCTATCTATCTATCTATCTATCTATCTATCTATCTATCTATCTATCTCTCTCTCCCTCTCCCATAAACGACTGCATGGGTAACTTCGCTATGCAAGCGGCTCGCGAACACGCAAAAAGCCCCGCGAACACGCAAAAAACCCCGCAAACACGCAAAAAAACTAAAATCCGCAAATTCGCACAAATTGGTGAATTTTGCAGATCGCAAATTCGCAAATCCGCAAATTCACGGATCGCGAATTCGCAAAATTCGCCCATGCTTACTAATTTGCATGTAGCCAGGTTCTGAGCTGGGATGGTGCAGTGAGCTAAAAAACGGTGATGGATCAAGCCCTGATCTTTGGACTGGGTAGGAGTGTTCTGCTTGGTTCAGATACTCTGTCCATCACCACCCCCCTTTTCTGAATCGTTTTGTCCACCATAAGCGTGGAAGGGTATACTCAGATGTGGGTCCCTTGCTCACTGCACCATCAGGATTCAAGCAAGCCGGGCCGAAGACGGCTGAAATGCCAGAAACCGGTCCCCGGAAGCTTGTTTCCTTCCCAGTATAAGAATTGGCTTGGTAGTTTGGTCTGCCCTGCTCCCATGATGCACTGGGCCAGGGACAGACTAATTTGCATGTAGCCAGGTTCTGAGCTGGGATGGTGCAGTGAGCTAAAAAACGGTGATGGATCAAGCCCTGATCTTTGGACTGGGTAGGAGTGTTCTGCTTGGTTCAGATACTCTGTCCATCACCACCCCCTTTTCTGAAACATAGGGACATGAGGCACAAGTTTTATTTAATATAATTGTCACCATGTGAGGAAGCGTGTTACATAGGGACGCGAGGCACAAGTTTTGTTTAATAAAATTAATTGACAACGTGTGAGGAATCGTGTTACATAGGGACGCGAGGCACAAGTTTTGTTTAATGTAATTAATTGTAGCCGTGTGAGGAAGCGTGTTATATAGGGACGCGAGGCACAAGTTTTGATCAATAAAATTAATTGATGACGTGTGAGGAAGTGTGTTACATAGGGACGCGAGGCACACGTTTTGTTTAATATAATTAATTGTTGCTGTGTTAGGAAGTGTGTCACCATGGATGCAAGCCACAAGTTTTGTTTAATTAAATTAATTGGTTGAGTGAGGAAGTGTGTTACATAGGGACGTGAGGCACAAGTTTTGTTTAATAAAATTAATTGACGACGTGTGAAGAAGCATGTTAGATAGGGACGCAAGGCACGAGTTTTGTTTAATATAATTAATTGTCGCAGTGAGATGAAGCGTGTTACTTAGGGACCCGAGGCAAAAAGTTGTATTTAATATAATTAACTGGCGCCGTGTGAGGAAGCTTGTTACATAGGGACGCGAAGCACAAGTTTTGTTTAATATAATTAATTGATACTGTATATGGAAGCGTGTTACATAGGGACACGAGGCACACGTTTTATTTAATATAATTGTCACCATGTGAGGAAGCGTGTTACATAGGGACGCGAGGCACAAGTTTTATTTAATATAATTGTCGCCGTGTGAGGAAGCGTGTTACATAGGGTCGCCAGGCACAAGTTTTGTTTAATATAAAACAATTGTCGCCCTGTGAGGAAGTGTGTTACATAGGGACGCAAGGCACAAGTTTTGTTTAATAAAATGAATTGTCGCCGTCTGAGGAAGTGTGTTACATAGGGACGCGAGGCATACGTTTTGTTTAATATAATTAATTGATCCAATGTGAGGAAGAGTGTTACATAGGGACTCGAGGCACAAGTTTTGTTTAATAAAATTAATTGACGACGTGTGAGGAAGCGTGTTACATAGGGACGTGAGGCACAAGTTTTGTTTAATATAATTAATTGTTTCTGTGTGAGGAAGTGTGTCACCATGGATGCAAGGCACACGTTTTGTTTAATAAAATTAATTGGTTGAGTGAGGAAGCGTGTTACATAGGGACGTGAGGCACAAGTTTTGTTTAATAAAATGAATTGACGATGTGTGAGGAAGCATGTTACATAGGGTCGCGAGGCACATGTTTTGTTTAATATAATTAATTGTCGCAGTGTGAGGAAGCGTGTTACATAGGGACGCGAGGCACAAGTTTTGTTTAATAAAATTAACTGGCGCCGTGTGAGGAAGCATGTTACATAGCGACTCGAGGCCCAAGTTTTGTTTAATATAATTATTTGATACTGTATACGGAAGCGTGTTACATAGGGACACGAGGCACAAGTTTTATTTCATTTAATTGCTACCATGTGAGGAAGCGTGTTACATAGGGACGCTAGGCACAAATTTTGTTTAATAAAATTAATTGACAACGTGTGAGGAATTGTATTACATAGGGACGCGTGGCACAAGTTTTCTTTAATAAAATTAATTGAAAACGTGTGAGGAATCGTGTTACGTAGGGATGCGAGGCACAAGTTTTGTTTAATATAATTAATTGTCGCAGTGTGATGAAGCGTGTTACTTAGGGATCCGAGGCAAAAAGTTGTATTTAATATAATTAACTGGCGCCGTGTGAGGAAGCTTGTTACATAGGGACGCGAAGCACAAGTTTTGTTTAATATAATTAATTGATACTGTATATGGAAGCGTGTTACATAGGGACACGAGGCACACGTTTTATTTAATATAATTGTCACCATGTGAGGAAGCGTGTTACATAGGGACGCGAGGCACAAGTTTTGTTTAATATAATTGTCGCCGTGTGAGGAAGCGTGTTACATAGGGTCGCCAGGCACAAGTTTTGTTTAATATAAAACAATTGTCGCCCTGTGGTGAGGAAGTGTGTTACATAGGGACGCAAGGCACAAGTTTTGTTTAATAAAATTAATTGTCGCCGTCTGAGGAAGTGTGTTACATAGGGACGCGAGGCATACGTTTTGTTTAATATAATTAATTGATCCAATGTGAGGAAGAGTGTTACATAGGGACTCGAGGCACAAGTTTTGTTTAATAAAATTAATTGACGACGTGTGAGGAAGCGTGTTACATAGGGACGTGAGGCACAAGTTTTGTTTAATATAATTAATTGTTTCTGTGTGAGGAAGTGTGTCACCATGGATGCAAGGCACACGTTTTGTTTAATAAAATTAATTGGTTGAGTGAGGAAGCGTGTTACATAGGGACGTGAGGCACAAGTTTTGTTTAATAAAATGAATTGACGATGTGTGAGGAAGCATGTTACATAGGGTCGCGAGGCACAAGTTTTGTTTAATATAATTAATTGTCGCAGTGTGAGGAAGCGTGTTACATAGGGACGCGAGGCACAAGTTTTGTTTAATAAAATTAACTGGCGCCGTGTGAGGAAGCATGTTACATAGGGACTCGAGGCCCAAGTTTTGTTTAATATAATTATTTGATACTGTATACGGAAGCGTGTTACATAGGGACACGAGGCACAAGTTTTATTTCATTTAATTGCTACCATGTGAGGAAGCGTGTTACATAGGGACGCTAGGCACAAATTTTGTTTAATAAAATTAATTGACAACGTGTGAGGAATTGTATTACATAGGGACGCGTGGCACAAGTTTTCTTTAATAAAATTAATTGAAAACGTGTGAGGAATCGTGTTACGTAGGGATGCGAGGCACAAGTTTTGTTTAATATAATTAATTGTGGCTGTGTGAGGAAGCGTGTTACATAGGGACGCGAGGCAAAAGTTTTGTTTAATAAAATTAATTGACGACGTGTGAGGAAGCGTGTTACATAGAGACACGAGGCACAAGTTTTGTTTAATATAATTAATTGTTGCTGTGTGAGGAAGTGTGTCACCATGGATGCAAGGCACAAGTTTTGTTTAATAAAATTAATTGGTTGAGTGAGGAAGCGTGTTACATAGGGACGGGAGGCAGAAGTTTTGTTTAATAAAATTAATTGACGACGTGTGACAAAGCATGTTACATAGGGACGCGAGGCACGAGTTTTGTTTAATATAATTAATTGTCGCAGTGTGACAAAGCATGTTACATAGGGTCGCAAGGCACAAGTTTTATTTAATATAATTGTCACCATGTGAGGAAGCGTGTTACATAGGGACGTGAGGCACAAGTTTTCTTTAATATAATTGTCGCCGTGTGAGGAAGCGTATTACATAGGGTCGCGAGGCACAAGTTTTGTTTACTATAAAATAATTGTCGCTGTGTGAGGAAGCATGTTCCATAGGGACGTGAGGCACAAGTTTAGTTTAATATAATTAACTAGCGCTGTGTGAGGAAGCATGTTACATAGGGACGCGAGGCACAAGTTTTGTTTAATTTGATTAATTGATACTGTATATGGAAGCGTCTTACATAGGGACACGAGGCACAAGTTTTATTTAATATAATTGTCACCATGTGAGGAAGCGTGTTACATAGGGACGCGAGGCACAAATTTTGTTTAATATAATTGTTGCCGTGTGAGGAAGCGTGTTACATAGGGTCGCGAAGCACAAGTTTTGTTTAATATAATTAATTGTCGCAGTGTGAGGAAGTGTGTTACATAGGGACGCAAGGCACAAGTTTGGCTTAGTGAAAGTAATTAATGCTGTGTGAGGAAGCGTGTTACCATGGACGAGACGCACAATATGACGCATCCATGTGCTTTACAATCTGGGTGAGCCCCGGAGTCTGTGTTAGTTAAACAAAGAGTTACTTGGCACTTGAAGCTATGTGAATTGTCTAAGGTGAGCGTTTTTTAAGCAGGAGATCTCCACTTTGTTTTTAAAATGTTGAGGTCTGCCCGGTACTTTGTAAAATCAGTGGTGAGTGCATTTTAAAAATAGCACAAACATGCATCTGAACTGCTTACCTCAAGCCTTAGGAGCTGTGTAGGCGGCTGGATTCTTCTCTTTTCTTCTGTGTGATGTTCAGTTGTGAATGTTGTGACATTTCCTCCTGTTTTCAACTGACATGCGCAGAAAGCAGGTTGCTCACGGTATGTTCTGCTTTGAACATAGTGGTAGATTTGGGTTATATCTAAATTAGATATTTTTCGTGGTTCAGGAAGTCGTGGTTCAATACATTAGTGGTTTGCCTTTGAACGTTGTTTAGCCTTCGTGCTTTAGACACTCGTGATTTTCAAGGTAGTTGTTTGTTCATATAACCCCGCTCAGATAATAGAGCAACAGTCATGACCGGATCGAGCACTGGACCTGGTTAAGGCAGGGGAGCGGGGTTAGGATGGGAGAGCAGAGAATTGATCCTGTGGCAACAGTAGACGCTATCACTGTGACTTTCTACATTGGTGAATCTAAACTCATAACTACGTCCACCTGCAGGTTGTAGTAGGTCGCCCCATGGCTGAGTATTTTTTTTTCTTGGTTTGTCCTCATATAACCTTCATAATATTGTATAAGCATCCTCTCGGTACTAGCAGCCCAATTGCTTATATCTTGAGGTCTGATCTCAGCTGATGTACTATGCGACCAGGCCCACATTACACATCGTAGGCTGACCATGAGGTGTATTCATTGGACAGACCTTACCAGCAATACCAGTTACTCTGAATCTAGTAATTTCCAAAATAGGCCATATTCATTCCTATTATTGTGGGAATTAACCTTTTGATCCTAGTATTTAAAATATCTGACTGAATTCCACCATTCCCTCCAATATGGAGGGTCAGCCTGACTCCATTTTTTTTTACATATTTCTCGTCTTGCTAAGAGAATTAAATAAAACAAAAGTTTACGCTGTTCAACCATACAGTCCGCCTCCCCCTCTAAGAGCTGTGCTTTGCCAAAAAAACATGCTTACCTCTATTTTTACCCAGTGCTTATGACAAGGTCTCACCCACAATGTCCCAGTATTCCTTCAACACTCGGCAGGTGATAAACATATGGGTATTGTCCGCCTTGTGGATACGACATCTTGTACATCTGGCATCTCCTCCTCCCCTCATTTTGGATATCTTAAGCGGAGACCAATATATTCTATGAAGTGTAAAAGGTGGTTCTTTCTTAGTGCAGCAGATTTCATTTTATTTAAAGGGTATAATATATATAAAGATACTTGCCATAAGGTTTGCAGCTCTTCATCTGGCAAGCACTTCTCCCAGGACATGTAAGGGGGATCCAGCTTTCTGTCTGCTGCATCCAGGAGATAATTGTACCAGATGTAGGAGAGTAGGGTCTGCTTCCTATGGTCACCCCCACTTTTTGCTGTGATTCTCTGTTTTTTCCACTTTAGTGTGGCTGTGGGCCTGCTAATCAGACCCACAGCCCAGCTGTTATTTCTCTAAATTGATACCATGTACTTTAGGTACATACCTGATTGGGTATTGGGTCACCTTTGAGAGCCCCTGTATAGTGTACCATAGGTACCCAGGGCATAGGTGCACCCTAGGCCTACCAGGGACTGCAGCATGTATTATGCCACCCCTGGATGGCCCTCCAAACTGACACCACAGGCTGATCACTCAGCTTGGGTAAGGTGGTGTAATCACCCCTTACATAGATATAGTATACCTATATCTCCCCACATATATAGACACATATACACTTATAAGTCACTCCTATGGTAGCCCTCGACAATCCTGGAGACAGAGTGCTTGGTTTTATGTGAGAGGGTGCCCTAGCTGAGCCCCTCTTCAGCTTTCGGAACCATGTCCTTATAGCTGTTCTATGATATAGCCGCACCATATACTCTTAAGTGCATTATAATCCTTGCGGTTAATGCTAACTTTGGTTTGGCTCTATCAAAAACATGTTGTGTAAGGTGTAAAACACTTTGGAATACTACCCCCCCCCCCCCTAGTCCTGGTGGCGGTGGTAGCATTCCACCCTTCTAGAGGGAGAAGACATGCAGTTACTGCTTTACCCGGTTAAAGTTAAACAGAGCCTCAGCATCACAAAATAGATGCTGCTGCCACAGACACGAGTCTGACCTCCTGCAGCTGGACGAAACTCCAGCAAGGGAGGCTTGGACAATAGCTTTTCTGTCGAGGGAGGTGCCCAGACAGCCTGTAGTGTATTGGGGCAGGGTGGGTGTAAGACCTGACATCATTGCCATGAGTCTCTACTCCATATTTATTGTCTGTTTACCTCCTCTGTTTATGATGTTTTGCTGGAATATTGCTTTGGGCACCGTGCCACTGCTGATCAGTGCCACAGTGCAAGTGCTCCCTATGGTAAATTGATACATTAATTGGATTCCATGTTTGGCTAATTTTGTTTACTGTCAGTCCCTAGTATAGTGCACCATGAGTGCCAGGGCTTGTAAATACAAATGCTGCTGGTGGGCTTGCAGCACTGGTTGTGCCACCCACAGAAGCGGCCTAGTAAAATATGTCTAAGGTCTGCCACTGCAGAACCTGCATGCAGTCTGGTACTGCCATGCTGACTGCGAAAGTACACCTACTGGCCAGTCCCTAAAACCTTCCCTTTACTTCATGTTAGTCACCCCTATGGTAGGCCCAAGGGCAGGGTGCATTGTAAGCATAAGGTAGGACAAGCCCTGATGTGTGTGGCATGTCCTAATAGTGAATTATAGCCATTTTCGTTTTTCACTATTGTAAGGCTACCTGCTCTCCTTAGGCCAGACTGGGGTGCTGGATTTATTACACTATATAATCCTAACATACTCAGAGAGCATGGTGGAAAGTCGAGTTTAGTATCCCTGAACTCAGAATTTAATAACACATCCTTTAGGATGGATGGTTTTTAGATTCTGAGTTTGAAACTAGCACTTTTAGAAAGTGACTAGTTTCTTGTCTAACTATTTACCGGTCTCTGCTGCTTTGGTATGTGTGTGACAGGAGCTGGGTGGCTCCAGAGGTCTGAATGAGTCAGTGTGGGGTGAATGAGGCATTTGCGTTTACAGTGGGGGAAGAGTAGTTCCCGATAGCCTGCCCTGCCTGACACAATACTGGCTCCACCTCCTGCCGGGCGACTGATGGCCCTGCTCCTGCCAGTGATAATACTGGCTCCACCTCCTGCTGGGCGGCTGAAGACTCTGCCCTGCACAGTGAATAGGCCAGGTGCCTCGGCCTGGCAACACCCACAACAAACCAAGTAGGGGGGAAATTCCCCTGCATGGATAAAGGGATCAAAGCAGAAAAGGGGTATAAGGGAAGGACCCCTGAACCAAAGATTTAGATCACTTCTGACAAGGAAACCTATACCAAGGACAAGAAGCCTGCTGATCCAAGGACTTGCCTACCCCTTCCGCCAGAGTGCTGTTTGCTGGGGGGAATCCTGCAGTTGCTTCTTTATTTTTGCCAAGGAACAAGGAGAGAGGAACTGAGTGTGTACTCTCAAGCTTTGCCAAGAAAATCTCCAAGGGCTGGAAGAGTGCCAGTCTCCTGTTGAAGTCACAGGGCTAAAGGACTTCACCATCTGCTAAATTTGCCTGTTGCTGGAACGTGGGAGTCCAGCACCTCTATAGAAACCAGCAATCTCGACGTCGACGGACGCTGCCGAATCCAGCTCGACATCGTGAGTAATGACTCCAGTGTCCCGCACCTTCGACCCCAGCCGCCGGGCCCGATCGATGCCAGTAGCGACGCCAGTGAGTAGCGAGTTCGGCTCCAGCTCCAAGTGACCCTGTGTCAACGCCGCCGCTGATCGCATCGAAGCCGCAGCCCTTCTCGACGCCGTGAGCGCTACTCACTCTTGCAACAACGTCATTGACGACGCCACCGTATCCCGCTTCGCCACTGTGAGTGCTGCTCCAGCCTGACAGCAGTCGACACCACGGCAGATCGCTCCGACTCCGAGGCCCGATCGATGCCGAAGACTCGACACCGATACATCTCGACGCCGTGGACCATCGTTTCTTCATTCTTAAAGGTACTGTGCTTGTTGGGGTCTGTTTCGACTCCGGGCTCGACGTAGCGCTCCTCGCGGTCGACGTCGAACCTTTGGGATAACTTTGCGTTGACGTTGTGTGACTCCTGTGGGGGTTACATTGTTGCCAAGAACTGTGCTTTAAAGAAGAAGATTTACTTTTGTTGCTAAAGAAACGTTTACTAAGAAGAGATGTAGGAAGGTGGCTACCTGACTATGGTTACCCCAGATTTTTTGCCTTGTGTTTAGCTGGTTTTCGACTTAGTTGGCCTGGTTCCCTGCTAATCAGGGCCCCAGGCTATCTGCTCTCTCTGTAAAATGGATTCCATGTACCCTAGGTGCATAACTAGATTGGCTTGGGTCACCTTATCAGCCCCTGTACAGAGCACTATAGGTGCCCAGGGCATAGGTGCATCCAAGGCCTACCAGGGGCTGCAGCATATCTTTTGCCACCCCTGGCTGGCTATCTAAAATTGACACAACTGGCTGATCACTCAGCTGGGGCAAGGTGGTGTAATCACCCCTTGCTTAGAGATAGTATGCCTATATCCAAACATATCTGGACACATATAAACCTGTGAGCCACTCCTATGGCAGGCCTTCACAATCCTGAAGGCAGAGTGCGTGGTTTAATGTGAGATGGTGCTCTAGCATGAGCTGAGCCTGTCTGCAGCTGTCGGGACCAATTCCCTTAGCTGTTCCGGGATAATGCCAAACCATATACTATTAAGTGCATTATAATCCTCGCGGTTATATGTCAACTTTGGTTTGGCTTTATCAAAACATGTCGTGTAAGGTGTCATACGAATTGGAATACTACCCCCTCGCCAGTCCTGGCGACGGGGGTAGCATTCCACCCCTCTAGAGGGGACGACATGTTACTTTTGCTAAAACGCGGTTGATTTTTAAAAGAGCCTCAGATCCACAAAATGGATGCTTCTGCCACAGACACATGTCTGACCTCCTGCTGCTGACCGAAACTCAGCAGAGGAGGCCTGGACAAAGGCTTTCCTGTCACAGGGAGGTGTCACACCACCCCAGACAGGAGATAGTGGATTGTAGCAGGGAGGTTTGAAAGAAACCAGACAGTGCCTGGGGAGCACAAGGCTTCCCCTTGCATAATCCGGTCAAACCGGTTCTGGGGCATCCCAGCCCCAGCTCCAGTGTGACCTGGACAAAGGAAAGGGGGTGTAACCGCCCCCCTTCCTGGTCCCACCCATAGGGGAGGGACCTAGCAGGAGATCCACCCCTCAGATTGGAATAAGAGTGGGAGCAGTGCCAATGCAACTCAGATCATCCTGAAATTACCTTTAAACTAAGAAGACGACTGGACTTTGATATTCTGATGAACAGAAGACTGAAGAGCATCTCTCTTGTGGCCTAGGAGGGGCCACCCTGTGAACACAGGCAACACCCAGCACCTCGACGTCTGCTTTGCCGCCGCCTCCCGCCGGAACCCGGGTGCAAAGCCTGACAAGACTCAGCTTCCCAGACTTCTCCTAGCCCGATCCACAGTCCCTGCAAAGAAGGGACCCATGGAGGCATCGAGAGACGTGGGACCGGACATCTTGGAAGACACCTGAAAAGCTGACAGCCCAGCAACCGAGGCACCCTCGACTCTGTGCTTTGGGGTTTAGGAAGGCCTACAACCGAGCAGAATTTGCATCAAAGATCAGCCCTCCAGCATCTCCACGATCTGCGTGGGGCCCTTTTGTTTTGTGCCACTCGACTCTCCATCCCGGCCGCTTGTCACGTAGTCAGCGGCCATCTTGGCGACAAAACCTACAACTTACACTGTGGGTCTGGTTGCTCCAGACCTGCCCTCGCTCCTGTAGAAAGGAGTACCCGCTCTGACTTTTCTGGTCTGAGTAAAAAGCCTTTTTCACTTTCCTTGTGGCTTGCATTAGCCAAGGTCTGTTTGCTTCAATCGAGTTGCCGACACCGCCATCAGCTAGAGCCCTCAAGGGACAGCTCGTGATCGACTCCTGGACGTCCTTGACCTCTTCGTGTCCACGTGGCTGCAGATAGAAGCAACACCTCATCACCTGTTTGCACCCAACTTTGCCTGGTTCCAATCTGGTTCCACGGTGGTCACTGGTCAGTGACTTTGAACATTGTCCCCTCTGCTTTCAGGTCTTCACCACTTCATATCCACCCTTGGATCCACCGGACACTTCACCTTCACACCGCCTGCAGCATCTTCAGCTTCAAGCGCCAAGAACCTGCGTGTCAAAACCCGACGCCACTTCGACCCTGTGCACCCACTTCCTGTGGGTGAGGTAACATTGCAACGCTGGTGTGCCCAAGTTGGTACACACCTCTAGGGTCTGTGTCTTAAGTTTTGTTCCTCTAGGTTCAGCGGAAGTGCCCTTTAACTAAATTTGTATAACTTTTATGCACCATTGACTTTACATTGGTGCAAGCCGCACTTTACGTGCTGCACCCGAATCCCGCGGGCTTTTCCCGACTTCAGCATTGCTAGTCCTGACTGCTCCCAGCGATTCTCTAGGCCCTAGGCCTAACCACTGTTCGATTGGTATCTCTTATACCATTTTTTTAGTATATGGTTTGAGTGGCCACCGGCCCTCATCCAAAATTGTGCAACTTTGTATGTTATACTGTGCTTTTGATTTAACGCTTGTGCCCCTTTGCTCATAAAGAGTACTGGGAATTAATTTAGAAATATACACATATATTTTTATAATATATACTTGTGTGGTGTCCTTTCATTTGATTACAGGATTGTATGTGGTAAAACAGCTCGCTTAACACGACCTCTTAAGTTTAGCCTTTAAGGCTGCTTAGTCCATGCTACCACTAGGATAGCTTGTCTAACAAGGTTGACTTACAACCAGACATCTTTGGGGTTTGTTTGGACTGATACCAAGTGGTTCCAGAATTGGAAACACTACATATCAGGCCAACTTCTCACAAGAGACATTAACTGAACTATTATTTTTCCTTCCAAAGAGAATTTATTAATATTGTGGTATATTTTTGTCGTTATTTGGTCTTGTGCTAAGCCTTATATAAACATCCTTATTTTTATAATACCACTGTGTCGTGTCCATTTCTGGTGTATTCACTTTATTACTGTATGTGGTCATAAATGCTTAACAAACTGCCTCCGAGATAAGCCTATCTGCTCTGCCAAGCTACCAAGGGGGTGAGCGGGGGTTATCTGAGTGTGTGATCCCCTTGCCCTGACTAGAGGAGGTGGGTCCCTATTTGTCAGAAGTGTATACCTCTGCCAACTAGAGACCAGCTGATTCTAACAGTGGGTTGAATGGAAATATGCTTTTCCAGACACTGCCTGGGGCACAGAAGGTGCTCCATGCATAGCCCGGTTCAAACCAGTTTCTGGGGCACTCCAGCCCTGCTCTGGCGTGAAACTGGACAAAGGGAAAGGGGTGTAACCACCCCCTTCTCAGGGGCCACCCATAGGAGGGACCTAGCAGGTAATCCAGCCCGTAAAATCAGTATAAAGATAGGAGCTGTGTCTAGAGACATTCGATTATCCTGGACTGAATCTCTGAAATGACACTCTTGGACCTTCAACGTTCTATACCGACTAGAAGACTGAAGACATCTCCCTGGTGGTCAAAGAGTGACTACCCTGTGTAAACAGGCACCACCAGTAACTTGCCGATTTGCTTTGTCGACCCTCCTGCCGGAACCCGAAGACTCAGCAACTCAGGAACTAGACTTCCAGACTTCTCTGACTCCGATCCACATCCACAGCAAAGCTGAGACCCGTGGCGGACACGAGAGACGTGGAACCGGACACCCTGGACTACCTGCGCTTTGCTAACAGTGCAACTACCGAGGCATCCTCGCAGTTGTGCTTTGGGGTTTTAGAAGCCTCAGACCTGAGCGCAATTTGCATTGAAGCTCAGTCCTCCACACTCCACGAGTGCCACGTGGGGCCTGCCCTTGCATTTCAGTTCGATGCGTCTTTCCGGTTGCTAGCCCATTGGCTAATCAGCCCTCCGAAGACCTCCTTTTGAAACTACACCGCTTTCCTGGTTGCTCCAGGCTTGCTCCAGCTTCCCTGTAAAGGAGAAGCTCCCCAGTCCTTGCTAGTCTGAACTGAAGCCAATCTTCCCTTTCTGCGTGGATTGCGTTTGTCAAGGCTTGTTGGGTCTAATCCGGATACCGACACCTCAGTCAGCTAGATCCTTTGTGGCACGGCTCGAATCCGGCTTCTAGTCATCACAGATGCCTCCTGGTCCTCGTGGCTGCAGAGACAAGCTTCACCTTCTTCGCCTGAAACACTCAAAACTGCCTGGTTCCTTCCTGGTCACTGGCTAGTGACCCAGGCTCTGTCCCCTCTTCTTTCAAGTTATTCACATCTTTGATTCACCCTTGGATCCACCCAGACACTTTTCTCCTGGTCGCCTGCAGTACTTCTTTGCAGCTCTCCATAGGAAACAGCGACGAAACCCAACACGAAAAGACACCTATGCACCCGGCTTCCTTGGGTGAGGTAACTCAAGTACTCCGGTGCTCCCGTGGGTGTTGACTCTCGAAGTGTCCTAGTTTAAAAGGGTTTTACCGTAGTCCATCCGGAAGTGTCCTTAATCAACTACTTTGTAACTTTTATGTTCCCATTATAACTCCATGGTAACTCGCAACTGTGTTCCCACACTGCACGTGTCTCCTACTTCCTAACCTTTGGTTCTGTAGTGTAGCCCCAGCTATTCTCTAGGCCCTAGGCCTATTCACTATTCCTGAAGTGGTCCTTATACAACTTACTTAGTATATGGTTCGTGATGCCCCTAGGGCAGAATTGTATTTGTGCAACTTATAGTATGCTTAATAAGTATGGGTGAATTTTGCGAATCAGCGGTTTGCGAATTCGCACAAAATCGCAAAAAAAGTCTGCAAATTCCCGGATTTCCCCGTGAAATCATGGATTTTTTGTGATTTTGCACCACCGCTAGTGTGTGTGGGGGGAATAACGGGGGGCTTCTATGCGAGTTCATATGCCTCTTGTGTGTATAAAAGGACAGGCACCGATCAGAGCAGCAGATCCGGGGAGAAAGAAGCTCGTGGTCACAGGAACTGCACAGGGATAGAGCTCATGAAAGTCAAGGATGCAAAGGCCTCCGTCAAGCATCATAATTAATAATCTACGGTAGATATGGGGAGAACACACACCTGCCCAGCCTCGACAAAACGCACATTTTTTTTGGGCTGGTTAAGGAGTTACTGAATTTGACCTTCAACTCATGCACCTGCTTTATCTATATCTGTAAGTGCTTCCTGCAGGAGCCTCGTTGTCTACTTGTAACTATTCTCTGACCCTTCTTCGAGGGTCAGAGCAGTGTCAGAGAATAGTTGCAAGTAGGCAAGGAGGCGCAGATCAGGAAGCACTTACAGGGTTACAGCAGGTGCCCAAGTTGAATTTAATTTCTTTGTAACCATTTTGTAAATGGTTACAAAGAAATTAGCTTCAACTTGGGCACCTGCTGTAACCCTGTAAGTGCTTCCTGAGCAAAATTCGTCCCGCTCGTGAATTCACAGATTTCGCGTGATTCGAGGATCATGAAATTGCGGAAAATCAGCAAATTTGCGAGCAGAACGAATTTTCCACCCATACTTAATGCTTAATGAGTAACTTGTGATGTATTTCGATCTCTGACCTCATAAAGAGTTCAGAGGGGTTGTGTTAGAAATAAATACATATATATTTGATATTTACCTTGTGTGGTGTCCTTTCATTTGGTATTCAAGGGATTATAATTGGTAAAACAAACAGCTTCACATGCTCTCTGAAGTTTTAGCCTAAGACTGCTGGTCCATGCTACCACTAGGATAGCTTGTATATAGGGTTGACTTTACAACCACCATCAATAAGGGTCGTTTGGACTGGTGCAAGGTGCCCACTAGAATAGTTAACATCATATACCAGGCCAACTTCTCACACCAGAGAGCTATCTCTTTCTTCCTTGGATATGAATCTTGGAGGTCATCCTCCATTGCATAGTCTCCCGGAAATTGCCAGTATTGGTTTTTGCACCAGGCAGACATTTGGTAATATTTAAATCTGGAAAGCCTGTTAATGTTCTTCCACACATACGAGGGAAGACAGCTGTTTCCTTCAACTATGTTACCCCATCATTGAACCCCTGCCTGTTTCAGGGGTTGAGATAAAGCGTCATTCAAGCATTCCGGGGTGCCTGGAGATTTCCACACATGGGCCCACTCACTAAAGTAGGAAATACATAAAGTAATACAGCAGTCTTACCATAATTTGGCAGCAGCGTATAAAACCTTTGGGCGGACTTTAAAAAAAATGGGGGGCACCAAACTTGTACATAAAACCCTCAACTGGACCCTCGTGCAATGCCCTTGAACATGCGACCACTGAGGTTGTCATCTGGCCTGGATAGGAGCATTTTGCTTTTTTTAAGTTGGTATGCCCAACAATATAATTGTAGGTGTGGTAAGCCCAGGCCTACACATGCCAGCTTTCGTCTGAGCTTTTTCCACGATAGTCTGATCCCCTTACCAGCCCAGATGAAAGAAGAGATATTTCCCTGAATTTTATTTAAAAGGTTTTTATGAAAAGTCAGGGGGATATTATTAAAAAGGTAAGCAAATTTGGGCAGAACACACATTTTGGCTAGGTTTGACCTAACATAATGTGTAAGTGGAAGATTCTGCCATCTCTTCAACAGAAGATTAACCTCCTTAGAGACTCCAGCTAAATTTGTTTTGGGGAGTTCGGTCAGCTCTTGTGTGATGGTTATTCCTAAATACCTGAACAGTTTTGAGACCCTGAAACCTTGCACTTCTGAGTTCCAAGACATAATCTCTGTTTTATTGCTGTTAATTTCATACTCTGACAGTTCTCCCAAAGGCCTGCACTTCCCTGAATAAGCTTGATTGACATTAGACGTAAAAAGTATCAAATCGTCAGCGTACAGTGCTAGATTCCTCAAAAAGCCATTCATTGAGAAGGGGGATATTTCTTTATTTAGTCTTAAACTTAGCCTTAAACTTTGAGCAAAAGGCTCTATATATAAAACAAAAAGAATAGGGGACAATGGACAACCCTGTCTGGTACCCCGTCCTATTGAGATTGGAGCTGAAAGGTTTCTGTTTACAAACATTTGGGCTCACGGTTCCCTATAGATTTTTCCCAAAAAATCTCTAAAGGTGCAGTCAAACCCAAAAGCCTTTAATAAACTTGAAAGATAACACCAGTTAACGTGATCAAAGGCTTTTGCAGCATCCAACGTTATAATTGTTAGAGGAACTTTACCCACCGTTGCCTAATCTATTGCGCCAATTAAAGAAATAACAAGGTCCTTCATCTGACGCCAGGGGAGGAAGCCCTTCTGGTCTTCATGTATTAAAGCCCCTGCGATTTTACTTAACCGGGTGTTCAAAATTCTGGTGAAGATTTTATAGTCACAGTTCAGCAAAGATATCTTGCGGTAGGATTGATACTATATAGGATCTTTTCCAGGTTTTAAAATCAATGTAATCACTGCCTCTTTCCAAGAACCAGGCAATGGGGAGGCCCCTCTCAGAATATCATTAAATAGTTTTAACCATTTCGGAATAAGTTCGTCAGATATAATGGTGTAGATTTAGTTAGGACCTGCAGCTTTGCATTTCTTGATTTTCCTAAGAGCTTCCACAATTTCACTCCCTGTTATATCTCTATTGATTAGCGTTATCGGCTATATCAAAAGAGGAGGCTTTTCCCAATTTATTTTCTTTTTATCCCCATGCTCCCCACCACCACTCCTGTGCCCCCCTGCCCACAGCCCCCCCAAACTCTCCCTGACTACCTATTAGCTGATGCCAATTCAAGCCGCAATTCAACACCGACCTTCATTATTAATCAGAAGATAAGCACTAGCCTCTCCGTATCAAATCAACTTATTCTATTTTATTTCTTATTAACTCACTCAGCTAATTGTCTTCCTTACTGCTTAACTGAAACTCATCAACCTCCTCAGGGGAGTGAAAGTTGTACATTTTGATGGCCCTCATCACTTTAAGGTATGCAGGGAACCTTAACTGAACTTAGGCGCCAAGGTGTCTCAGAGGATCCATCCGTTTGCCCAGCTCCCACCTCCAGTCTTCTCAAACCCTAGATATATCGGACCTTATTTGAAATGAGATATCCTGAAACTGAATAGTTTGCAGTTTTAGACAGCCTCTAAAAGTTTCTCTTTTAAGGAATACAATTGTATGTACACCAGGATTTTCCTAGGCTTCTTCCTACCAGGGTTAAGCCTGAAAGGGTCGTGATGCACTCGCTGGATTTCCGTGTCCCAAACAGAGACAGAGGCGACTTGAGGGAAAGATTTAGATTTGTTCCCCTTCTGCACCCTCCTTTATATCGAGAATCCGGATGTTGTTCAGTCTTGAGTTGTTTTCCATCCTTTCTAATCTGTCCGATAAATTATTTTCCCTTGACTTAAGCCTATCCAGTTTGTGAGAGTGATCTTGTACATCTTTTCCTAGTTCTAAGAATTTATTGTCCAAATCCTCTGGACGTTTTGTTAATACTGATAAGTTCACCTCCAGGCTACTACATGTATCTTTGATTTTTTCTGATTGGTTTCTGAAGTAGCGACGTGATCTTTTATCTCTCGGGAGAGCTGACTCAGTTGGGCCTTCACAGCTTCAAGTATCTTTATTCTCTCTTCAGCGGGCTTGTCGCCGATTTGGTCGTTCCTTTCTGACATTTCAGAATCCCCAAGATCCGGATTGAAAGGAACACTTGAATCACTCAATGGTGAGAACCTGTTCGAGAGAGAAATGGCTCGAGAACTAGTTAGTTGTGGAGTTGGAATATTTTGTGACACAACCTCTGCCCCAGCCTCTGTGAGAGGTTCCATGGTACACTGTATGTTGCCCCGTGAATTTAGCTTAAAGTAAGACTTTAGTGAAGGGGTTACTCTAGGAGCTAGTGGGACTGGTCTCTATTTCCTTTCTCTTACAGGAGTACTCTTCCCTATCTTAGTAAGGGGGTTCCTGTTCTTCTTTTTTGCCTAACGTGAGGGATAATGGTTGTCCTTCTTGTGCCCCTCTCTGAGGAACCACCGCTTTACCAAGAAAGTTACTAGATCGTAGATTATATCTTCTTCCCAGTATTGCTTTCCTGTCAGTTTTTTCCATAATTTTTTTCACTGAGTCTTTCCCCTTAGGTAGTCTTACCGACTAACTCACTAACTCACTCCCTTTACCCATCAGTGTTATATTCATTAGAGTTGGGGAGGTTGTATCCAGGCGTGCTGTGCTCATGCCATGCTTTTGGCTTACCTCCTTAGCCAGCTTTGTTAACTCAATCAGCTCCCTGTCAGTTGCGGCCATCTCCCACTCTGATCTCTCAGCTCTCCATGACTCTCCACAGAAGCCACTTGTGCTGATTCTGCTCTGTGTGAACCCGGAGCTGAAACTAGCCTCACCGAGATGGGGGAAGGTGCAGAGTGCAGCTGAAGATTCTCCGAGCGCAGCAACCGCCCTAAAAATTGCCCGGCCAACGCACATCCAGCCACAAACACCCCCAGACTGGGGGAGAAGAGAAAAGAAAAGAAAAGAAGAGAGAACCCATTGAGGGCCGGTGCAAGAGCAGCCTCACCTCCTTCCAGCCGAGGGTGAGCCGCGCCGTGCCCAGCACATTTACACATGCAAAAAGAACTATTGATGGACAGAATGCAGAACAATGTCATACATTCACCCCAGTACAGAGATCTGGGCCTAAAACCATTGTTATTTGCTCCCCATGCCATTCCAGTTTGAACCCAGCCATATGCAAATCAGTCTTGACCCTGTGCCCCATGGTATCAGACAGTTACACATCAGAGTTATATCAGCTGAATCACGCAGAGCCGTGCTTTGATGTACGGCTCAGCTTGGAAAGAATTACTTTCCTAGCACCGACCTTTGACCCTTCCTTGGCGTGCCTAAAAGGCAGCCGGCTGGCACGGTCAGCGGAGTTGTTTTGTTATAGCCAAGGGCCGTTACGTTACATTTTTGAACTGTGTCTGACTCCGGGTTGGCGTGGAATATGCATACGGCGTGATGACCTCAGAAGGCACCCCTTTCGCTCAAACTGGACCTAACATGGAAACACAACCAATGGAAGTGTATTCATATTGTTTGCATTAAATGACGCATTCGGACTTCTTGTCCTCCTATTTATTTATTTATTTTGTTTTGAATGTTTTTATTTTGAATTGTTTTGAATGTTTTCTTATTGGCTAATATTTGGTTATAGAGCGCGAACAAGATCCTTACGGATATCAGAGCGCTTTACAGAGTGTGACTAAACGTGCAAATGGCTAAAGATTAAATAAAAACAATTGATGAAAAAGATGTAAATGGTTACAAGTACAACATAAAGAAAAAACAATGTATGGAGGAATAGCTGCAGGAGGTCAATAAACATACAAAATACAATATAAAATAGTCTCATGAAGAAAGTATTGAGTTACCAGATTACATACAAAAATACAATCAAAATAGTCTAAGGAGGAAAAGTGTTGAGTTACAAGAATACAATAGTCAGAGTTCATGTAAAGTTGGCTAGGAGGAGAGCTTTTACTTCTTTTTTGAAGGATGCTGTAGATGAGATAAGTCTGATTTCTGGAGAGGCGTTTGCTAGGGCGTCAAGATGGCGGTCGCACTCAGAGTGCTCTGGACCCCCGATCCGTCATCCGCCCTGCATCCTCCATCAACAGCCCTTATCACTGCACCTATTGGAAACCGCTGGGCCGCCCCAGCCGTGGGGCACCTCCGGGCAAAGTTTGGCATCCTCCGGAGGTTGGTATGCACCTCTGCTGCCCTGCTCCCGACTGGCCGCGAGGCCAATAGGATGGCGGCCTCCGCTGATCCCTAGGGCGGGTGGCTCTTCCTCCGCAGTGGCGGCGATCCTCCTGTGGCCCCCCGCAGCCCTTCTGAACCCATCGGGTGGGCGGGGAGTGAGACGAGACTTCGGGACCCCCCACTGGGCTGACCATCCTGCCCGGATCCACTTCGCCCGACGGAGTCCTGGGTGCCCGGAGGAATCTGTGGGGCCTGCACGGCAGCGGCAGGAACCGAGGGAGACCTTTGCTGCCCCCACTAGACGAGCCTTCCTGAACTGCCGACTTGTCTGGTCCCTGTCTGCGGCCTTCTGGTTGCACCTGCTGGTGCTGTGATGTGAGGTGAGGCCCGCCAGCGACCCCTACTTCCCTCCCCGGCCCGCTGGGACCTGCTGGGACCCCGAGGCCTGCGCGACGAGCCCCGTGCGGTGGACGCCAGGATCTGTCTCTGCTCTTCAGGACTGCTCCCCCCCACTGCCGCGAGGCGGAGGACACTGTGTGGGGCTGTGGCCAGGGCTGACGGGGCCTTGTCGGGAGTACCTGGGGACTGGGGCGCCCAATGGGCCTGGGCCTAAACCTGACACTGCTCACTGTTGGCGGGCCCCCTTGAAGAAGATCCCTCTGCACGTTGGAGGCCCGAGAGGCCCTGAAGATCCGCTCTGCCTGGGCTGTCGTCGTGGGAGTCTTGCTGAGGGTCGGAGTGTCTGGACCAGAGGTGAGGAGGGGTCGGGGTGGGGGTTGGGTCCTCGGGGGTTTTGTCCGTGTGCCGCCACCTGAACCGGGAACCCATACACCCCGGAGCTCCCCTGGCTGGTCCCCGGCCCCCCGCTGCACTTCTGCCCCCGTGGCTCCAATCTACCGGCCAGCACGACCTGATCGCCTCCTGCCTCCCCCCTGCTGCTGCCTCTGCCGGCTGCCGCCACCTGCCTCAGGAAAGGGAACTTGGACACAAATTGCCTGCCCCTACGCCCACCTGGGCACAGACGCTGATCCTCCGTGGGGCGCGGGCGGCGAGGGGGTCGGTGGAGATGCCCTGGACCCAGGGGGATGAGCTGCTTGAATCCTGCCCCACCCTACTACATCCGGGCCGCGCCGTCGTGGTGAGGTGGGGCGGCTGCTTGGGGGCCCTACCGGTAGCTTGGCTCCCTGCATCAGGAAAGCTGTGGCTCCCCTCTGCTTCTCCCTTCTACACTTGAGCCCCCCACCTGCCGGTCCACCTGCGCCGGGGAGGGCCCCGGAGCGTGGCTGTGGATCTGCTTAGCCGCCAGGCGGAGTGACCCGCTGGACTGCTTGCCCGGAGCGGCGATACCCCCCCTTGGCCCGCGACCGCCC
This sequence comes from Lissotriton vulgaris, assembly GCF_964263255.1. Lineage (NCBI taxonomy): Eukaryota > Metazoa > Chordata > Amphibia > Caudata > Salamandridae > Lissotriton > Lissotriton vulgaris. Next base: position 170,712,404 of record NC_141685.1, read on the forward strand.
TGGGAAAAACATGGTCAGAGGAAAGCACACGCAGACCCCGGTTCCCTCCTCCCAGCCAAGTATGGACCAATTTGCCAGACGGACCGTGCCCCCGGGGCTTGGCCCCCACCTCCCTTGGGGGCGGAGGGAGGGGACCTCTCAACGATTCTTCAGGCGATCAGCGCCTCCCAGACTTCGGTTAAGGCAAAAATTGGGGAGGTGCGTGTGGATGTGGCCCTCATCCGACAGGACCTCAGAAAAGCCATGGCGCGCATCACCAAAGCTGAGTCCCGTATATCCATGGTGGAGGATAACCTAGCCGCCCTGAAGTCCCAAGTGGCCCGCCTCCAAACCCTGACGTCGGATCTTCACCATCGGGCGGAGGATGCTGAAAACCAGGACCGAAGGAACAACCTGCGCATCGTGCGGTTTCCAGAGGGAGTGGGGAAGGGCCCGGTGGCCGAATTCCTGGAAACCTGGTTCCGCTCCTGGATGCCGACTGAGAAGCTCCCCCCTTGGTTCACCATAGAACGGGCCCATCGATCCTTGGCACCCCGACCTCCCCCCGGAAGCCCTGCCTGACCCTTCATCCTCCGCATCTTTAACTCCAGGGATCGGGATGCCATCCTGGGAGTGGCCAGGGACCTGGGCCCCCTGCTATTTGAGAACTCTAAAATCATGGGCTTCCCAGACTACTCGAGGGAGGTCCAGTCCCAGAGGCGCTCCTACGACGAGGTCAAACAAAAGCTGCGGGCGCGGGGCCTGGGGTACGGCCTCTTGTTCCCCGCCCGGCTCAAGGTCCTCTTCCAGGGCAAGTCCTTTTTCTTTGATTCCCTGCAGGCTGCCTGGACCTGGCTCACGGAGGAGCGCCCTCTTCTACCTGGGCAGGTACCCCTCCCCGGCTGGGGTCCCGATCTCCGCCCGGCCCACGAAGGGCCCAAGCTAAGGTGACGCCGAACTGGCTCTTCTAGGCGCGGCCGCCCATGCCGGGATGCCTCACGCACACCAAGGGGCGACGCACCACGGACAACTCCCCCCCGGACCATACGGAGGGGGTCCTCCCTTTGATTGACTTTGGACTAGTGCCACTACTCCCAACTAACCGTTTCAGTTTAGTTCCAATCCCCTAGTGAGGGGGGTTTTCCTTTGGGTGTTATACCTGGGCAACAGATGCTTCCTGTTCTGAAGTGTAGGGTGGGGGGAGTTGGGGGGGTTGGGGAGGGGGGCGTTGTATCCCATGGTTTTTATTGTTCTTAGCAGCCTACATGCTGCTTCTCAGCTCAGCAATGCTCAACCGTTCCTCGCTGTCTACGGGCGGCTGGTTGCAGCCCCTTCTACTAAGTTACCTCGGTGGGTGCATCCCCATCTGACATACACTTCTGGCTCCTTGCTAAACTTAACACTCTGGGGCTCTATGAACTGTTGCGGGAGTTGGCCTCAGGCGGTCGATCCTCCCTTCCTCTTCACTCCCCCCACTTCCCGGGCGATTGTCATTCTGAGGTCTGCTCTGACTAATCCCTCTTGGATCCGGGGCGATGGGATGGGTCTTCTCCCCCGAAGTGTGCTCCCATCAAGCTCTCGCGGCCCCCACACACCCCCTCCCGATGGCGTGCAACCTGACTAGGCCCCTCCATGTCCTCTCCTGGAACGTCAACGGTCTCCTAGACCGCATCAAGCGCACCGCGGTTCTTTGAGCGGCACACCGCCACTCGGCGGACATCCTTCTTCTCCAAGAGACCCACCTCTTAGGAACACACTCTACCTTTCTGGCACGATATGGTTTCATGCAGGTCTGGCACTCGGGCTTCCAGCTCGGGTCCCGGGGGTTGGCTATTCTACTCCGAAGGGGTCTCCCATTCACCCTGGTTCAGGAACACACTGACCCACAGGGGTGATACGTCGCGGTCTCGGGCATGATGGAGGGCTGCCCTCTGAATGTTCTGAATGTCTACGCCCCCCCGCTCTCCTGTCCCCGACCCTTCAATGCCTCACACAGGCCCTTTCCGCATTCCCGCCGGGCCTCTCACTTGTTGGTGGCGACTTCAACGGCGTGATGCAACCGGGGCAGGATATGCAGCCCGGCAGCCCGCCTATCCTCAACGGCGGTCCTGTCAAACTGGGCCTCGGCCTTGGGACTCTGTGATACCTGTCGGATCTGTAACCCGTGCAAAACACAATACACTCATACCTCGGCCGCCCGTCACTCCCACTCCCGCATCGATCTCCTACTGCTCCAAGCCACGGACTGTCACCTGGTCTCGGGAGTGACTATCTTGCCTGAAGGACTATCGGATCACTCCCCCGTTTCCGTCCGTCTAGGCTCCTCTACGGAGGGACCGCGGGCAGTATGGCTCCTTAATGCATGGTTCTTACAGGACCAAGCTCTGGTGGACGAGCTGGGGCAGGAATTGACCCAATATTTCTCCACCAACGACGGCTCGGTGCCTTCAGCGGGGACCCTTTGCGAGGCTGGTAAGGCGGTGATGCGTGGTGTGGCGCGAGGGCTCATCCACGCCAAGCGGGCGGCCCGGCTGGCTCGCCTTGTGGAGCTGGAATCCCAAGCAGCCCGGCTAGAAGCCGAACAAATTGCAATCGGCCGAGCAGACCTCACCAGGCAGCTGAAGTTGGTCCGTGAGGAGCTCCGCCAAATCTCCCTTGATTCGGCCCAGCAGCTGTAGCGCTCGTCGGTGGCGCGGATATATGGCTGGGGTGACAAGAACGGCAAGCTCCTCCACAACCTGGTCTCCTACCCGAGGGTCCACGGCATCATCCCAGAGATCAGTGCGTCGGACGGCACCCTCCAGGTGACCTCTGGGGCCGTAGTGGGAGCCTTCGCTGATTTTTACACTTGCCTCTATGCGGCGCGACCGCCATATGCAGTCTTGACTACCCTCTTGGACAGGGCCGGTGCCCGCCTCCCCACCCTCACCTCGGAAGACGCGAAAGCTTCGGAGAAGCCCTTCATACAGGAAGAGGTCCTACAGGCCATCCCCCTTCTACACAGCGGCAGGACACCCGGCCCAGATGGACTCCCGCAGGAGTTCTATGCGGCCTTCTGGGATACTCTGGCTCCCAGGCTGTTGAGCCTTTTCCATCACGTGATAGCTCCTTCCCCCCTGAGTCGGACTTGGCCACGATCATGGTCATCCTCAAGACCCACCCGCCCTCTACTGATTGTGCGGATTTCCGCCCTATCCCTCTTCTTAATACCGAGATTAAACTCTTCGCCATGATATTAGCCCAGCGGCTTTGGCCCCACTTCCAGGATCTGGTCCTCCCGGACCAATGTGGCTTTATGCCGGCCAGAGGTACCCGGCACTGTATCCGCCGCCTCCACCTGGCTCTGGCCCATCGCTCACACCTTACCCCTTACCTGGCCCTCCTCTTCCTCGACTTTGAGAAGGCCTTTGATACGGTGGGGTGGACGTATCTACAGGATGTGCTGGTGGCCATGGGCTTTGGCCCGAGGTTTTGCAGATACATTGGCGTTCTCTATGCGAATCCCAGGGCTAGAGTGCTGATCAATGGGATGCTCTCGGAGGCCTTTCCGATTTGCAGGGGTACACACCAGGGGTGCCCCTTGTCACCACTCTTATTCGCCCTAGCGATGGAGCCCCTGGCAACGTTATCCGGCAGGACCGCCTAGTTCGGGGGGTGGAACTGGAACGAAAGTCACAGAGACAAAATAGCCCTTTACGCCGATGACGTGCTCCTGTATTTGGCGGACCCGGAGACATCTGGCCCTATATGCCTGAAGATTCTTATGGACTTCGAGCACGTCTCTTTCCTTCGGCTCAACGCGGCGAAGTCCACTCAGGTTCCACTCCATCCCTCCCGGGAATGCTTCGACTGGCAGTCCTCCATCCTCCTCAGGCTCCACTCGGTCAAATACCTGGGAATCTGGGTGACCCTCCTGCCTGAGCTAGAATGGGCGCTGAACATAACGCCCCTGGTTACTCGTATGAGAACGGATCTGAAGAAGTGGCAATCTCTTCCTCTCAACCCTCTGGGTCGGAGCGCTCTGTTCAAAATGATGGTCCTCTCCCGCTTCCTTTGTGCTGCAGAACATCTCCGTCCCCCTTCCTGGCGCCTGGTTTCGAGTGCTCGACGGAACTCTGTCCCGATTCCTCTGGAGTGGTGGGCGTCCACGGATATCCCTCGCACACACCCGTATCCCTCACTTTGATGGAGGCCTCGGGTGACCCATCTTTACCTCTACTACCTTGCCACCAAACTGATCGTCATCCATGACTGGTACGCGGGCGGCTGGTCCGACCCAGCGTACAGGGTGGAGCAAGAAGAGACGGACTTCCCCCGGATACAAGCATTCCTCTATGGCTGTCCGGTTCCGGGCACCATGGCCACCGTTACCAAAACAGTCCTACTGGCCTGGCGCGCCGCCCTCCGACACACGGGTTGGGACCGCAAACTAACTCGCCAGACACCACTCTGGCACGGAAACTGGCTCCAAGATGTCTCGACCCTCGGCAGGTTCTGGTGCTGGGATCTCATCGGGCTGTCGGTTCTTGGGGATGTCTGGGCGGGAGACCATATTCGAGCCTTCGCAGAGCTACAGCAAAGCCACGCCCTTCCCCATGCCCAACATTTTAGGTACCTCCAGCTGCGCCATGCCATCCACGTCCACCTTCCCGTGCCTGCCACCCTTCCCGAGTTCAGTCCGCTCGAAGCTCAGGTGATGATTGGGGACCTGGGTAGGGGGGGATATCCCGCATTTACCCCACCCTTGTAAACAACAGCCCTTCGACCCTCGACCACTTACGCACCCGGTGGGAGGGATGGGTGGGGCCCCTGGAAGATGCCGACTGGAGGGATGCCCTGATGGCCCCGCGTACCTTAACCACATCCTCTAAGTTGAGGCTCGTGCAGACCTATTACCTACACACATCCTACCTTACCCCAGAGCGGCTGTTCCGGGCCCAGATGAGACTCTCCCCGGAGTGCCTGCAATGTGGGCCTGTGCCTGCCGATTTTTTCCACATGGTCTGGTCGTGTCCCGGGCTTGAGAGATTCTGGAGAGCGGTGGAGCAAGACCTCACACAGGCCCTGGGCTGGAAGGTTCCCCACGACCCGATGCAACTGCTGCTGGGGATCTTTGACGGCCTGGACAGAACTAGAGCAGATAAACGCCTGCTGGGAACGGTGGTAGCCATGGCCAAGCGGGACATAGCCCGTACCTGGCCACGTGACACACTTCCCACGGTGAGGGGATGGCGGAGGGGGGTGGACTGGTGTGGGACCCAAGAGGAGGCCTTATTTGAATCCCAGGGCTCTCCTGAACTGTTCTCTAAGATATGGGGAAATGGTAAAACTTGATTCCACCGTGAACCCAGTAGTGTCTTGTGGTATCCTTCTATGTACTTTCCTTCTATGTGCTATGTATGTGTAGTAGTTTCTGATTATAGAAGATTATAGAATGTTATTTATAGAATGTCATGATGTAGTCTTGTGATGATTCTAAGGGTGGTCAGGACTCTGTCAGTTGCTGCTGCTGCCTGCCTGTGCCTCCTGTGGATGAGATTCTTTCCTTCTTTGAAATGAATAAAGAAACCTTTTATCCAACTTATATCTGAAATGTACTTCTTCACATTGGCGACGAGGACGGGATGAAGATTTCATTTCAAATTTCAATATTCTTTTGGAAAAGAAGAACATTTTTTTTTTCTCTTTCTCTTTTAAAGAAAATTTCTCAAAGGATCTCAACACCAAGAAGAAAGAAATATCTTCATTTTAAGGTACTTTATCTTAATTTTCGTTTTACTATTCAACTTGGGAACTTAAAAAAAGAGAGGCCTTTTTACCAACTTTAACTTCATTTGCTGCTGCCTGCCTCAATAGCTGCCTTCCTGTGTTGCCTATCGACTTTCTCTTACTTTCTACGAGTGCTTGCCAAGTCTGTGGTTTAACATTTAATGATTATTATTGACTTTCATTACCGTATGTTTTACGACCGCGAGACCACCAACGAAAGGCTTTCATATGTAAACAGCCTTCATCTTCAGCCGCGTTCTCACCTGCGCTCCTGGCTCGTTGGTTGCGCATACGTCAGATTCTCCTGACTCTAACGCTGCGTTTCAGTCACACGCAACGCTGCGTTTCAGTCACACGGAAACAGTGACGAGCATTACCTTGGCAACGCAGACGCTGCGTTTCAGTTACACGGAAACAGTGACGAACATTACCTTGGCAACGCTTTTCCTGGCAACGCTCGCGCATTCTCATGCTGCGCTCTTCCTGACGCTGCCTTTCGAGCACGCATAACACGTCACACTCAAAGAGTGACGGACATTCCTTGGCAACGCTTTTGCTCTTGGCAACGCTCAGCTTCCTTGGAAACGCTGCAGCTGATTTTCGAGTCACACCGGCGCTTCATTTTCTCCCGGCTGAAAAGTTAAATACAAACTCTTCTTAAATTGATACCGACCTTTCTTCATTGATCTTTTGTTTTGAAGACTTTTCGGTGATAACAACGGTATGACCTTCGTGGGAAAACCTCTACGCTGACACACTCAGCTCCAACAGTGTGTATGCTTTTATATACCTTTTCTGCGCTGACACACTCAGCTTTGTTAAAAGTACTTCAGTAGTGTGCAGTATCTTATTTACGCTGACACGCTCAGCTTTGTTAGAGTATATTGTTTTACTCTTGCTATATACATTTTCTGCGCTGACACACTCAGCTTTGTTAGAAGTGCTTCAATAGTGTGCAGTGCCTTATTTACGCTGACACACTCATCCTTGTTAGAATACATTGTTTTACTCTTGCTATACTTTCTTTAAATAATTTATGTATTTATTTATTTAACAGGTATTGATAGTATTCTTGTGTATTATAACTTAATTTTATTTCCCTACAGGTTCATTGACATTCTATTTTCATCTTTAGTGCTTATTGTACTAATCACTCATGCAGAACGTTACAGCTGCTCCTTTTTTCCTTTCTAAACCAGGTGATCCACCCATTCGCTGGTCTAAATGGAAAAAAGTATTCCTAAATTATGCAAGGGTGTGTGGTACTTCTCTTTCTGCAGAAAGGAAGTCTGCACTTTTAATGCACTGCCTAGGCTCTGAGGGGCAAGAAGTTTTTGAGCATTTACCGGAATTTGTCCTTTTCATACAATGTACTGTCGGAACGGACTGCCCACACCCCACTCAGGTGTACTGTTGTCTCTCCTCATAACGTGTTCGCCGAGTATGAGCTGCAACCAATGAATTCCTTCTGTTTTGTTCTTCTCAAAATGCTAATAAAAATTTATTATCAAAAAAAAGTCTGATTTCTGGAGGGAAGGCATTCCATATCCTGGGCGCCATTCCTGAAAAGGAGCGTTTGTAGGTTTTAGAAGATTGTCTGTGCTTCATGTCGCTCTTGATCCACCAGATATTGTCAGTTTCTGTGCGAGATAACTGGGGGAATTGTGGTGTAAAGCTTTGTGGGTCATACAGGCGATTTTCAGATGCATTCTGCGTAGGGCAGCCAGTTTAAAGCTTTTAGATCAGGAGTGATGTGTGACCTTTTTTTCGAGCCTGTGATAAGTCTGGCTGCAGAATTAATAGAGGCTTTTAATGGTGCTATAGATGATAGGGGGAGACCACAGAGTGCAGCACTGCCATATTCCACTCTTGGAATGACCAAGGCTTGGACTGCAGTTTTGAAATCCTTGGGAGGAAGGAAAGGTTTCAATTTACGCAATGTGTTGATGTGGGAATTAGCTCCCTTTGTTGCATTGCTGATGTGATGTTGCATGTTGAGATTACAGTCGAGGGTTATGCCTAAAGATTTCGCAGAGTCCACAATAGTAGGTTGAAAGTTGAGAGCAGTGAGATGATTGAGCCTGGGCTGAATGATGTGGACTTTGGTGGGAGGTGCTAATAGGAGGAATTCTGTTTTTAACGCGTTACGTTTGAGGTGATTCTCTGCTAGCCAGGTCTGTGTGTTCCTAAGCGTTGTGTTGAGTAATTTGATGTCGTCCACGGTGTTTATTTTGAGGTAGAGCTGGGCGTCATCAGCGTAAATGTGGAATTGAACATTGGATGCTTGGAGTAGTGTGGTAAGTGGTTCCATGACTAGATTAAACATAGTAGGGGAGAGGGAGGATCCTTGAGGGACACCCAGAGTAACAGGAACTGGAGAGGACATAGTGTTATTAATTTTGAATTTTTGGGTCCTGTTGTGCAGAAAGGAGGTGAACCAATTGAGAACTGTCCCTGAGAAACCCATTATGAGATTCAGCAGATCAAGTAGATTCTCATGTTTGACCGTATCGAAGGCTGAGGAGAGATCGAGTAGTATGAGGAGGCAGGAACCATTCTCATTCAGTACTTGAAGTGCATCATCAATAATGTGGGTCATGGCAGATTCAGTACTGTGGCCTGCTCGGATGCCTGATTGGTATGGGTTGAGGAGGTGAAAGTGCTTGATGTGTTTAGTCAGTTGAAGGTGCACACATTTTTCTAGTAGTTTGGCTAGGGTAGGGATATTGGTGATAGGACGATAGTTGTTAAGTTCAGAGGGGTCCGCTGTGGGTTTCTTTAAATTGGGCGAAACCTGTCCCACTATGAGGGAATGCATCCTTGTTGAAGTGAGCTATTAATGATTTTGGTCCAAAGGGGGAGAAGTAATGGTATAAAGTCCTTTACGGCGTTTGCAGGTAGAGGGTCAGTGAGGTGATTGGAGGGCTTCAATGTGCTGAGAATCTTGGCAATATTTTCTTCCGAATACATTTCAAAGGATCACCGCGTAGCATTGTTTTTTAACTCAATGGGCATTTTGTTGTGTGCGCTAGAGTAGAGATTTAGATCAATAAGGAGGTCATTCTTGATGTTGTCTGTCTTTAAGTTAAAGAAGGAAGAGAATTCTTCCCATGACGGCAGTGCATTAGAGGTGTTTGAAAGAGATTGAGGGACATCTCTGGATTGAGTTTTTATTAACTCGAACAGTTTTTTTGGTCGTTTTTTGCTTGATCAAGCTGGAGGTTAAAGAAAGCAGTTTTTGAGCGTTTGATTACTCCTCTCTTGTGGAGTATTTAATGGTGTTGGTGGTTGACAGCTCTGAGGCAGATTTCAAGTTTGGGTCGTCAGTGGTTGATCACAGCTCGCTTTGTATTCTAAGTAAGTGCTTTCAGCATTAGTCCATCTTCTATTGAGATGGCTAGCGTCTGTACTGGGGGATTGTGACATCACACAGGGCTCGGCACGAGCATGTCTGTGTGCAGAGCGTGGTGCCGAGTAAACTACTTAAGGCTTTACACTCACTGCTTAAAGATGAGGAAGACCAACAGGGCCTGAGAGGCACACCCGGGCCCGTGCCTGCCTTCGCTCCTCGGTTGTGCACATCACTGCGGGTCCCCGCCTGAGGTAGATTGGGGGTGTCCCGTTGATCCTCGTGCCGTGATCAGAGGGCGCCTTTCAATGGGAAGCCATGAAGTGCAAACACAGCTCACAGAAGGCCTGATTGAGAGCACAGGCGACCGAATGTTTGGCTCTAGCCGGCACCTGTCATTGTTAAAGAGGTTATTTGGAGCTATCACCCCTTCCCGAAATGGAACACGGGGGTAATAAAATGTCTGTAGTCTAGTTGTAATTGGATTAGGATTGACATGCATAGAATTTTAAACGTTTTCAGCGTCCTGCAGACCTGTCAAGTATCACACTTCAGGTGTGACTCTCAGGCATTTCAGTGCGGTATTCTGCATCGCCGCTGTAGGAAGGTGGAATCTGACTATATGGTTGCCCCTACTTTTTTCCTGGTGTTTTGCTGGTTTATGACTTAGTTGGACTGGGACCCTGATATTCAGGGAAATGGAAATGGAAATGGAAAAAGAACTTGATAAAGCGCGCTGCGGCCAAACGGCTTCCTGGCGCTGGGGTCTTGACCATACTCACAGAGGGGGACCGGGGGGGCTAACCAGGAAATGCCTGGGAGAACAGGAAAGTTTTAAGAGCCTTTCGAAAGTGAGAGAAGATGGGAATAGAACAAATAGAAAGAGGAAGACTATTCCAGAACCGGGGGGCCAGAACCGAAAATCGGGTGCCCCCTGTTCTGGATTTACGGAAGCGGGGGATGTGCAGGAGGGAAAGAGAGGAGGAGCGGAGAGTGCGGTTGGGGACGTGAGGAGTGATGAGAGATCCAATAAAGAGAGGGGCTGAGTGAGTGTGAGCCCGAAAAGCCAAGCAGGCCAGTTTGGAGAAGGATCTAAGGTGCACAGGAAGCCAATGAAGGGACTTAAGTGCAGGGGTAATGTGTGCAGATTTAGGGAGACGAAGAATAAGGCGGGCTGCCTGATTTTGAATGGCCTGGAGACGGCGGGTTTCACAAGCGGGTATGCCCACGTACAAACCATTCCCATAGTCAAGGCGGGAGGTGATGAGAGCCATGACTATGGTTTTGAGAGCGTCCGTGGAGAAATACCGGGAGATTTTCCGGATGAGGCGGAGGGACAAAAAGCAGGAGGATACGACGGAGCTGATTTGGGCATGCATAGACAGGTCGTGACTGACCTTGATGCTCAGGATTCGGACTGAGGAAACCGGTGAAGGGGGGGGAACAAAGGAAGGGGGCCAGTGAACCGTGGACCAAGGGTTAGAGGAACCACCCGTGAGGACAAGCTCCGTCTTGTCTGGATTGAGCTTCAAATGGTTGATGCTCATCCAATCAGATATAAAAACTAGGGTGGAACAGAGCTTTGGGAGAGAAACAGAGGGGGAGGAAAGATCAAAGACGAGCTGGAGGTCATCCGCGTAATTGTACACAGAGACCCCCAGCTCGAGAAGAGAGATGATGAGAGGGTAGATGTAAAGATTGAAAAGGAGAGGAGACAGGGAGAAACCTTGGGGGACCCCACAGGTGACCGAGCGAGAGGGAGCAGAGAAACCTGAGAGATGAACCGCTTGGGACCTGCCCTGAAGAAAGGATGCTAGCCAGGAGAGTGCAGCGCCCCGGATGCCCGCTGCGCTGACACGGTCGAGGAGGATGGAGTGGTCCACCGTGTCAAACGCAGCGGACAAATCGAGGAGGACCAAGGCTTGGGGGAGATTGATGTCAGCTTTCCCCTTGAGTTTGTCCAGGACCGCGATAACCACTGTTTCAGGGCTCCAGTCTATCTGCTTGCTATGTAAAATGGTTTCCATGTACATTAGGTACATATCTGATTGGTTCTGGAGTGCCCTTATAAGTCCCTAGTATATGATATACTATGTACCAAGGGCATAGGTACCCCAGAGGCCTCCCAGGGGCTGCAACATGTATTATGCCACCCCTGGGAAGCCCTCCAAAAGGACACCACAGGTCTGCTACTGCAGCCTGTGTAAGGTGGTGCATGCATCTCTCACTGTGGCATAGGCTACCTATATCACTACCACACGCACACATTTAAAACATATAAGTCATTCCTTTTTTTTTTCCTTTTCTTTTTTTTTTTTCTTGTTTTTTTTTCTTTTTAAATATCGAATTTAAGGTAAATTAATAATAATGTTTAATTTTTGTGTAATATAATTCTGTAGCGGGTTGTGGGTCTATAGGGAAATAGGGTGGGAAGTAATTTAATTATAATTAATTAAATATGGTATTTTATTTATTGGTATTTAGTTAGAATTGATTGTTAAATTATTATTAATTGGTAATTAATTAAAATACAATTACTAATTAATTTTAATTGATTAATTGATAAATATTTTATTTTATGTCATTTATTTTCTGTAGCGGGTTGTGGGTTTATGAGGGAATAGGGTGGGAAGTAATTTAATTATAATAAATTAAATATGTAATTTTAGTTATTGGTATTTATTTAGAATTATTTGTTAATTAATTAAAAATTGGCTATCAATTAAAATATAATTGGTAATTAATTTTAATCGATTAATTGATGAATATGTTAATGTTATTAATTTTTTTAATGTAGCGGGTTGTGGGTTTATAGGGGAATAGGGTGGGAAGTAATTTTATTATAATTAATTAAATATGTAATTTAATTTGTGGGTATTTATTTAGAATGAATTGTTAATTAATTGTTAATTGGCAATTAATTAAAATATAATTGGTAATTAATTTTAATTGATTAATTGATAAATATGTTTTTTTAAATATATTTTATTTTTTCCCCCTTCTTTTTCTTAATATACACATTGTATTACATATCATACATTTGTACATTTTACATTTTAACATTGTCCTACCAATTTTTAACATCCATAATTTTACATTTATCTGGTTTGAGATTTAAACAATACAAACATAACATGAAGCACAGTTTAAAAACCTATATTTCATATTATGTTACATTATCCTGTAGTGCCATACTCTCTTTCCATTTCGCTATTGGTTCCCATATTTTTAACCCAAGCCTTCTTCCCCTTTTCCCCTTACGTGCATATATTGCTTTCTCAAGATTCTAACTAGCTTATAGATTTGCCAGCCATATTTGCATTCCCGGGGGTATCTTATCTAACCATGCTCTTGCTATTGTCAATCTCAGAACTGCGGTAGCCATAAACATAAATTCCTTGTGGTCAGGTCCATCCTGGTTGTCTCTCCCAAACAGTATCATCATAGGTTAATGTTAATGTTAATGTTAGTTGGGATTTGTTAAGCGCTCGTACGCCCGAAGGCTTCATGGCGCTGCAGGAGGAACCAGGCAAGGCAGTCAAAGAAAGAAGCTGTGCTATCAGTAATAAGCTTGAGAGAACAGCCAGGTTTTCAGGGATTGTCTAAAGCTGAGGATGTTATCATTCAGCTTTATATGGAGGGGAAGAGAATTCCAAAGAACAGCAGCATGGTGGGCGAAACAGCTACCTCCGAGGCGCTTCCTTTTGAATGGAGGTACAATTAGGAGTGATCTATAGGTGGATCGAAGGTGACGGGAGGGGCAGTATTTTTTGAATAGATCTCTGATGAATAGGTGTCAATTTTATTCGTATACCAAGTGTATTACCAAGAAAATCTTCTACATTTTTAATCAAGGTATAAAGCTGGGGGCAGGTAGCAAACATATGAATTATATCTGCGTCCCCTGCATTAGCGGGGGTATGATACAATGAAAATAAAGTCTTATAGTGCTGCGATTGCAGGGGACCCGAACACAGAATATTACATCCCATGTCCAAGGATTCTTGAAAGCTTCCAGACTCCCCACCCAATTTTTTAGCCCACTTGTTACTAACTTTCTCTATATCATCTATCTTCCCTTTTGCTAAACATGCATAAAAGGATCTGATTGTGCAGTCCCCTCCTATTTTTATTTTCTCCAATACTTCATTACTGTTAAACCCCACACTGCCACCCTGCTTACGACAAAGGAAGCTCCTTACCTGTAGGTATTTGAAGAAGTCCTTTCTCTCAATCCCATACTTGAGGGTGAGGACTGCAAATTGGACTATCCCCACCTCATCCATTAGATCTCCAATCTGTACTATCCCTTTTTGAGTCCAACCCGACATTGTCGAGTCAGCAAATACTTCTGCAGGGAAGGATTTATTCTTATAAAGCCTGACATATCTATTATATCTTCCCAATCCCATTTTTTTTAGAAAGGCATTCCAAGTTCTGCATGCTGCCACTACAGTCTTGAATCAGGTCCTATTATGGTATCCAAACTCAACTCTGTTTAAAAAGTTATTTTCTGCCTCTGCCACCAATACTATAGAGTAGACTTCCGTGGACATGGTCGTAACCCCGGTGTCGGGTCCTCCACCCCCAATTAGCCCCTGCATGTATTGTAGTGCTGCAGCCATTTGGTACAGCCTAAAATCAGGGGCCCCCCATCCCCCTCTTTCTCTTGGGAGAGTCATACACCTGTAGGCCCGCCTGGTTTACCCATGTGCCCAAATAAATCTGTTCAATACTCTCTCTAACAAATTAAACCACCTAGCCTCAAAAACTAAAGGGATAGAGCGAAAAAAACATAACAATTTGGGCAAAATCAGCATTTTAATCACATTCGTACACCCCATAAGAGAAAGGTGTAAGTTGTTCATCCTCTCCAGGTCTTTCTTAACTTTGTCGATCAGAGGGGTCAAATTCATCTCTACAATCTTATCCAGGTCCGCCGTTAATAACACCCCTAAGTATACTGCTGAATTAACCACCCTGTCATCATTACATATAGTGTACCTATTTTTTATAATCTGTGTTTTTAGTCTATTTAGACTATACCCTGATATCTGTCCAAACACCTGGGCCTCTGTCTCCACCTCTTTTATAGCTAAGGTAGGGTTCGGGGTTAAAATTGCTACATCGTCTGCGTAGGCTAAGGTCTTCACCATACAACTATTTATCCTCATTGGTGGTATCTCTTGATTAGCTTCAAGCCGTCGCAGTAGCGGTTCGAGATATAGCGCAAAAAGCAGGGGAGAGGAGGGACATCCCTGCCTAGTCCCCCTAGCAATTTTTACCGTATCAGAGAGCCCTCCATTCACTCTTATTCTTGCTGTTGGGGTGTTGTAGAGTACCCGTATAGCTTTTATAAAAGGTTCCCCCATCCCGCACCACCTCATAACCTGCCAAAGGTAGTCCCAGGAGACCCTGTCGAATGCCTTCTCAGCGTCTAGGAAGAGTGCTGCGACAGGGTCCCCTAGGATATGAGTCAAACATAGTAACAACAGTCCTAACATGCTGCGTTGTCCCTTTTCCAGGAATAAATCCATGCTGTATGGGGGTTACCAACTGCTCAATGATCCCAGCCAGCCTTTTTGCCAAGATTTTAGAGTATATTTTAATATCAGAGTTCATTAATGTAATTGGTCTGTATGACCCTGGTGTTTCTGGTGGCTTCCCCTTTTTCAATATTACAATTATATCAGCCCCTCCCCATGATTCCGGACTGGATTCCCCTAGTTGTGCTTGTTGCATTATCAGGAACATATCTGCCAAAAGCACATTTTTAAATATTTAGTAAAATTCGAGCGGAATTTGGTCTGGTCCTGCCGCTTTACCTGGTGGTAAACTACCAAGAGCTTCCTTAAATTCTTCTAACTGTAGGGGTCCATCTAATATTTCCCTATCTTCTTCGGACATTATCGGTGGAGAGATATTTCTCAGATATTTATCAACCTCCAATAAGTTCGCTGGGTCTTCTGGGGTGTATAAGTCTGCATAAAACTTTCTAAACACTTCCCTTATTAGATTAGGATCCATAACTATGTTCCCCTGTGCATCCCTAATTTCTTTTATTCCCGCTTCAGCCGCTCTCTGCCTAGTTCTAATTGCCAACAGACGCCCCACCTTCTCACTGAGTTCATACGTCTTTTCCTTTTTTGTCAGGAAATTATCTGCAGCCTGTCTAGCGAGCCCTTCCACCGCTTCAGCTATGATTTTGAGCAGGTATTCTTCTAAGGGTAAATTTTGTGTTATAGCCCTACTTAGCTTTTCTTCTTCTCTTAGTAATCTCTGTCCTACCTCCTCTCTCTTATCCCTTTCTCTCTTTTGTCTTCCCAAAACAAAACTAATTGTTTCTCCCCGTACTCCTGCCTTGAAAGTGTCCCAGACCACTCCTGGAGCTGCTGTCCCCCTGTTGATATCCCAAAACCGTTTGATCCAGACTGTCATATGTTCCCTATATACAGGATCCTTTAACAGGCCTCTCTCGAAGGTCCACTGTGAGGGTGTTCTTGGTGTTTGGCTAATTTTAATGGTGAGAATCACCGGACTGTGGTCTGAAATCACCCTAGGTAGCTTCTCCACTTGCGACCCAGGTAGTAGACAATTAGTTATCAAAAAGTAATCAGGCCTGACTATTACTTTATGTGGGGCGGAGAAGAAGGTACTTCCATCGAGATGGGGATGTAACTTTACCCAAGGATCCACCAGGGCATTGTGTGTTACCATAGCCGCCAATGCCCTAAATACTTTCCTCTTCCGAACCCCGGTATGTCGCATCTGGTCGTGTAAATGAGCTCTCTAGATCATGAATATTAAAATCTCCACAGCATACTATGGGTTCAGGCCACTGGGCTAACTCCGTATCAAGGAACTGAAATACATCTGGGTCATCTTCCGTAGATCCATAAATTGTAACAAGAGTTAGTTTCTGTCCCCTAAAACATATTTCCAAAATAACCCATCTACCCCATTCATCTTCCTTCTTCTTCCCTACAGCCAAATCCCTTTGCCTACCCAAGACTGCTACCCCTCTGGTCCTAGTCTCCTGTTTAGAACTTGCCAACACCTTAAACCCTAGTTGCTCCAAAAGATATGTCTTGCTATTCTCTTGTAGGCATATCAAATCCAATCGCATAGTTTTTAAGTACGCTGCAACTCTCATCCTCTTATTCAAGTCATTTAGACCACATACATTAATTGATGCTATCCTGCACGCCATAACACTAACATTGGTAAATGCAACCAGAAATAAACATTATTTGCCATCATCAAACCAGTTTGTGTACATCCAGTGTTTCCTAAATAAGTAACAATGTGCCAAATCTTAAAAAAATATTGCTGTTCCACCCCCCCTGCAGCCCCCCCCACCCCCTCCCCTTTACAGGCAAATAGGTCAACTGACCTATGTGTGCCCGCCTTAGGTTGTGCAAGCCGCATCCCTCTCCCGCTAAGTGCATTTACTTTGCTGTGCTCCCCTTAAACCCCTATCTCTCTTATCTGTATTCAAGTGACACTTTTAAATGTGCATATACCCATAACTCTTAAACCCCCTTTTGCTTCCTCATTACATATAAGTCATTCCTATGGCAGGCCTTGACAATACTGAAGGCAGAATGCATAGCTTTTATGTGAGAGGGTGCCCATCCATGAGCAGAGCCCCTCTGCAGCGTTTGTAGTACTTCCTCTGATGCTGTTTGTGTTGCAGCCAAACCATATACTCTTAAGTGCATTATGACCTCGCGGCGATTGCTAACTTTGGAATGGCTGCACGGAAGCATGTCGTGTTTGATGTCAAACACCTTGGAATACTACCCCCCGCCAGTCCTGGTGGCGGGGGTAGCATTCCACCCTTCTAGAGGGAGACACATTTTCACACTGACCTACCCGGTAAAGACTTTCTAGAGCCCTGGCATCACAAAATGGATGCTGCAGCCTGATCTAAGCCTAATACGTGGGAAGGAGTAAGTGAGTAGCAGTTTAAGTTAAGTTGGTTTTGCCAAGAATCTGACTCAAGAATTCTCTTTAAGGGTTTAGTCAGCACCGTACCTTGGGAATAGAATGTAGGAGGTCTGGTATCTCTTTCCTCAGGACTCGATATTCCAGCAACCCGCAAGGGTAGGCTGGAAACGCCAGAGCTGGATTTTCTCGGCTGGAGAAAAAGACAGCGTCTTTCTCAGCGCGTCAAAGAGGAGGGGCAGCGTCCGTAGGCTCTCGCGTCAGCTTGGCTCTCGGGCAAGTAGATGGCTGCTCGGCTCCAAAACCACCACCGTGTGTTTGCTTAAGGCAACGTTGGTACATTTATACCTGAAAGGTGCCGAGTTTGACGTAAGGTTTGGACATAAGACGTCAATAAAGATGTCACTAAGAACTGACTGTTCCTTTAGTGTTCACAGGAGTTTTAATGACAAATCAAAACAAAAGCAAACGGGGATTTCCCAAGTTGCTGGAGGTTTGGAGTGTCGAAAGAACTTGTTGTGCTTTCTAGGAATCCAAGGATGTAGCTCTTGCGTGCTTTGGACTGCAGGGGCTATTTACTAAATATGGATCTGATTCTTTATGCCATTATAGGGATATTATTGATTATAGCCGTACAAGGGCATAAAATAGCAATATTCATTCGGGTTCCTGGATAAAACACATCACCCACTCCACGATCTAATGTCCATCCTTACTAAAACTAAGCAATAGTAAACATTTAAATGTGCATGTGTATTTCAACCCACCCCAATATACATTTTATGCATTTGAAATGGTGTATGCAGAATACACGAAAATGATTATTGGTACTGTACGCTTTTCAAGCAGTGTAATCATTCAGTTAAGAATGCTTATATAGGTTTAGCTAAATGATTTGCGAAAATTACACATGAAATGGCTCTTAATACAGAAAAGAAGGTCGAGACCATTCCATCACATATAAATACAGTTGCTGTAAAATGTGCTAGAGGCTGAGGTAATATATTGTCTCTAGAGTTTTCTAAAAATAGAAGCTCTGTTCTTTAAGAATAGTTCTACTTTAAGCAAAGTTCATGTGCCAGAAAAAGGTAAATATTTTGGAGATTTAAAAAAATTATTTCGCTTTCAGGGGAAAAAATACTTCCAAATGTTTTCAGTAGCTCTTGTTTATCAAAGCTGAAGGCCGAATTCAGAGTTCAGGGGAACGCTGTGTGCTCATTGCTTAAAAAGTTATTCTTTCGGTTCAGGGGAGAACATCATTTCAGACAGACTCGCAAAAAATTGGTCTACGTAGTCAGGTGAGAGTTCGACCAAGTTTGAAAATGCCGCAACAGTGCAGTCGTGAGAATGATTGCTATCATCGATGTCAGGATCAGCAATGCTCACAGATGGTCGTACCTGGGTGATGTTGCTCTCATCTCGTACTTCACTGCCACCTAATTGTAGTGGTGAAGTCTCAACGAATGCCGTCATCAGAATTGGTAACCGCTGGGGACAACACGATGCATGAGCCGTTACAGGACTTAGCAAAGTATCGATATCCATTGGTACTGCTGATTGTAGTGTAAGACAGGTGTCCAACACGCATTCTTCTCTGCATAGCATACATCAAAGCACAGGTAAGATGCAATTTTGCCAGATTGGTCTGAATGAAAGAAACCAGGTCATATTCAGATCTCTTAGCCGGGCTAATCCAAGGACTTTAGTTATGCGGTCCTGATAGCTTATAGCTAGGATCGTTTCTTCCATCGTTGCTGGAGTCTTGTCTGCGACTTGGCTTGCCATATCGGAGCAGAAGGGTCAAAAATAAAATTCCTGCTACGAGTCCCAAAAGTAGTGGTAGGCCGCCAAAGACAGAATGGACAAAATTGGGAAAGATGCCCAGAACTGCTTCGAAGGGTGTTAGCAGTCCCAAAAAATCGTCTTAAATATATGTGGGATACCACTGGCATCAGACATATTTAGGACTTGGCTTAGCATTTCTACGAAATGCACGGGGCAATTTGTTGATAAAAGGGTATGTATCTCTGCTGTTGTCCTTGCAACTAGGAGATCATACGTTTCTTTTGATGACGTTAAAGGCACTGTTGTCTGTAAAAGAACAGACTTCATTCTGCTTAAAGTATCAATTCGTATAGAAGAGATATTCAAAGAAGGCCAAATCGTCGCCTCCGTATCTGGAGAGCTGTTTGGATACAATACTTGCATACAGCAAGTGACCATGGAAGTAACGCTTACGAGATAGGCTTTCCCTGGCACCATGCCACAACAGCTGTGGTCCATTATTAGAATATAGCTCCCGTTAGAAAGCCGTCTAAAAAAGGGCTCTATCTGTGCTGCAGGTGTGCCATGCTGGTGACATGAAATGTTATTTGAAGTCCCCTCACAGGCCCCATGCAAATTAATACCTGCACAGAAGTATACCGCTTAGTGATTGTTTACAATTGTTACCACTAAGAAATACATTCTGTTTCTTTTCACTATAACGTGTGTGTGTAAGGCACTTTCCATGATGACTTAATGTACCCTTTACCCAACCTTTCATACTGGCCTGCTGGTATATACTCTTTGCAGTATTTAAATTGGAAAGTTGTTATCGGAATTGTAATTATCCCATGTATTTTCCATTCAATGACAGGTCTTTCTGACATTGTCAATGCTAATCTCTCAAGTTTTTCAATGCTCAGAATCGTATAGTCGGCTCCTTTTTGTGCCAAGCTGATTTGTTTATCAGTAAGGTTAAAGATAGAGAATAATGACGTTGTGTTTATCAGACGCCATGGCACGTAGCCTGAACGCAGGTTTTGCATCGTCCAGCCAAGCTGTACAATAGAACGTGATTGGGACTGACCGTGTTGTAACATCAGTACGTCCTGATCTATTATATCGATAGCAGATGATACAATACTGTCCAGTGAATATATTCTGGAGGACAGAGTCATTAACCCATTGTCCACAACAGAAAGTGATTTATCCAAATTAATACAATCAATTTCTCGTATTTGTTCTGCTGTCTCAATTTGAGTTATTTTCCAAGCTTCGTTGTACGCAGCGTATATACCGGCCGCTATGAAACGTTTTTGACTCTGTTCGCGCGGTCCCATTATGAAATCACGCAAGTCAGCACCGTCTTTAAGTAAAGTCAAGTGTTGCTTAATTTCAGCCAGTGTGGATGTCTGTAGCCATTCAAGGCATAGTTTCCCTACACTGTATGTTGTTACTATCCCTGGATGTTGTCTCTGGGAGTATCTAGGATCTGGTCTGGTCATTTTGAACCCCTGTTTTTTGTTCAGGAATCTATCTTGACAGTTGTTTGAGTCTGCTGGCCAGATCAACCATTTCTTCCAATCATGATGTGTTCTGTTTTGCTGTAAAATATGGGATACGTCTATCTCAACATCTGTAGTGTATTACGATCAGGTATTGGCTTTGGAATAGACGGTTTGTTTAAGTCTTTAATCTTAGCTAGGCCAAGACAAGTAGTCTGTTGGATGGTGTCATTCAAGAACATTATTTGTTCTGGGATCATGCAGGCTCTAAATAATGCTTCTAAACCTTGGACCTGCCATTCTTTTGTACCCCAGATGGTTTTTGTTTCAATGTTGTTTTTCCAGAAATCAAAACCAAATGTAATCATTTTTTCATAAAATGTTTCAGAATAAATCAGTTTAGTATTTGTCAACATAGTTTTTATCCCTGTCTTAACAGTTTAAAATAAAATGTTTCTGCATCACTTGTGTCAAACCCTGAGAAGTATGGGAATTGCTCATAAAATGTTTTTGAACTGCTTTTAGGTGGAGTTGCACAATGTTCCCATTGATTATACTTAAAAACATTTCTTGGTTGAGCAGAGAGGTACTATTGCGCACTTGGCTGTAACCAAGTTTTAAACATTTTGTGGTGTCACTTTTGAATCTGTGTTTTTTAAAATCACCTGCAAACTACCCCCTAAGCACACAGCGGTGCATACGCTGTAGCGCTTCTGACATCAACAAGCGGCCGCCATTAGAGCAGGCGCGCTCGCCGGACACGCCCATCAGAGGCCACGCCCCCCCCCTGACTACTTAAACGCTGCTCCTCAGCGCAACAAACGATCAGCTGACCCAGTCCTGAGGCGGAAGCCGGGAGCTGGAGGTACTATCGCGCACTTGGCTGTAACCAAGTTTTAAACATTTTGTGGTGTCACTTTTGAATCTGTGTTTCTTAAAATCACCTGCAAACTACCCCCTAAGCACACAGCGGTGCATACGCTGTAGCGCTTCTGACATCAACAAGCGGCCGCCATTAGAGCAGGCGCGCTCGCCGGACACGCCCATCAGAGGCCACGCCCCTTCGCTCTTCAAATGTGCATCTACAGGAAGCGCAGCGGACGAGCGCAGCGGGAGCGCCGTTTGCGCGCCGAAGGCGCGCCTAAGGCAAGCCCGTCTGCGCCCGTCCGCGACCAGCCGGGACCCAGGGCCACAACCCCTGGCCCCCTCCTCACCCAGAGCAGGACATACAGCTCGGCGGCCCTACACAAAATAGGTAGGACTGCTATCCTTCAATGCCCTTGCACATATGCCCCCACCGAACTACCCGGCGTATGTCAGGGATGCAAGCACCCCGTCCGCAAAACCCCGTCAGCCAAGACACAAGTGTTCCATATGTTTGCGCTAAACTGCCGCTCCCTACCAAAACACCATACGGAGATCGCCATGTTACTCGAGGAGAAAAAACCTGACGCAATCTTCCTGACAGAAACATGGCTCACTGTTCACTCCGACCCAGACGTGGCGCGAGCACTACCGACAGGTTATCACATTCTTAGAGTGGATAGACCGGTCGGCAGAGGTGGAGGCCTGGCGATTATTGTGAAAAATCAATACCAATGCCGTATCTTAGCCGACACTATTCCTGATTGCGAAAGCGCAGCATTCTGCTTAGAATTCAATGCAAACAATTCCTTCTCAGGTACCCTGATTTATCGCCCCCCTGAACCTGTAAAACTATTCCACAGGTCCCTCCCAGAAATCATTGCGGAAAGAACCCTCGCGTCAGCCAACCACACGATTTTAGGGGACCTCAATCTCCACTTTAATTCCCCTGCAGACCACATCGCACAGGAATTACTGGAAGACTTGGAAGCCCTCCAACTCCCGCAGCTGGTGGCTGCCCCGACCCATGGAAAAGGCAACTTGCTAGATCCCATATTTAGTAACTGCCTGGACCTAACGGTCGACCAACCCATTCCCCTTCCGTGGTCAGATCATTTTCTGGTCCCCTTCTCCTGGGCCACTCACAAAACCCCCCAAGCACCCCCCCAAGTTACCATCAGGAGGAACTGGTCAAAACTCCCCTTGGAATCCTGGCTGCACAAACTGGACTCCACCCGCCCTACTGTCTGCCCAGATCCCAATATGGGAAATGACACCTATAGAGATTGGATTACTCGCTCATTAGACTCAATTTTACCGCTGCGTAAATCCTCCTCGAAAAGACCACATAAATCTGCCCCCTGGTTTTCTGACGCTCTAAAACAGCTCAAACGCACCTGCAGACAACGCGAGAGAGCCTGGCGCCTAGATTTCCTTCCAGAAAAAAAGACCTCCTATAAAGAAGCCATCAAGGTATATAAAGAAGGGATTAGAGCAGCCCAGGTCACCTACTTTTCTGAGAAAATAACGGGAGCGAAATCTCAACCCAAGGAAATCTTCCAAATCATAAAACAATGCACTAGTGTCACTACGGCTCCCCCCCCATCAAATCCCAGGAGCAATGTAACGAGCTGGCAGATTTCTTCCATGACAAAGTTTCAAAAATCTATTCCACCTTCCCACCTATAGCCACCCCCCCAGAAGTGATCAAACCACCCTCCCTCAGACCACTTCCCCGTCCAGACCAGCCATCACTCGAGCACTTTCTCCCCCTTGACCTCGACACTCTAAATAAAGTGGCCCGTTCAGTCAAATCCGGATCTCCTCGTGACCCTGCCCCTCCAGACATCCTGATGCAGGCTAGTAAAACCACTCTACCGGTAATCTTGGATCTCCTGAACACGTCCATTTCTGCATGCTCTGTCCCTACAGCCTGGAAGCAGGCCATGGTACGGGCGTTGCTAAAGAAACCTAGCCTAAACCCAAACGACCTGTCAAATTACCGTCCCATCTCGCTCCTTCCCTGGACGAGCAAGGTGCTAGAGAAGCACATAAATGCACAATTGGTGCAGTTCCTGGAAGACCACTCGCTGCTACACACATCCCAGACAGGCTTTAGACCACAACATGGGACAGAAACCGCCTTATTAGCAGTCACCGAAGACACCAGAAGGATCCTAGACCAGGGAGGATCAGTGGCAGTGATCCTCCTTGATCTAAGTGCCGCCTTCGATACGGTCAGCCATCCCACCCTGCTGGACCGTCTCCATAACATCGGAGTTTCGGGTGACGCTCTAAGGTGGTTCGAATCCTTTCTGTCTGGGAGGTCGTTTCAGATCTTCGACGGTGTAACAGCATCCACCAGCAAACCCCTGAGCTGCGGAGTACCACAGGGCTCCTCCCTGAGCCCTGTGCTGTTTAACGTCTACATGAGGCCGCTGGCAAGTGTCGTCGAACCGCATGGCATTAAAATCGTGTCATACGCCGACGACACCCAGCTGGTGGTCTCACTGGCCACCGAGAACAGCAAGCACTCCTCAGCCGATCTGCTACACTGCCTAGAGGACATAAAGGGTTGGATGACCAACTCCTCTCTCAAATTAAATGGAGATAAGACGGAGCTCATGCTCCTAGGCCCACCCTCTCCAGTCCCATTCACCTCCCTATGGCCCAATGCACTGGGTCCCCCCCCAACCCCCAAGGAAAGTGTGAAGAGCTTGGGAGTGTGGCTGGACAATAAACTCTCCTTCTCCATCCAGGCCACAAAACTATCTGCTACTTGCTTTGGCCTACTGAGAACCCTGAGGAAGGTCCTTCCGCTGCTGCCATTAGAAGCTAAAAAGGTTGCGGTCCAAGGGTTAATCCAGTCCCGGCTTGACTCGAACAATGCCCTATATTTGGGGGCGCCTGAGTTCACACTCCGAAAACTACAGGTTGTCCAAAATTGTGCAGCACGTTCCCTGCTGGAAATCCCGCGCACTCAGTCTGCTAAACCTGCTCTGAGAAGCCTCCACTGGCTACCAGTGAGGCAGAGAGTAGCCTTCAAAGCATTATGTCTGGCGCATCGCACCTTCTGGAACACAAGCCCAGCGATTAACAGAAATCTTGTCACCCCCTATCACCCCAACAGGAACCTGCGATCAAAAGAAGCTTTCCTTGCCGTCATTCCCAGGGTAAAGCGAGCCAGAGCTGGGGGAAGACTGTTCTCATTGAATGCCGCTAAGCTCTGGAATGACCTTCCCCTTTCACTCCGGTCTAACTCAGATCTCCTCTCATTCCGCAAACACCTAAAAACTTGGCTGTTTGACAAATCCTCTGCACCTTAGCACCCCCTCCGCCACTATTCTGGTCAGCTCAGCGCTTGGACGCCCACGGGCAGCAATCGCGCTCTATAAATATGGTTACAATTACAATTACAATTACAATTATGCAAATAGTGATGTGCGAAGTGGTTATAGCAATACATTTGTTCATAGTTCGATGAAGCCTGTAAATAATCATGTTCTGTAAATTTTGCTGACATTACTAAATCTGACATCATATTATTTATGCTTTCAAAGTCCCAATCATCAGAGAATGTACTTGGTTTTACAAAGTCACTTAATGAAACCTTGAACTGATGTGGATATTTCAAGAGTTCAACCGGGCCATAGATTTCGTAATCCGTTTTGTCCCAAGCTACCCCACTGGGTATTGGAATGGCTGTGACATTCACTGATGATAGTTCTCTTTTCTCGATATGAGATGACTTGTGTGGCTTTAGGACCAAGTTGATGTTCTGACTTGCTGTGTCCATTGTACTGTATTTTCCCTCAATGAATTTTCCCAAACAAAGTACCATGATGAGCCAAAGCAGGAGGCAAAGTACACCTAACACAATCCAAAATTCAATCTATGGAGAAATCAGATATGTTTCTTTGAGTTGATAAAAAAGTTCAGTTAATTTGTCTTTGAAGGTTCTTATTTTTGGCATTTCTTCAGGTTCGCTTGGATCTTCAGAAAAGTTATCGAAATTGATGAAGTAGCCAGATGCAGTTCTGTCAATTGTTGGAATTGCTTCCGGATTTTCTTTTGTTATTTCATTTTTTCTTTCATCAGCATAGTCTGAAGCTACATCGTCGTAGACAGGTGTTTTTTGACGAACTGTTTCAATTTGGGTTTCAAGAGGCACAAGTTCCATGGCATTGTTGCATAGTCCTTTTTTATTCACTGCAGCTTTATCAAATGTGATTAGTCTCTCAGTTTGAACCTCTTGTATTGTAGTAAATTTTGGTATTCTGCTATTTCTTGGGAGTCCACTGGGCCTACTACTTATTATTGGCCACATGATTGTGGTTTTACCAGGTCGATGGATACAACTCGGTTCTCCTTTTTACCAGCGAGGGGTGGTAGTACTACTGATCTTGTTCCGCTGACAGCTAAGACAGGTACTGCTTTTCTCTACGAAGGCCCAAATTCCGTCTTCACCGCGATCTTCTCTCTGACCAGATCCCAAATCTTTAGAATCCAGACAGGCCTTGCTGGGACAGGTGGTTTATCGTCAGTGGCTGTTGGCTGCTGTTTTAACTTTATGTTGCTCAGGGCCTTTCTTGTTTCATTTAAGTACTGTAAAACAGCCAAACGATCTTTGATGTCAAAGCATTTTTTCTTATCTTCTACCACTGAAGTCTGATTATCTAAATCCTGAATATATATTCTAGTTCCGAACAATAGTTCGTACGGGCTGAAACCTTTTAGAGAATTTCTTGGCAGATTGTTAAGACTACGTTGGACACTTGTTAAATGTTGGACCCACCCATCACCCGAACCTAATACCCTTGCCGTTATAGATTGCTTTATGTCCCGGTTTTTTCTTTCCACAATCCCATTTCCCTCAGGATGGAAGGGA
Source organism: Lissotriton vulgaris (assembly GCF_964263255.1). Lineage (NCBI taxonomy): Eukaryota > Metazoa > Chordata > Amphibia > Caudata > Salamandridae > Lissotriton > Lissotriton vulgaris. The sequence continues at coordinate 170,738,469 of NC_141685.1, forward strand.
CAAGAGTACCGCAATGCAATGCCCATGCTGGTCACGGCCTCCTTATAAGCTTAAGAGCTAAAAGCAGGACCATGGTCAGAATGTAGCATGCCAATTGCGTATGTGCCGATATAGACTCGCAAATCTTTTACAACAGTTCTGGCATCAGCCGAGTGCTGGTGTCTAAATTTTTAAGTGTATCTAGTCTTAAAAGGAATTTAATGGGACACTCGATTTTATGTATAGATAGCATTACGCTAACTATAAGAATGGCCATGGCATTACTCCGGTCGGTTCACTGCTGCGATCTCTGTTGCAGTTTGGACAGCTCTTTACAAATTTGCAATGTTGTAGGCTCATCCCTGGCCACCAGTATTCCGATTGTAATTCTTTCAGAGATTTTTTGATCTCTTGGTGCCTTAGACCGAATCCCATGTGTGCGTCCGCTATTAAGAAGACTCTCCTGTTCGTGTTTGGAATCACCCTATCCCCCACTCCAGGGATTCGAGCAAAGGGAACGGAGTTTGCATCAATTATATATGTATAATTGAGTGGATAGTTCACGGGTAGTGCTGCACAGTCGCTTTTTGAAGATGTTTTTACCACCAGCATGGTTTCCCCGTCTATGTATTTTTCTGAACGCTTTTTTGTGGCTACAGAAGCCGGTTTAGTTGCTTCCGCTGCAGCTGTATTAGCCAATGAATTCCCTGCAACATGAACGCCATCAAGTTGATGACTCAGTGTATGTATCACGTGAGTCTTTCGTAATTCTTTCTGCAAAATAACTACTTGTTCCCAAAGCTTCTTATGCTTTATTGTGGTACCTGTATCATCCTTGTAATCGTTTTGAATCCAGCTCTCTAAGTCATTATTGTAAGATTTGACGCAGAAATGTGAATCGCACACTATTAGTGTCGGTAATTCACGATCGGCATTTTCAAGCGCCATCTTTAAAGATCTGATTTCAGCTCGCTGAGCAGAACAGTTTCCTAGTGATTCAGTTTTTGTTATTTTTGGTCTGAATTTACCACAGCGCTAGCGACCTTTAACAATCGCGCATGCTGCATTGTAGGATTTATTATCTACATCGTAATGTTGTGCAAGTCTGTCCATATAGATTACACAAGAGTACTGTTGGAGAGGCAGAATTTTGATTGGCAGAGGATATTCTTCTTCATATTTTAGATCTTTCAGTTTTTTCATGTTCGGGTCAAAATAGTATGTCACGTCTTTTGCAGCAAGAGAATTTTCCAACTGTATCCATTTTGGATCTAATGCCACCGTTTTTAGATTAACTGGTGTAAACATCGCCTCAAGGGCTGATTCTGCTGTCAAAACAGTTATTCTTTTGCCTTGGACTTGGACTCTTTCTTTTGCTACAATAGTTTGAACCGCATTTACTATATTTTCTGTAAGACTGAATGTTTTTTCAGCATTTGTGTACAAATGTGATTTGTAAGCTATTGGTACTGTTTCTCCCTCATTAGAGGTCAGGTACGTGAATCGGCATCTTCCTGGGATGATTCTGATTACAAGGTTGCGTGTGTTGTCACGAGTTTGTAATTTTGTTTTAGCTAACATGTCTGTTTGCAATGATCTCAAAATTTCTGTGTGTTTCTGAGTACAATTGATTGGTTTAAAATCAGGTTTTATTAATTCATAGACAGGTTTAAACCTCTCTGCATAATTTAGGATGTAAGTTCTTCCGAAATTCAGGAAACCTAGTATTGATTGCAAGTTCTTCAGCGTTTTTGGTGCTTGGAGTACAGCACACTTCTCTAAGAAGTTGTCTGCTGGGCTTTTGCCTTCACTTGATATTTCATATCCTAAAAACAGGACTGTTAAATGGGCAATTCGTGACTTTTTAAAGTTGAATTTGTAACCCTCAGCTGCAAACCCAAGTATTATGGTGTTTACTCTTTTCAAGTGAGTATCCAGGTCATCATCTGTGAGATAGATTTCATCGACATAAGATAATGCCTCATCATCATATATATGTAGTAACTCTGTTACCCTTGCTGAGAATAATCCTGGGCTTTTCTTGAATCTCTGTGGGAGTCGCCAGAAATTTTTCTGTGACCCATTATTGAGAAAGCGGTCAAATACCTGCTTTCAGGTGCAATATTTTGACAAAAGAAACCATTAGAGATGTCTAATGTTGTTTTGTATTTTTTAAGAATTATGTTATTCATTAGTGCTGCACTGTGTGAGTTTTGTACAGCAAATGTTTTGCAACATGAGTTAAGGTGTCTGTAGTCCAAGACTAGACGATATGAATCGTCTGGTTTGGAGACAGGAAACAAAGGATTGTTCATTTGAGAGGTGCATGTTTCGATCACCCCTTGGTATTCAAGTTGATCTAAGAGCTCCCTGACTTGTTTTTTAGCTTCTTGCTTAATTGGGTTCTGCCTTTGTGCAGTTGGTTGACATTTTAACTGGATTTTGTGAGGAGGAGAGTCCTCATCCCATCCCACATGATTTTTATATAATGCAGGAGCTTGAGCTACTGCCCATGTTCTTGCATATATGTATTTTCTATGAATTGGAATATGATCTGAGAAGGCAGGCATAATCATTTCTTCGCCATGAGGGCACTCCCTGACAAACTCTGGTGGCCAGTCTTTCTCAGCTAATAGGATGTCATAGCCTTTTGCGAGGTTATCCCAAAACAGACCCCTTACTTTCCTAGTCTTATCTCCCTCTATACGCAATGTTATTTTGTATATTGTATGAGGTTCGCTAACTCTGGTGTCTGCAGTTTCCACCTGAATGTATTCATTCGCGTCCACTGTCTCCAGATGATTCATCAGGATCTTGCGAGCTATTGTCACTTCCGCTGCGCTGTCTAGCATTGTCTGGGCCCACTCTCCGTTTTTCAGCTGTGTCCTCAGTATTCTCGGCATGTTTGATTATTTTAATACTGGCTACCTTCTTTCTTGGAAACTGTAATTTTTTACTTTGTGCAGGTTCCTTATCTTTGGACTTGACGTGCTCTTCTCTTTGTTCTGACCGTCCTCTTCTTTCCGATTTCTGTGAGGAAGATCGAGAAAGATTGAGTGAGAAGGATCGAGAGGGAAATATATCAACATCTTGATATCTGTCAGGTTTTCTTATTTTATCCCTATCTCTAAGGTTATATCTTTTTTCAGAGGGCTCCCTTTGGGGAGACTTGTCTACTCGGCCTGGAGACCTCTCTCTATGCTGAGGAGACCTTCCTCTGGACTGGAATCTTTTCCCTTTGGGAGTGCATTGTTTATTTCCATCCCAGCTCTTTTTTGGAGTGTTTGAATTATTTGTAATGAATATCTTTTCAGGATTTTCTGTTAGTTGGGGTTTTACCGGTTTACCACCCAGACTATCTCTTCCTAGCTCTTCATAGGATTTTTCTATGATTCTGGCAAGTTCAAATGGTTGTTCTGCTATATCTGTTTCCTTCAGTTTCTGGCAGATCGCCACAGATGCTGCTTCTCCTTTAATGTTGGCTAATAATATAGCCGAGACCTGCTTAAAGTCTTTCAGTAATTTCATACCCAGAGTTAAAGCAGGTTCTGGACCGTATTCATTTTGAATTTGTCTTAGTACATCTGGTATTACCGCCATGGACGGAACACCATGTGTTTTCGTGTAAATGGAAGCAAAGACTGTACCCCAAGTGTCACAATCCTCCACATGTGGTGCGACCCCCATTGGAAGGCAGATAGTCAGAATTCTGTGTTTCTCACTAGGGGTAGTATTCGGAAATACCGCCTCTATTTGAGTTATTTTTTGTGCTAGCCAGAATGGAATTTGTTCCCGTTTTGTGGGTGTTTTACCAAGACATGATTGTATGTTCGGTGGTGTAATTTTGTTTGTGTTTCCCTGATGAGGGGTCAGCTGTGGAATGTTAATAGCTGGTTGGACTGTTGAAGTCCGCATTACATATTGGACTAACTGTCTGTGTATTTTAATTAGTATTTTTAGCTGGGCTAAAAGTTCCCGGTCTGACATTTTTTCGATGTCTGGATGTGGTGTGTAGCTGGCTAGTACAGGCCACGTTGCTCCTGGTCTACCTAGTGGACCGAGCCTTGTTATGTGAGTATTATGTTTTAGGGCGCCTTTAAACCAGAGCAGGTGCTCTTGGTAATTTAGTGGGATTTCAACGTCCTCGAAAGGAGTGTATCCATCCAGAGGTTCCTCTATTTTGTAATAGTGGAATTCGTGTTACAGCGTTTGCTGCTGGAAAGTTTATCCACGAATAGAATACCTCTGTCTGCCGATATTCATGGGCCTCTACCACGAATATGACTGTACCACCTCGTGGTGTCAGTCCGTTTTCTATAAGTTTGATAGTTATAGTTTTTCTTATATTGACCGGAATGAGTATAGCATTCGGGTCAGTCTGTAGGAGACTTGTGTCTTCCTCTAGAAGTTGAGCTGCTATTCTAGCTGCCTCCCTATCGTCTTCACTTTCCACCATTTTTACTGATCGAAAGTTTTTTGTTACAGATCACGTTTCAAGGAAACAAATATTAGGTACACAATATTTTGGAACACTGTATCCTTCAGCGTTGACTAAACCAAAAACTATACATAGGAATCTCTTCCTACTAAGTTCCGGCAGATTTTAACCTTTTACCCACTCCAGATGTCTTTTGGAGTATTTACAGAAAAAAGGGTCTGTGTGAAAAAGCACGACAGAGTTACTCTAACGTCTTGCGTGTGAAAACAATAGACAGCTATTTCACTCAGTCATTGTGCGTTCTTAGTTTCACCAGAGTGCAGAGAAAAGAGAGACGGGCGTTTTCAATAAAAGGTATAATTTATTGAGCAGTCTTCCTTCTCATGCAAGAGAAATGAAATGCCACAATTGCAATACTTAATGTAAAGTAAAGTGCGTACAGTAAAAGGAGTATTATGAAATAATACTGTAAAAGCATTGATATGGTTTCTTAGCCATAAGACACTTTAAAATGGATAAAATATATACATACATATATACATTGACTAACGTACTCAACTGGTGCTTCTAAATACGCCTACCCCGGTGTACCTGACCTAAGCCTAATACGTGGGAAGGAGTAAGTAAGTAGCAGTTTAAGTTAAGTTGGTTTTGCCAAGAATCTGACTCAAGAATTCTCTTTAAGGGTTTAGTCAGCACCGTACCTTGGGAATAGAATGTAGGAGGTCTTGTATCTCTTTCCTCAGTACTCGATATTCCAGCAACCCGCAAGGGTAGGCTGGAAACACCGGAGCTGGATTTTCTCGGCTGGAGAAAAAGACAGCGTCTTTCTCAGCGCGTCAAAGAGGAGGGGCAGCGGCCGTGGGCTCTCGCATCAGCTGGGCTCTCGGGCAAGTAGATGGCTGCTCCGCTCCAAAACCACCACCGTGTGTTTGCTTAAGGCAACGTTGGTATATTTATACCTGAAAGGTGCTGAGTTTGACGTAAGGTTTGGACATAAGACATCAATAAAGATGTCACTAAGAACTGACTGTTCCTTTAGTGTTCACAGGAGTTTCAATGACAAATCAAAACAAAAGCAAACGGGGATTTCCCAGGTTGCTGGAGGTTTGGTGTGTCGAAAGAACTCGTTGTGCTTTCTAGGAATCCAAGGAAGTAGCTCTTGCCGTGCTTTGGACTGCAGGGGCTTATTTACTAAATATGGATCTGATTCTTTATGCCATGATAGGGATAATATTGATTATAGCCGTACAAGGGCATAAATAGGCTGTGGGGTTTTAGGTTTAAACCTATAATAACTGATAAAACCCCACTGAAAGAAAAATAGCCTTCACCGGTGAAAACATATAAACACTGAAAAAACACCTGGACAACCACAAACTAAATGCCATTCAAAGAAAGGAAAAAGAGAGTGAAAGAGTAATTGTTTTCTTCCTGAAGGGGGTAATACAATGTAACTTTGTTATACAAGATAGCAGTAACATTATTCTGCTTGAGTTTTGTTCTTTAGAGATGCCACTAAAATATTGTTTCTTCTTCCTATTACTTTTCAGTTTTGTGGCCTTTGGTCTAAAGATGCAGGATTTAGTTTTATGTTTTAGGTCTAGTTTAATTATTTTATAAACTATATAGAATCAGGAAATATCAAACTAATATTTGATATTTTGGCTGCATTTGATTCTTTCACTGATAGGTAAAATGGCTGGTTTCATGAAAATCTTTCCTAATATGTGTCATCACATTTACCCACAGAGAATGGGTAAAAACCCTTAATACATCAGGCCATAGTTTCTAGTGGATCAGTATTCATAGTAGGTGAATTGCCAACACCTCAGGCTTTAAACATTCAATGCAAGGTATAGTGACAAGTATATATACCACCAAGCATCTGGGATAGTGGTGAAAACATGAAACCAGACATTTGGAAAACATGGAACACAGTCTCACTTGTAATGCTCTGCAAAAAAGGTTCTTTCCAAGTTCAACAAAGACTGGAGTGATATTGTTTGTATTTGCAGTGATTCAGCTACTTATATAAAAAAAGTTGTGTGATGACCTGTCAAAATTGATAACTGAGCTGAAGTGATTCCCTGTAAGAGATCCTTGCCACTTGTTAGATGGTATGCTGAAAGCATCTTTACAATCTTCAGAGTTAATGAGGGATGCTATTGACTTTTTAGACCATTCTGGTACACTGTTTTCTTATGTACAGGAACTAAAATGCAATTATTTTTATAATTTTGTGCTTTATGTGGCATCAAAGAAAGAGTCATCCCAACTGTGTCCTTAGCTGATGGTTCTCAGCCCAAGGGGCTATGAATGCTGAGAGGGCCTTTTCACTGAAGTTTACATGTGAAGGAAAGCACGAGCGCACATGACCAAAGACTCACTGAAGAAGAATTGTATGGTGTACTAAAAAAAGATTAATTTGCAAAAATCTATTTGGATCTCATATACACTATAAGTACACTGTCTATAAACCATGTTCTTTCAGTGCAGAAAGCAAGCAATAATAAAAGCAAAACGTTCCATAAACACCGGAAAAACACTTTTTCTGTTTTTTTAGTGGCGTGAAAATGTGTAACCATGGATAACAACTGTATTTTAAGATATTGAAAACACTGAAAAAACCCCACCAGAATTTACCAAAAATAGAAACTGAAAACAGGAAAGCCTAGGCATAAAATAGCAATATTGATTCGGGTTCCTGGATAAAACACATCACCCCAAACTTTGTATAAGTATGGGATCCCTGTCCTTAGGACCTTAGATTACCCTGGACAAAACTCTGTAACATATATCCTGGACCTTCGACTTTCTATCCTGACCAGAAGATGGAAGAATCTTCCTTGGAGTGAAGGAGTGACTCCCCTGCTTGGAGGCACCAAAGAAGCAAATGTCCGGTGTGCATCAATGAAGCTCCCGCTGGATGCCGATGTCTCAGCATCCCCGGAGGTAGATTACCTGACTTCTCCGAGGCTACCCTGAAACCACAGCAAAGCTGAGGCCCATGCCTATTGTGAATGACGAGGAATCGTGACCCCTGGACACCGCATACTACTGCTGGTACATCAACTTCCTGTGCATCCTTGAAGTTTTGCTGTGGGCTCTGAGTAGCCCCCGCCTAGAGCACTGAGTGCACCGAAGATCTCTGGCCTGCACGACCCGTGTGACCCGTGGGCCGTTTCCAGCGCAACTGCTTGAGGCTCCTTTGCAATCTCTAGTCCTTTGGCTAGTGGGTCCCCACGGAGGCAACTCCTCTTCTGCTTGGGCTTTCCTGTTTGCTCCAGATGTGCCCTGACTTACCCTCACTGGGTGAGTCCCTCAGTCCTTGCTGGTCTGCACCGCCGTCTTTATCTACTTTCCTTGAGACATTTGCGTTGCCACGACTTGTTGGGGCAAATCCAGTCGCCGACACTGCAGCACTCGACAGACTTTGTGGGACAGCTCGAATCCAGCTCATGGACTTCATCGAAGCCTCCTGGGCCTCGTGGCTGAAGAGTGAAGACACCCGACAACTCACCTGAAGCACCCAACAACTCACCTGAAGCACCTGACATCCATGGGCATTGACTTCCATGCCCCTAGTCACTGGCTAGTGACCCAGACTCTGTCCCCTCTGCTTTCAGGTTCCTTCCATCTTCGATCCAGGCTTGGATCCCTCGGGACACTTTTCCACCCTACGGCAGCTGCATTTCTTCATCAGCTTCCATTGAAAACGAAGGTGTCAACGGACACCTATGCATGTGGCTTCTCTGGGTGAGGTAATACGAGTGCTCTGGTGCTCCCGTGGGTGTTGGCCCTAGACACCCCTAAGTCTAAAAGGGTTAGTTGCTAGTTGTCCTCTAAGTGTCCTTAACTGCTAATTTGCAACTGCTACTTTCTCCATAGAAGTTAATAGCGCCTCGCGGCTGTGTTCTCACACAGCACACGTCCCTCGTGGGTCCCCTACTTACCTACCTTGGGTGGTTCTGTGGGGTCCAAGCACTTCTACAGGCTCTAGGCCTTGTGTCTAGTCCAGTCATGGTACTTATACCACTTTCTTAGTATATGGTCTGGTACGCCCCTAAGGCACAGACGTGTATTTGTGCAATTACTGTCGATACTTGCAAAGTAACTTATGTACTTTGAACTCTAGCCTCATAAAGAGACTAGTAAGGTGTGTTTAGTAGTGAGTTTAAAGTCCCCTTTCAAACTCCCCCAAGAAGATTTAGTAGCGAACCTGAAAATGGTGGTGGTAGAGCTACAGGACCCCCTTTTGCCCTCCGTGGCTGTCCAAGAAAGCATCATTTCTGCAACAGCAGGAATGAGTGGCAGCAGGTTGTAATTCCTGTTTATTCTTTGACTCCTCGCATCCATTATGACGCAAGGGTTTTGCATGGTGGTGCAGGAAAAGTGTTGCATCTCTACAGATGCGTCACTTTCCTGTAAATCTGCCCCTGGGTTTACAGCATTTTTTCACAAAGGAAAACCCTATGTGCATAGAGACATTCTTGAAGTTATAACATAAATAGATAAATGCCATCCCTTTGTGAAAAGTATCCACTATGCACGGTTTTGTTGTGTATTCCTTTTAACAGTCGCAGCCTGTGCAGATAAGAGGGGTGGGGCCGGGTTGGGGGGGCGGATGGGTGATTTCAACAGGCGCGACAAGGGAAAAATAATTATTTACTTTGTTTTCCCTTGTGGTCATCTGTTGAATCCCCCCAACCCGGCCTCACCGGTCTTACCTGCACCGGCCGCGGCTGCCTTTTTAAGTGAAGCACCACTACAAGGCCAACTATATCTTTGGACTCTTTGTAACACTCTTCTTTGAGTGCACAGCCTAACTCTGCTAACATAGTCTGTTCAGCAAGGGTCGTTCCATAGCTATGTCGCAACCCAAGATGTTGTTTCATCAGGGGATTTTGATTCTAGGACCGCAGCCGAGGTAAAGACAACCAGCTATTACCAAACATTTCCCCTAACGAAAACACCAAGCCTATTGGCTTGTCCAATGCTTGTTTAAGCTAGGGACGAACAGATGGAACCCCCTAGTTAAACCAGGGGGATGTTGCCAGGGCGCAGATACCAGGCAAGGAGTAGGTAATGATCTGCTCTGCAAAGAAGCCCAAGATCCTAGGGAGGATCAGAGGACATGTTCTACCAGAAGCTTGTCAGGATACAGTTCTGTATTATCACCAGTGAGAGTTTTGACACTCACACTTCCACGCCACTTGTGACCCTCGTCTAGCTCTGTTTGTAGTGAGAATATGAGAATGTGTTAGGAGTTTGGATGAATGGTGTTCCTGTCGATGATGCCTAGGGAGGATGTCCTTAAAATTGGAGACCTGCCAAGGTTCTTGCCGCCACTTTTAAAGTATCCCGTATTAAAGGGTTTTTATATGGATTTCTTTAGCGGTGGAGTTTGGAGTATGGCACGCTTCAGTCCTGCCAATTACCACGCATCACGCGTTAGACTAACGCATTTCAGTGCGGCGCTCTGCATCACCACACTGAAATATATTGTCACGTATTTATGGAATAGCGCCACAGCTGTCACTCAAGCCGTTAGCACTGCCTAAAACTGTTCAAATTGAGTGGCAGCTGGCAGCGCGCACTGCTCCCATATGCTAGGGGCTCACTTCGCTGGCTGAGGTATTAGTAGCAGTAAGTAAAACAATGACTTGTGTGCAGTGGGGATGGGACGTCATGTCCTGTTGCAAGTTAACTTGTGGGAGTGGCTGGACTACTTTGTGTCACACAGTGGTAGAAGTGTACGGGATAGGAAGGGCACGGCGTGCCCCTACTTCTAAAAATTATTCCAGTCCGTTCCCCTACTTCTTACTTTCAAAAAAGCATCCCTGGACGGCAAGAATAGTCCTCCTTAAAAACGATAACTTTTCCTTTCAGCTTCCAGGGGCGGCTCACACTTCCCTGTTGAACTCCAGAGGCTGCAGCAGCCCCTCCCTGAGCTCCACAGACTGTGGGGCAGGCCGTTGTCATTCTGATTGAGGCCGATTATCCCCTTTTGAACGACAATGCGCCTGCACCCGCCGTCTGCCTTTAGCATACCATGTGCTAGCCAGTGAGATCCTAATGAGTGATTACATAGGAGCTTTCTACAAACAGAGTACTGTGGGGAACTTGCCCCCTTGTGTAATTTGTCAATGTTGTACACAGAGTGAACTGGGCAGGAGCAGTGACGGGACAGAAGAGGCAACAGGAAAGGAGAGGTAATAGGGCAGGAGAGGTGACCGGTCAGGAGAAGTGACGGGCAGGAGAAGTAACGCACAGGAGAAGTGACGGGGCAGGAGAAGTGACGGGGCAAGAGAGGTGACGGGAAAGGAGAGGTGACGGGAAAGGAGAGGTGACGGTAAAGGAAAGGTGACAGGGCAGGAGAAGTGATGGGGCATGAGAAATGAAGGGGCAGGAACGGTGATTAGGCAGGAGCAGTAACCAGGCAGGAGCAGTGAATGGGACAGGAGCAGTGAATGGGGCAGGAGCAGTGAATGGGGTAGGAGCAGTGAACAGGGCAGGAGCAGTGAACAGGGCAGGAGAAGTGAACAGGGCAGAAGTGACGGAGCAGGAGAAGGGACGGGGCAAGAGAAGGGACAGGGCAGGAGAGGTGACAGGGCAAGAAAGGTGACAGGGCAGGAGAGGTGACAGGAAAGGAGAGGTGACAGGGCAGGACAAGAGATGGGGCAGGAGAAGTGAAGAGGCAGGAGCAGTGATTAGGCATGGGCAGGAGCGGTAACCAGGCAGGAGCAGTGAACGGATAGGGGCAGTGAATGGGGCAGGAGCAATGATCGGGGCAGGAGCAGTGAACGGGGCAGGAGCAGTGAAAGGGGCAGGAGCAGTGAACGGGGCAGGAGAAGTGACGGGGCAGGAGAAGTGACAGGGCAGGAGAGGTGACAGGCAGGAAAGGTGACAGGAAAGGAAAGGTGACGGGGCAGGACAAGAGATGGGGCAGGAGAAGTGAAGGGGCAGGAGCGGTGATTAGGCATGGGCAGGAGCGGTAACTGGGTAGGAGCAGTGAACGGATAAGAGAAGTGAACGGGGCAGGAGAAGTGATGGGACAGGAGAAGTGATGGGGCTGGAGCGGTGATTGGGCAGGAGTGCTTACCAGGCAAGAGCAGCGAACTGGCAGGAGCGGTGAATGGGCAGGAGCGGTGACGGGGCAGGAAAAGTGACGGGTCAGGAAATGTGACGAGGCAGGAAAAGTGACAGGCCAGGGGCAGTGACGGGGCAGGAGAGGCAGCAGGAAAGGAGAGGTGACTGAGCAGGAGAGGTGACTGGACAGGAGAGGTGACTGTGTGTTGTATTTGTATAGCGCAAACAGTAACCCGTAAGCATCCCGGCGCTTGTACTCCTACCACAAGGGAACCCCTCCTGGCTTTTCCTTGTGAGGTGTCCACTCCTGGGCATCCCATGGTGAAACCAGGCATCCCTTGTGTATCTGGGGCCGTTGTGGAGACTAAGCAAGCTATTGCCCAGAGTTGCAGCGTGGGGCCCATGCTTAGATTCGGCACTGAGGCGAGAATATCCGGTCAGAGGAATTTAAGCCCGATCCCGCCGAGGCAGGAATCGAACCCTGGTCCCTGGCCAGCGCTCTGCATCAAGGTCTGCCGCTCTGACCATTGAGCCACACTTCTCCACGAGAAGGAGAGGTGACTGGGCAGGAGACGTGACTAGGCAGGAGCGGTGACGGGACAGGAGAGGTGACGGGGCATGAGCAGGAGCGGTAACCAGGCGGGAGCGGTGAAAGGACAGGAACGGTGAAAGGACAGGAGCGGTGAACAGGGCAGGAGCAGTGACGGGGCAGGAGAAGTGACGGGGCAGGAGAAGTGATGGGGCAGGAGAGGTGACGGGGAAGGAGAGGCAACAGGGCAGGAGAGGTGACCGGGCACAAGAAGTGATGGGCAGGTGACATGACAGGCAGGTGATGTGATGGGCAGGAGAAGTGATGGACAGGAGAGGTGACGGGGCACGAGAAGTAATGGGGCAGGAGCGGTGATTAGCCATGAGCAGGAGTGGTAACCGGGCAGGAGTGATGAACGGATAGGAGCAGTGTCCGGGGCAGGACCAGTGTCTGAGACAGGAGCAGTGAACAGGGCAGGAGCAGTGAACTGGGCAGGAGAAGTCACGGGCAGGAGAAGTGACGGGGCAGGAGAAGTGACGGGGCAGGAGAAGGGAGGGGCAGAGGAATTGACGAAGCAGGAGTGTTGATCGAGCATGAGCAGGAGTACTGACTGGACAGGAGCAGTGAAAGGGTAGGAGCAGGCATTTCCCAGGGCGACTGGAAGGGTAGGGGGTCAGTTTAGTTTGGGGGGACCGGTTTTGTACAAGTGCAGGAGTTTTAAAAACACTGCAAAGTTCTTTGTATATTCAGCAGGTTTCGGTCAACAATACAAGTGCCAAGATAACTTTGGTGATCAATGTACCTGCTGGAGAGAGATGGGCGCATGTTTTGTCTAGTCGCTGTTTTACTCATCTAAGGTAGCTCAGAGGGGTAATATGCCTGCTGCAAAGAACATTTACCATGCAGATCAAAGAGCAACATGTTATGTGCATAGTTCAGTGGGTACTGCTTTGTGTTCACTTCCCGAATGAAAGGACACTTGAATACATATGGCCTGGCAGTTCAGGCTGGACTGTTCACATTGGGTGCAGTATCAAGATTGATTTGCATATGGCTGGGTCCAAACTGGAATGGCATGGTGTGCAAAAAACGACTGATTTTGGCCCAGATCTTTGTACTGGGGTGAATGTATGACATTGTTCTGAATTCTGTCCATTAGTTGTTCTATTTGCTTTTGTCACCCCGAGTGGGATGGGTATGCCCAGACGTGGGTCCCGTGCTCTCCATGCCACTGGAATCAAGCTATCCTGGCTGATGAAGGCTGAAAGCCCGAAGCCAGTCCCAGGATGCTTGTTTCCAGTCCAGGGAGAACCTGGCCTGGCAGTTCGGGCTGGACAGTTCCCATTGGGTGTAGGATCAAAACTGATTTGCATATGGCTGGGGCCAACCTGGAATGGCGAGCAAAGAAACGATGGATTTATTCCCAGATCTCTATACTGAGGTGAATGTATGACATTGTTCTGCTTTCTGCCCACCAGTTGTTCTTTTTTCTATATTATGATTGCGCAGCCAGCTGGCTGACATGAATATGAAGAAGCCTCTGTGTCCGTGAGTCTAGATTCTCCTGAAGAGTCCCTTTCTCTTCTGAGCCCTGCTTAACACATGTGTACAGGAGGAGCCCTGTATTCACAACCTCAGTGTTTGAGACAAAAAATAATCATGGATTTCTGAACAATGAGAGGAAATGCATTAAGGTAAAATGTTGTTCCTGCTTATATTTCGCACGCTTTACATAAACCTGTATTCCCTATGAGTGTTTGATTTTTCCTGAATTAAACCTCAAATAAACATTTTTATCCATTGTTTTAATTAAATAACGTTATAAGCTGTAACTGGTCAGTGAAATGATAAACATACTAAAAAATTGGTATGTTTTGCTATTTCTAGCCACGCCCCTGACTCCGCCCCCTGATTCTCCACCCACAGTTCCCCTACTTTTTTTTCCCCACTTCGACCACTGCAACAAACAGACACTTCGGATGGGGGCCTGGCCCTGTTCTGCCTAAGCCCCTCCTGCCCTAACCCTTCGAACACTCTCCCACTGACCAGTGAGAATTAATTTCTCAAGTAACTCAAGGAATGGCTATTTTCACGAAATCAACCCTATGTGCATACTTTTAAAATACAATAACACTGCAGCTTCTGCTGTTCGCTGCCATAACATAACTTAACACAACATAACAAAACATAGCCTAGCCTAAAACAACATAACATAATAAATCATAACATAGCAGAGCATAACAAAACGTAACAGAGCATAACAAAACATAACATAGTATAGCATTACAGAACACAGTATAACATAACATACTATAGCATAACAAAACATAGTATAACACAAGAAAACATAGAATAGCATAACAAAACACAACAAAACATAGCATAGCATAAAGAAGCATAGCATAACAAAACATAGCATAGCATAACAAAACAAAACATAGCATAACAAAGCACAGCATAGCATAACAAAACACAACAAAACAGCATAACAACACATAGCATAGCATAACAAAACAAAACATAGCATAACAAAGCACAGCATAGCATAACAAAACACAACAAAACAGCATAACAAAACATAGCATAGCATAACAAAACAAAACATAGCATAACAAAGCACAGCATAGCATAACAAAACACAACAAAGCAGCATAACAACACATAGCATAGCATAACAAAACAAAACATAGCATAACAAAGCACAGCATAGCATAACAAAACACAACAAAACAGCATAACAACACATAGCATAGCATAACAAAACAAAACATAGCATAACAAAGCACAGCATAGCATAACAAAACACAACAAAACAGCATAACAACACATAGCATAGCATAACAAAACAAAACATAGCATAACAAAGCACAGCATAGCATAACAAAACACAACAAAACAGCATAACAACACATAGCATAGCATAACAAAACAAAACATAGCATAACAAAGCACAGCATAGCATAACAAAACACAACAAAACAGCATAACAACACATAGCATAGCATAACAAAACAAAACATAGCATAACAAAGCACAGCATAGCATAACAAAACACAACAAAACAGCATAACAACACATAGCATAGCATAACAAAACAAAACATAGCATAACAAAGCACAGCATAGCATAACAAAACACAACAAAACAGCATAACAACACATAGCATAGCATAACAAAACAAAACATAGCATAACAAAGCACAGCATAGCATAACAAAACACAACAAAACAGCATAACAACACATAGCATAGCATAACAAAACAAAACATAGCATAACAAAGCACAGCATAGCATAACAAAACACAACAAAACAGCATAACAAAACATAGCATAGCATAACAAAACAAAACATAGCATAACAAAGCACAGCATAGCATAACAAAACACAACAAATCAGCATAACAACACATAGCATAGCATAACAAAACAAAACATAGCATAACAAAGCACAGCATAGCATAACAAAACACAACAAAACAGCATAACAACACATAGCATAGCATAACAAAACAAAACATAGCATAACAAAGCACAGCATAGCATAACAAAACACAACAAAACAGCATAACAACACATAGCATAGCATAACAAAACAAAACATAGCATAACAAAGCACAGCATAGCATAACAAAACACAACAAAACAGCATAACAACACATAGCATAGCATAACAAAACAAAACATAGCATAACAAAGCACAGCATAGCATAACAAAACACAACAAAACAGCATAACAAAACATAGCATAGCATAACAAAACAAAACATAGCATAACAAAGCACAGCATAGCATAACAAAACACAACAAAACAGCATAACAACACATAGCATAGCATAACAAAACAAAACATAGCATAACAAAGCACAGCATAGCATAACAATACACAACAAAACAGCATAACAACACATAGCATAGCATAACAAAACAAAACATAGCATAACAAAGCACAGCATAGCATAACAAAACACAACAAAACAGCATAACAACACATAGCATAGCATAACAAAACAAAACATAGCATAACAAAGCACAGCATAGCATAACAAAACACAACAAAACAGCATAACAACACATAGCATAGCATAACAAAACAAAACATAGCATAACAAAGCACAGCATAGCATAACAAAACACAACAAAACAGCATAACAACACATAGCATAGCATAACAAAACAAAACATAGCATAACAAAGCATAGCATAGCATAACAAAACACAACAAAACAGCATAACAACACATAGCATAGCATAACAAAACAAAACATAGCATAACAAAGCACAGCATAGCATAACAAAACACAACAAAACAGCATAACAACACATAGCATAGCATAACAAAACAAAACATAGCATAACAAAGCACAGCATAGCATAACAAAACACAACAAAACAGCATAACAAAACATAGCATAGCATAACAAAACAAAACAAAACATAGCATAACAAAGCACAGCATAGCATAACAAAACACAACAAAACAGCATAACAACACATAGCATAGCAAAACAAAACATAGCATAGCATACCAAAGCATATCATAGCATAACAAAACATAGCATAGCATAACCAAACAAAACATAGCATAGCATAACAAAACCTAGTATAACAAAACACAACAAAACAAAGCATAGCATACCAAAGCATACCATAGCATAACAAAACAAAACATAGCATAGCATAACAAAACATGGCATAACACAACACAACAAAACATAGTATAGCATAGCATAACAAAACATAGCATAACAAAGCATAGCATAACAAAGCATAGCATAACAAAACAGCATAGCAGCACATAGCACAGCATAACAAATTAAAACATAGAATAGCAAAACAAAGCAATGCATAACTAGCATAACAAAACATAGCATAGCATATCATAACAAAACAAAGCATAGAATAACAAACCACAACAAAACATAGCATTGCATAGCATCACATAGCAGAGCATAACATAACGTAAGAAAACATAGCATTAAGTTTGATAAACTCATAGTAGCGGGCCTGCTAGCTTTAACAGGCAGTGACTGTAAGTAACTCTGTCAGGGTTCACAAAACTTTGATGAATCGAAATTCAAAACTGAGGCTGTTAAGTTTGCGCTACATAAAACACTAAGAATTATTAAAAAAATATTGTTTACAATGTGAATAGCTCCAACAAATAATCGACCTATTGCAAAGTACAAAACACTCACAGGAGGAAGTGGGGCCAGGGTGTGCCCCACACCGGACGCACAGCTTTAGGTGCAACATACTGATGCCAAAAGTCGTTCAAGTTCATCACTTTTTATTTTCTTTAAAGTTATTTCATCCATTACGTAGTTCATGGTTAATCCGTCACATGTTGGACAAACTATGTTCACATTTAAACACCTTAATGCTAAAGACATGCCATGACGAGCCTTGTTCTGTAGCCAGGAATGTTACATAGATATTCTTCGATTTAGATCATTTCCGTCACCCAATACAAGGCTCGTCATGGCATGTCTTTAGCATTAAGGTGTTTAAATGTGAACATAGTTTGTCCAATATGTGACGGATTAACCATGAACTACGTAATGGATGAAATAACTTTAAAGAAAATAAAAAGTGATGAACTTGAACGACTTTTGGCATCAGTATGTTGCACCTAAAGCTGTGCGTCCGGTGTGGGGCACACCCTGGCCCCACTTCCTCCTGTGATTTTTCAATTCACGTGGCTGGGCAGTCCACGGTTCCGGGCCAGCACGCTAAACAAAGAAAAAAATGACCGTTTACTTTACACGAAAGAACTGGTGTGCACTTTGTCACTATTTTTGTGATTTCAAATACTCTTCTGTCCACCCGACAAGTAGCACCCATTGATTATGGAACAACTTTTCACAAAAGGCCATTTGTCACATGCAGGACTATTTTTACATCTCTCTTCGAAAATGATAAAGTACGAACTACCTTTTTTATGGAGCATAATAGCAGATGAAAATCGGCTTGACTTATGTTTGTGTTTAACCAGGACATGTTTATCTTTTTAAATGCAACACAGCTCAACCTAATATGATTGGATGTTTGGGATGATCAACGTTTGAAATTACACCTATGGGAGGGCGGGGAACTTTTTGTTGATTTGCTCACAATAATGGGCGCTTACATAACATGGATGAAATGTACATCGGTGGTATAAATTTAAAAATGCAAATTAAACGTGTTAAGTTGTGATGGAAAATCAAAGACGGCTAAATGTTCCACACTAGCTTTTGTAAAGAACAACAACAGTGAATTATGGGCTTGGTAGTTTAACGTATAAAGGAGGGTGATCTGGAAAGGCACGAGGAGGCAGGTATATAACACAGGTGGTTATAATTAAGTGGAAGGCTAACACTTAGTACGACTTTGGAAAGGAGAGGAAGCAGTTACCAGAACACTCGAGGTACGGGCTTATGGGATTAAATTTGTAACAAGCAACTGAGAAGAAAGAGGGTAGTTACTGGGTTGAAAATGTTTTAAGGATCGGTAAAGTTAGAAAGCATTTTGGGGATTGACTGGAAAGGAGTGCAAAGTGAATGATGGGCATTTAGAAAATGTTATTTATTAACATGAATTTCAGCGGGCAAAACGTTGATTATGAGCTTTAAGGTACAAACCAGTTTACCTGACACGAGATCTATTTGTTGTATAAATTGATAAATCACAGTCATTTTTAGATATAACCTAATAGTCATGTTTTTTAATAATTGTAGTGAACCCCTGACGAAGTGCAAAGAAAGGCACGAAATGCATTGGGTGACGGAAATGATCTAAATCGAAGAATATCTATGTAACATTCCTGGCTACAGAACAAGGCTCGTCATGGCATGTCTTTAGCATTAAGGTGTTTAAATGTGAACATAGTTTGTCCAACATGTGACGGATTAACCATGAACTACGTAATGGATGAAATAACTTTAAAGAAAATAAAAAGTGATGAACTTGAACGACTTTTGGCATCAGTATGTTGCACCTAAAGCTGTGCGTCCGGTGTGGGGCACACCCTGGCCCCACTTCCTCCTGTGATTTTTCAATTCACGTGGCTGGGCAGTCCACGGTTCCGGGCCAGCACGCTAAACAAAGAAAAAAATGACCGTTTACTTTACACGAAAGAACTGGTGTGCACTCTGTCACTATTTTTGTGATTTAAAGTACAAAACACTGCCATTTTCTATGCCAATAGTTCAAGTTCAAGTTCGGGCATTTATATAGCGCACTACTCACCCAGAGGGTCTCAAGGCGCTTGGGGAAGGGGTTCATTATTTGTCGAATAGCCAGGTTTTAAGTTCTTTTCTGAAGGAAATGTGGTTTTGGGTGAGGCGGAGGTGAGTGGGGAGTGAGTTCCAGGTCTTGGCAGCCAGGATGGAGAAGGATCTGCCACCCATGGTGGATTTTCGGATGCGCGGGACTGCGGCGAGGGCTTGATTGGCGATCTTAGTTGGCGGGTGGGTTTGTAGAAGGACAGTCGAGTGTTGAGGCATTCGGGTCCTAGATTGTAGAGGGCCTTGTGTGCGTGGGTGAGAAGACGGAATGTAATTCTTTTGTTGACGGGAAACCAGTGGAGGTCTTTTAGGTGTCCGGTGATGTGATCTTGGCGAGGGATTTCCAATATGAGTCTCGCTGATGCGTTTTGGATGCATTGGAATTTTTTCTGTAATTTTGCTGTGATTCTGGCGTATAGTGTGTTACCATAATCCAGTCGACTCGTGACCAGTGCGTGGGGGACAGTCTTTCTTGTCTCGAGGGGGATCCAGCGGAAGATCTTTTTGAGAATGCGAAGTACGTTGAAGCAGGAGGATGAGACTGCGTTGACTTGTCTGGACATCGAGAGAGAGGAGTCTAGGATGAAGCCAAGGTTACGTGCATGGTCTGTGGGTGTGGGTGCTGTGCCCAGAGCGGAAGGCCACCAAGAGTCGTCCCAGGCAGAGGGGGAAGATCCTAGGATGGGCACCTCCATTTTGTCTGAGTTGAGTTTTAAGCTATAGATAGGGGGGTTATACCCAGAGAAAGTTACGGGGACCTGGGTTGTCAATTGTAGTATGGGAGGGGGTCCCAGTAAACATGAAACAAAAAGTGTAATAACAAGAAAAGTATAAACAATCAAAGAAACCAATCATGGAGCAACATTGTTTTATTCACAATGTGCTAGTATCATATTGTATACGTCACAATAAACATACATCGATCAGTGACTATTTTATAGTGCCCCGAAGGTAGGGAGAGAAGGGGGGGGTTTGTGATACGTGTAGGAAATGGGTGAAGGAAGAAGGGTATTGCAGTGACAGTAAAATCGACGACTAAAGCAAATTAAATGGAGTTACATATCAATGTACCCATACAGCGACCATTAGGTACATATACATTATTTCACAAAAGTCATACTCCAAATGTACAATTAATGAAGCCAATAGGGTGTGGAGTTGACAGCCAAAACGCACTTGTGCGAGCAGTGAACGGCTTCGGATTAATCCTCATACCGTCCTGCCACGGACTTGATGCCTCTGCGCAAGTACCCGGTACCCCACGCCGAAAGTCGAGAAGTTACGGCTGTCGGACTAATTGACCTCTTTTGATGCCCAAAGGACCCCTGACCATTAAGTCGTCTGGCTTTTCCGAGTAATCCGTTTGTCACGTGCCCCCCTCTCCCCAGTCCTGAGGAAGACCCCACGGCAAGATTAAAACCTACATCTGCGCACGAGGGTCGAAACGTCGACAACATTTTGGTTTTGGCTGTCAACTCCACACCCTATTGGCTTCATTAATTGTACATTTGGAGTATGACTTTTGTGAAATAATGTATATGAACCTAATGGTCGCTGTATGGGTACATTGATATGTAACTCCATTTAATTTGCTTTAGTCGTCGATTTTACTGTCACTGCAATACCCTTCTTCCTTCACCCATTTCCTACACGTATCACAAACCCCCCCCTTCTCTCCCTACCTTCGGGGCACTATAAAATAGTCACTGATCGATGTATGTTTATTGTGACGTATACAATATGATACTAGCACATTGTGAATAAAACAATGTTGCTCCATGATTGGTTTCTTTGATTGTTTATACTTTTCTTGTTATTACACTTTTTGTTTCATGTTTACTTGAGTTGAGTTTTAGGCGGCTATGTTTCATCCATTCGGCTACTTCTTTCATGCCTTCATGACGATTGGTTTTGGCGGTGTTGGGGTCTTTGGTGAGGGAAAGGATTAATTGGGTGTCGTCGGCATAAGAGATGATGTTGAGGTTGTGTTGGTGCGCGATGGATGCGAGTGGGCTCATGTAAACGTTGAAGAGGGTGGGACTGAGTGATGATCCTTGTGGTACTCCACAGATGACTTCAGTGGCCTCTGAGTTGAATGGGGGAAGCCGGACTCTCTGAGTTCTCCCAGCTAGGAACGAGGTGATCCAGTCCAAGGCTTTTCCTTGTATGCCGATGTTGCTGAGGCGTTGTATGAGGGTGCTGTGGCAGACTGTGTCGAAAGCGGCGGAGAGGTCGAGTAGAATGAGGGCCGCTGTTTCTCCGTTATCCAGTAGTGTTCGGATGTCGTCTGTTGCTGCAATGAGGGCGGTTTCGGTGCTGTGTTTGGCTCGGAAGCCGGATTGTGAGGAGTCGAGGGATTTGTTGGATTCATGGAAGGCGGCCAGCTGGCTGTTGATGGCTTTCTCAATTACTTTGGCCGGGAATGGGAGGAGGGATATGGGTCGGTAGTTTTTAAGTTCAGAGGGGTCTGCTGTGGGTTTCTTCAAAAGGGCGCTGAGTTCTGCCTGTTTCCAGCTTTCTGGGAAGGTGGCGGAGTTGAAGGAGCAGTTGATGACATCCAGCTCCAGCTCCAGCTTCAACAAATGCGAGACCTATTGTATTTTCAAAGATTTTTTTTATTTCAATCAGGCCAACATAGGGAAACACTTCTCTTTCCTTGTTTTCTGCTGAATTAAGGAGGTTATCTCTTTCTCAGACAGAAAAGCTCATGTTGAGCGGCCTGGTTCCTTTCAGGGATCTTCATCCAGGGGGGTGACTCCTCTAGGGCTGCCACCCCCCTCACCCCCTCTGATGTTTGCTCTGCAGCGGCCTGGCCTCTCATTGCACTGTTGTTGATGATCACACACAGAGCTTGACAGCATTGGATGTGGAGCTGCCATTCTTACATCGAAACCTAGATAGAACTGATATCATGCAGGTTTTCATTTATTAAAATTGTTGTTGCTTGAATTCCCTCAACTTTTATCTGTTATGCTTCGGTATTCCTGCAATTAGAAAGGAATGGGATGAGGAATGGATGAGGAGGTAATGCCTGGATTACTCTGATTCCTTATTCCTTGTCCCATTACTTACCTTCTCTCCATTTGTCCCTCTTTGTTTTTTGGAAGTCTTCGTAGAGGCTTGTTAAATCAGGATGAGTGGTAAGTCCGCCCCCTTTTAAAGCGGGAGGAAGTTATTTAACAAAAAGACAGTACAAGAAAGAAGTGTTTGGTAGCGGTGACGTTGGTGAGTTTCTCGCACCATAATAACAACTAGTAAGGATCGGGACGAGGAATGGATGAGTAGTAATGTGAAGACTGCGGAACCAGGTCACATTCATGGTAATCAGTGGCGTATTCTCTCTGTTACTTACCGGTAATCTTCATTTCTCTGAGTCGTAGACTTCCTCGCCACAGTCCCCGCTGGCTCATGACTCGTGCCCATCATTCACCCGTAAAAATACAAAAATAAAACTACTATAAAGCCCACGCCAATATTGCCCTTACAGGAAGTACAGTGAATCCGGGGACATATAGGAGCAGCCAAGCAGAGTACTTCCTGCATTACACAAGTATAAATACTACAACCATTTTTTACCCCCACCCTCAGGGAAGGAGGGAGCTACTACAGGACTGTGGCATAGAAGGCTATTTATTAAAGTAATAAAGTTTACCTGTAGGTAACTGAGTCATCATTATCTGCCTCGTCCGTCTTCCTCGCTACAGTCCTTACTCCATGAGTGCACACCCAAGCCAATAAAAAAACACGCAAGACCTGATTTACAAAGATAAACTTCCATTCTGATGTCCATTTATGATTGTTTACTATTCACAATGGTTTTCCAAGTAGTATCTTACGAGTGCGGACTCTCCGCACATAAAAAGACCTCTCTTTTTATGGAGGTATAACTTTACCTTTGTGAATCAGACCCACTGTGTTTATTCAAAACACCAATATCAGAAACGCACAAATAAACATGTTCCACTGCAGAAAGCACAGCTGAACCGAAGCAAGTGAAGCAAACTTCACCCAATCATAATTGGTAAGGGGCAATGAAAGTATGGTGGTCAGATCAAGTGGCTGCTGCGCAAATATCTTCGAGTGAAGCCGCCTTAAAAGCTGCCCATGAGGAAGAGACCACCCCAGTTAACCTCCCTGACCCTGAGAAGGAAGGGAGAGACCCGCCCTTTGGTGAACCGAAGCAGTCACTGTTTTAATCCACCTGCCAAGCCTTGAAACAGTGCGTTTATGACCCTTAGACCCCCTCCCATAAGAGAGAAACAAAGAATCCACTCTCCGAAACGAGGCCGTTCTTTGTAACTTGCTCATAGGAGCCCTAACCAGATCCAAGGAATGCAAAGTAATCTCTTTCTCTGAGATTGGTAAAAGAAAGAAAGAAGGGAGAACTAAGTCCTGACACTGATGAAAAGAGAAAGAAACCTTAGGGAGAAAGGTAGGGTTACGACTCAGCACAACATTATCAAGAAAGAAACGTAAATAAGGGGAATAGCAAAGAAGAGCCCAATTTCCCTTAATCTACGACCTGAAGTAATGGCGACCAGAAATAAAACTTTCTTCCGAGATGAAAACTCTTTAAAAGCCAGCTAGCTAAAGGGTCAAGAAGTGCCAAGGAAGGGCCCGAATAGCCTTTATTGCTGCCCCCTGACTCCTCAGAGTGGACACAGCTAAACCTAAGTAAAATCCACCCCTTTGAATTTTGAGTGTCTTACGCCTCTCACAGGATATAGGGATGGACCCATCAGCAGCACATCACTCCATACAATTAGAGCAATGCCTCTCGCAGACCTTGAGCGTACTTCCTGTTTCTAACCGAGACCTGGACACAGGCCGACTGTGATATTGATCTTGCATCCGCATGTCCACTCAACTTCAAGATCTTGCACCTCCCAAGACCAAAAGGCCGCGGCGGCGGAGTTGGTATTATTTTCCGTGCCTCCTGGACGATATATACCATAGACATAGACCCAGTGCCTGGGGTCGAGCTCTTCGGTCTGGCTATAAATTGCCACCTAGGAGATATCTTTACGGTGATTATCTGCTACCGGCCCCCAGGACCTTTCTCCTTTCTGCAACAACAAGCACTTCTCACCACCTTCACAAATATGGCAACCTCCCATAATAAATTAGTTATTTTGGGAGATTTTAATCTTTGGCCAAATGGCAGCCTTGACACAGCACTAGACAACCTCCTGCTTTCTTGTGACAGTGTGGGGCTACACCAACTGATTAGGCAACCCACCCACTCTGCAGGCAATCGACTCGATCTTATTTTCTCGAGCTCAGACCTAATACAAGTGGGCGATATTCTGCCTATGAGTTGGACTGACCATTCACTCATCAAACTTTATATCACTAGTACCACCGCAAACAAGCCCAAAAATAGTCGTCCAGCTGAATTTACTTACCGGAACTGGAAAGCTCTAGAAAAACTCAGCTCTGCCACCACAGTCTTCGATATGGAGGATAGTTTTTCTCCCACAAGCTTGGTGGAAAACAACTACAGAACCTTCAGTAGCAGGATAATATCCATCACGGATTCCATTGTCCCTTTAAAACAAGGTAATCCTAAAGGGAGAGGGTCTGCTCCCTGGTTTACTGACCCCCTGAAAACCCTCAAGTCAGCTTGTAAGCAGGCCGAGAGGAAGTGGAGACACGGCTACTGTGACATCAATAAAACCCTCTGGAAAAATAAACTTTTTGAATATAAAGCGGCTATTAGAGTGAGCAAATCGGCCTACTATTGCTCCACAATAGTTAATGCAGCTAACAGCTCTAAAAGCATATTCCAGATCTTAGAGAATCTTATACACCCTGACTGTGCTAAGAAAACTATCCCCCCATCCCAGACCCTCTGCGACAATCTCGCACAGTTTTTTCTGGATAAAATCATGACAATCATCAATAACCTGACAATCTCATCATCCCAATACCCGCCTACCTCCCCGGCAACCTGCCCCACTAACCGTCCTCCCAGTTTAGTAGGTTCGCCCAGGGAAAGTCTTCTGGCTTTCCCCCAGATTCCCGAAGCAGAATTTGAAAGATTGGCACTGGGCATCACCTCTGGGTCCCCTCTTGACCCACTGCCCCCAAAAATCTGGAAAGCATGCGGGCATGAGCTATTCCATACCCTTCGGAGGATTTGCAACCAATCTCTCCTCAGTAGATTGGTCCCCAACCCTTGGAAGCTAGCTCTAATCACCCCGCTTTTGAAAAAACCATCCCTGAATCCAGAATGCCTTTCCAATTTCCGACCCATCTCACTCCTGCCCTTTCCGGCGAAAGTGGTGGAGCGATGGGTCAGCACCTGCCTGTCAACCCACCTCGAGCAGAATCACGTTCTGGACGACTTCCAATTCGGATTTCGTCCAGTCCATGGCACCGAAACAGCTGTACTTACGGCCATGGAAGAACTTCGAGTGCGGGCAGACAGGGGTCAAGCGGTGGCATTGATCCTTTTGGACCTGTCTGCCGCATTCGATACTGTCAACCACGTGATCCTGCTGGAGAGGTTGAGAGAGGCCGGGGTTGAGGGCACAGCCCTGCTCTGGTTCCACTCCTTTCTTAGAGATAGGAAACAGGCTGTATCCCTTCCCCCTTTTCATTCTGCTTTCTCCCCAGTCCCCCACGGTGTACCCCAGGGTTCTTCTATCAGTCCGATCCTTTTTAATGTTTACTTATTACCACTGGTCACTCTTATCAAATCCCATAAGATGACTACAGTAAACTATGCGGACGATACCCAGCTTATTTTTTCCTGGGAGGGTGAAGACTCTATTACCTTAGAAGCCTTCCACAACTGCCTGAGAGATAATGCTGGCTGGTTACACCATAACTCCCTCCAATTCAATTCCTCTAAAACCGAGGTTCTGTTCTGTCCAGCAAGCCGCATACCTCGCCTTCTACCTGCTGAGTTCTGGCCCCCGGAAAATTCAGATAATCCGCAACCGGTGGCCAGTGTGCGCAACTTGGGCGTCATGCTGAATAACAAACTGAGCATGGAAACACAGGTTTCAAGAACAGTCGCCACCTGCTCGGCCCTTATGCACTCACTACGTAAAATCCTGCCACTACTTCCACCACCCGCAAGAGCACAGATAGTCAGGTGCACTATTCTTAGTCGCCTTGACTATTGCAATGCCCTCCTGCTCGACTCCCCCTTGGTACTGCTGGACAGACTCCAACGTGTCCAGTCAGCAGCAGCCAAACTGGCCCTTGGATGGACCAGGAGGTCCTCAACCACGGCTGCCTTAGCCGAGCTACACTGGCTTCCCTTGAAGCAACGTATTGCCTTTAAGTCTCTCTGCCTGGTCTTCAAGGCATTACACGGGTTAGGACCTAGACCTCTACAACGGATGTTTACCTGGTATACACCAACCAGAGCTTTACGATCCACGACTGCCCGACTTGTAATAGTACCCAGATTCAAGAGAGCCAGGATCGGGGGAAGATCGTTCCGAGTGGCGGCTGCAAAGCTCTGGAACAGTCTGCCCGCTGACATTCGTCATACCTCACAGCTCTTGCCTTTTCGGAAACTAATAAATACTTGGCTTTTTCCCTAGATCCCCCTTCCACTTCCACTTCCTTAAATCAACTCCCACAGCTTCCAATTCAGGAGTAAGCCTCCCAGCGCCAGGATGCCTGCCAGGTGACAGCTGCGCTTTACAAGTGTTTTAAATAAATAAATAAATAATTCTGAACTGAGGCTGCAATGTCTGCAGAACAGCCTGAAGGTTCCAATCCCTGCCTTTTCATTTCTAACCCCAGAGAAAGACGGCGAAGTGAGGTGTTGGACTTGGCCCTTTCTAAAGTTCCCTAAAACGCTATGCCTTCCTCCTAGACCTTTTTTTCGCAAGTGTTCCCTGTATGAAAAGTATTGGTAATTGGTTGTCCTTGATTGGTGTGTTTGTCTTACTAGTAAAGTCCCTAGTAATGTGCACTGTGTGTGCCAGAGCTAGTAATGCAGAGGATACTAGTGGGCTGCAACACTAGTTGTGCCACCCACACAAGTAGCTTTAAAAAGAGAACTCAGCCTGCCACTACAGGGCCTGCGCGGAGTTTGTTAAATTGCCATGTTGTCCTGACAAGTGCACCCACTTGTCGGGCCTTACTTTCCCTTTGTGTCCACATCAGACACCCCGCTGGTAGGTCCAAGGTAACCCCTGGGCAGGGTGCAGTGTACGTAAAAGGCAGAACATATGTTGAAGAGTGTACTATGTCCTGACAGTGAAAAACACTCCATTTCGTTTTTCACTGGTTAAAGGCCATCTTGCCCATAGGATAGAATAGGAGGGCTGTGTATTATGTTTTCAGCTACTTTTCCCATAAACATAAGACGGAGAGGGGAAGTTTAGTATGTATGAACTCAGTGTCATGACGCATCTTTTTATGGAGGTGGTTATTGCATTGTTTAATAGGTCCGTGTGTCTCTGCCTGGATGTAGATTTACTGTCTGGATTTGAAAGTGAAAGGATCTGGGGAGGTCTTGACCCCGGGGAGGAAGTGAGACAGCAACAGGCTGACCGGCATCCGGAGTGTAGGCGGAGGAGAAGAATAGTCCTCCTTAAAAACGATAACTTTTTCAGACCCCCACTATCAAAGGGAGACGGTGTCACTGGGAGGGAAACACCCAGACCTGATTTAGACAGGGGTCAGTGGCCCCCCTGAACACAAAGACATTGAGAGGTATAACTAAGGGAGCTCAAACCCCTAGAATTTGGGGTAGTTTTGAAATGTGAAATGGACGGGTTGAGTCTGTAAAGGCTTGAACCCATTTTGTGGTCAAGAACAACCTCTGCCAAGGAAGAAGCAGCTGAAGAGAATGCTGGCTAGGACTGACCCTTGTTGTGCGATCTGGGGCTGGCCTGCAGTTTGTTGCTTTAACTAAGGAAGAGACTGAAGGGCATTTGTTGTGTGCTGTGTTCCCCCTTCTTGAACAGGACTGTGCTTTGTGTGCTGTGTCCTGAAACCCCAAGACCCCAAGGTGAGCTGGCTCCCTGTTGCGGAAACACAGGAACATAAAAGTTTCCAGGAGAGTCTCAGTGACGCTGTGTGCATGTACTTCGTGCAGCCTGAGACCCTCGTCAGGGGTGCCTTGTGATCGTGGGCACTGGAATCCAAGTGAGTCCCAAGCAACGCTGAGTGCGTGTTTTTGATGCAGCTGAGACTTTTGTGAGGATTGCCTTGTTATCTTGTACACTGGAAGCCAAGAGAGATTCAAGCAACGCTGGGTGAGTGTCTTTGGTGCAGCCTGAGAACTTCAAATGGGGTGCCTGGTGATCGTGCCCCCGAAGTTGAAGGCAGCCTCAGCAATGCTGTGTACGTGTGGCCTGTGGCGGCCTGAGATCTTCGTAGCAGTAGCGGCCTGGACCAGCAGCCCCAGAGGAGCTGAGCCGCCGGCCCGAGCCCGCCATTGCTCTTCCATCGAGATTGCATCGTAGGCTCAGTCGCTGGAAGGGAAGGGGAGAGTGGGGTCGTGCCCCCCAGTGTGTTGAAGCCTGGGGCAGGGTGCGGGCTCAGAGGGGCACGCTCTTGGCCTCTTGCTCCTTCCAAGAGAGTGGCAGTACTGAGGCCGGAGTGAAAGCTGCACTGTTTAGTCACACTATACCTGTGTTTGGAGTAACTGTTGACAGAGGCTAACTGAAAGTTAGTACGAGGGGCAGAGAGACCTCCCGAAGCACTGAGTGGTGCAGGAGTGTATTAATCATCATCATCATCATCAAAATGTTATTCGACAGTTAAGTCATAAAAGTGCATACATTAAAAAACATTCATCAAAATTCAATCCAAATCTAAAAATCACATTAAAGACCAATTATATAAATATCTAAGATTCAATTAAATTCCATTGACAACTATCGAATAATATATTACGAATTTTTTTAAATAAAATAGTTACAGATAAAATCATTTGCATGGTTAAAAAGAACATTACTACCACATTTCGGTAAATCATTTAGTGCAATGGGATGTAATTGAAAAAAAGGGAGAAACTACTAAGAGGCTACCTGTGCCAGGGTAACCCAGCACCCCTGCTAATACGTAACCCTGGAATCGCAAAAAGCGTCATGGTACTTAAAGATATCACAGAGGGTAAGCTACTAACTATCCTGAAGCAACGTTTTTGAGCGAATTGACCATGCCCAATTCAGGAACTTCGCTACAGCTATAGAAATGGGTGGAGTAGGATCTGAGCATAGAATTCGTAAGGTCTCAGCATGTCTTCTAATGCCCATTAATTTGCAGATTGGTTTAATCCACTTACTTCATGGAGCGGCATATAATGGGCAGAAGAACAATATATGTCTTACTGATTCCTGCTGGTCCAAACACCTAGAACATCTATTGTTAGCTACTCCTACCCATTTACCGATAAATGACCTTGTTGGAAGTGTGCCCACCCTGAGTTGAAAGTACAGTTTGCGATCATACGGCTTTTCAATGCAATCCCAGTACTTCTCTAGCTCGGGCTAGGACTTAAGGTCAAGGAATCGACCGGTAAGGTGGGTGGAAAGACCTGTCGAACATTCTGCTAAGAAAACCATTTCCCAATATCTTCCCTTCAAGATTTTTTTAGAAGGGAAGTCTGCATTTAAGGGATTATCCCATAGTTCTGTCAAGCCCAACTTCACTAGCAAGGATCTAATCTGCTTTAACCATTTGATTTTATGAAAGGAGTCAATTTTAATAATATCTGAAAGACCCTGGGTATAATGTGAGAGTTCCTCTGTACACCATACTCTACGCCAATATAGTAAAGGGCGAAGTGGTAAATATTTGATTTACCGTCCTAATTTCTATGCAGGTAAGTACTTAACAAAAATAACTCAATCGGAAAGAAAGAGGCAGAGTCCGTGGTGTTAGAGTTCTTAGGGGTTTTATTCCTTAAAAAGGAATGGTCATGGTACCAGATCGGATATCATGTTCCTGCCACCACTGGGGTGCAGGAAGGGATAGAGCCATATTTTATTGACAATACATAGCTTATATACTTAAATCATACAATAGAAACCAATACAGTAGGCGTAACAGCTGAGAGAAACAAGATAAGAGCACACACGTGGTAGTGATACGTAATTAGAAGGCGTGAACTAGGCGTGAACATAGAGGCGTGTGCTAGAAACGTCATATGTAAGTGTCACAAGTAGGTGGGTACTTTAGCAGAATTTGGCGATGTCAGCAGAAATCTGAGGCCTGGATGCGCACGCAGCTGCATGACGCGTGATTGACGTGGAACTGGAGGGAGCGGGGGACTTGACATTTACACTAGCGGAAAGAGACAGAAGTCTGGCATGTCAGAAAAACTCGTACCTATATCATATCTGATATCTAATGTTTGGGAACCATATTATCTAGAGGAAAAGGTCTCTTGGGCAGAGGCTATTTTATACTGACTGTGAGTGCGTGTATAAGCGTCTAAGTGTCTGCATGAGATGCGAGGGGGCATGGGCCTACCATGGTAACAGAGGCTATGAATTACTTGCACGGAGACAGTGAGGCCGGGCCCTTTGCTCTGCAGCTGGAAGATGTTTACTTGAACTAGTAGGCAGGAATGTATGTTTGAGGAGCGGAACAGATAATTCGAAGGTTGAATACAATGTTGGCAGGCATCAGGCTGAGCCAAGCGCCGTTAGCCGCACAGGGAGTAAGGCAGAGGTCACGGGTACAGAGGCAGCCCAGGCTGAGGCGTTCAGAATCAGAAGGCAGGAAAAGGCTCGATGGCAGAATTCAGGGCCTACTTCGCCAGAGCTGAAAAACGTGTAAACTACACCACAAAAAGACGTTGGCATAGCATACTTAGGAACAGAATATTCAACCCATTCAGGGTGGATCTGAAAGAGGACATGTTAACGTTGGACGCAAATGTATTTGCGTCTTCATAGCTGGCACAGGAGGGAAGTTACATGCACTTTAAGCTGGTACATGGAGACGGTGGGGTACACGTTAGGGACCACTTCTTAACCATAAAATTTATATTTCCTCATTCCCTCCTTGTTCCCTACGGACCCTTCATGATATATCGATTCTCATGAACCGATCAGTCTGTTCTTGTAACATTATTTGCTCTTCTTTCTTCTTTTCGCGTTTTAAGTGAAGACTGGAATGTGCAATACCACAAATCGCTGGCCCACACTGTAGGCACAGGCAGCAACTGAATACTATGACAAGGGCAATGCCTAGGAAGGATAGGATCTTCCATCCCCAAGCGGTCAACGTTGTCCAGAACCAACCGGACCAAGTCCAGGTGCCTGGATTCTGATGTATCAAACTTGCAATCTTATGCAGACGTGTAATAGCTTTATATACTGTAGGCGCGTTTTCTGGGATGAAAACACAGCAACTTGACCCGATGACCTTACAAGCTCCGCCCCTATCTGCTAGGATGACGTCAATAACAAGACAATTCTGGAGAACAACAACCTGCATGGCAGATTGCTCCTCTGTTAAGTTTCCTAGAGCGGAGGTAGTTTCATTCACTACTGCTTCGAGTGTTCTAGTTAATCTTCGTATCAGTTTACTATTTTGGACGGGACCTGTGAAAAAAAAGAATCCTTTATTGAAATCTGTGTATTGCTCCCATGCCGTTTCAGTATAGTCGACAATCGGGAGATCTCTTCGAAGTCTATTCTTTACTAGATTTGTATTTCTGTGATAATCAGGAGGGGCTAGAAAAACAGGTGGCAGAAGGAATGCAATGTAACAGGAACCATCCCAATCTAGAGGTAAACGTATGTATGCGGTATGGCCACAAACAAAGTAGGAATGACGAGTAGCTCTAAAGGAAGATTTGCCTTGATCACTGAAGTCGACCACAGTAGTACATTTGCTATGACCTAAGTGTACTAAACCCTTCTTTCTGACACATAAGTCACCTTTGACTGGTAATACTGACATAGCAGGGAGAACTGGTGCAGCTTCGGATTCGACAGTAAGAATCATAAGGTTAATTGTATAATTACCTAATCCATATACTTCGTTTTCTAGATCAGTTCCTATTCTAGTGGGAAGTCCCTTTTTGTCAGGATAACAGGCGTTAAGCAAAACTAAGTTCAAGTTTCCCCAAACCCAGTTTCCCTCGAAAACAGCAATATCAGGATCTAAGGAATTAATTATTCTAAACCATGCTCCACAAGAGCCATTGTGTGTGAACGGGTACGGAAAGAGGGGCAGAACTCCCTTGTATTTCTGATAGGGAGGGAGTCGGCCACATATCCAACAGTTTGTAGCATTATTAGTCTGATGGGAGTGATGTAACATACTAATGAAGGTGTTGTTGCGCAGCGCAAGTCTATAAGATAGTTCATGGGGGGGTAACTCGCTAAAAGAATGTTCGGCAGTGACATTGTAAGCAGATTGTTCACGTTTGAAGATAGGGTAATATATGGGAAGCAATATACTGGCAACAATAATCAGAAGACTTAGAAAAAACATAATCAATAATGTCACTATACAGTGACTACGGAGTGATTTACAATATGCATGTTTCTTGAGTTGTCTCTCTCTCTCTCTATCTCAATCTAGGGGATACATGTCAGAAACTATTTAACCGATTCACCTAGGGGAGGACTTAAACAATTAAACTGTCTGACTTGCTAGATCGAAGTTTTGTTCGATACTTCTCTTGGGGAGTTTTCTCTCTTTTTGGAACTTTGAAGTCTTTAGTATCGAGGCAGTCCTTGGAGGGGGTGGACGAGTCAGTTTCTGGCAACAGTTCATTACATTTTTTAATATGACTGGTGTGGATCCACCCCTTTCGGCCTTCCACTTTGATTGCGGTCCTCGTGGTAAGAAGGACGATCTTCGGCTCCTTCCAGCGGGGCTCCAGCGGGCTTTTCCTGTCGAAGTTACGAATTAAGACTGTATCCCCGGGACGGACATCGTGTGGCTTTACATCAGTGTTGTCGGGAAAGGCTGCAGCAACCTGTGAACGACATGATTGGAGTGCAGACATCAAGGAGGCAAGGTAATCTGTCAGCATGTTACAATCAACATCAGTTATTTTCTTAGGCATGGGCGTCCCCCACATATTCGGTGGTCTGCCAAAGACCACTTCATACGGGGATAGTCCTGATCTCGAATGGGGGACCATTCTCATATAGAACAGTGCAACTGGCAGGGCGACTATCCAGTCGACCCCTTTCTCTTTACAGATTTTTGCAAGGCGTGTTTTCAGTGTCTGGTTATGCCTCTCTACAAGGCCAGCGGCTTCGGGATGTCGGACGCAGTGGAATTTCCACTGATATCCCAGCAGAAGGGAAACCTGTTTCATGAGCTCGGATGAGAATGGCTGTCCGTTATCTGAGTACACGACACGAGGCAAGCCGTACCGTGGGAAGAATTCTCGAACCAGCTGCCTGGCAGTGGTCGGAGCAGTGTAATCTGGGACTGGATATGCTTCGGTCCAACGGGAAAGTGCACAAACAACTACGAGGACGTACTTAAATCCTCGACAACGGTCCATCTGGATATAATCCATCTGGAGGACTTCAAAAGGGTGATCGGGAGGATGGAATCCACCTTGCTCTACAGGGACGCTTTTACCTGGATTGAACTGACAACAGATCATGCAAGTACGCACTTTCTGTTTTGCTGCTGCTCGTAAGTGTTTGTTGTACCAGAGATTCTGTAAGCTGTCTAACATAGCTTTTTCTCCTAGATGTGCTGGACTATGTGCTGTATTTATTATGACTTGAACCATAGAGTCGGGGAGAAACCATGTAGATTTTCCCTTCGTCATCCAACCTTGATCTGTCTGGATCCCTCCTAGTTCAGTCCATTTCTTGATTTCATCTGGAGTAGCATGTGTCTGAATATCGATTACATCTAGTGTGGGATCCCTAACTGTCATACAATGTGTCGGTACTATTGTCTTTGTCATATCAGTTGTCTGGGTGTGAGTCAATGCTGTATGTTTTGCTGTTTGGTCTGCCAGGTCGTTACCCTGGGAAATGGAATCTGTAACTTTAGTATGTGCTTTGCACTTCATGATGGATATGCCTGAAGGCAGATGTATTGCCTCTAATAGTGCTTGAATGAGGGGACCGTGTTGGATCTTGGCACCGTGAGAGGTCAGGAAACCTCGTTCTTGCCATAACACTCCGAAGTCGTGTACAACTCCGAAAGCATAACGTGAATCTGTGTATATGTTAACATTTCTGTTCTTGGCTAGTATACAGGCTCGGGTCAGAGCGATGAGCTCTGCTGCTTGAGCGGACAGTGTATCAATACGATATGTTTCTTTAACTTCAGTTTCAGTGGTCACTGCATAGGCGGCCACTAATTCTCCTGTGTTTGTTCTCATACATGAACCATCCACATAAAGTGTCAGGTCTGGATTTGTCAGTGGAATATCAGTTAAGTCTCGTCGGGGCTTTGTTACTGCATTAATGATCTCTATACAATCATGCAGGGCTGAATTAGTCATAATCGAAGGTAACAATGTTGCGGGATTCAGGATGTTACAGCGTCTGATTTCTATGTGTGGCTGGAATAGTGTCAGTTCATAACCTGTCAGTCGTGCTATAGTCAAGTGTTGAGTCTGAGTTCGGTTTAGAAGAACCTCTACAGAATGTGGAACTTGTACTGTTAATTGATGTCCTAAGACAATTGAATCGCTCTGTCTGATTGCTAGGGCTGTCGCTGCAACTGACTTTAAGCACGCAGGGAGCGCCTGGGCTACTGAATCCAATGTACTTGAAAAATAAGCGCAAGGCTTATGTGAACCTGCTTGATCTTGAGTGAGGACAGACAACGCTGTACCATCACGTTCTGTAACAAAAAGCGTAAAGGGTTTGCTGTAACATGGTGTTGCTAAAACTGGTGCTTGACATAAAGCTTTCTTTAATTCCTCAAAGGCCTGTGTATGTTCCTGAGTCCAAGGAAGGGCAGTCGAAGTCGCTGCCTCCTGTGTTGACAACTGAATGAGTGGTTTAGCTAGAAATGCATACTGGGGAATCCATTGTCTGCAGTACGAGGTGAGGCCTATAAAGGCCCGCACTTCCTTTTGTGTCTGGGGTTGTGGCATATTTAAAATTAACTGGATGCGGTCAGGAGTGAGCTGTCTCCCCACTTTGGACAGCAAGTGACCCAAGTACACAACTTGCTGAACACAGAATTGTAGCTTCGAAGGAGACACCTTGTGTCCCTTGTCGGCCAGAAAATGTAGAACTGTCAGTGATGCTTGTTCACATTCGGGTTCACTTCGTGCGGTGATCAACAGATCATCGACGTATTGCAGTAAAGCGGTGTTAACTGGCATTTGAATACAATCAAGTTGTCTTTTCAGTGCTTGACTATAGATGCTGGGGCTTTCTGTGAATCCTTGAGGTGCGCGTGAAAATTTGAAACTTCGTCCATTTAAACTGAATGCGAAGAGGTATTGGCTCTCTGGATCAATGGGCACACTGAAGAAGGCGTTCTTGAGGTCAATTACAGTAAAGAACATTGCTTCTGAATCAATAGCAGTCAATAGGGAAGAGATGTCGGGAACCACAGGGTACTGTGGAACAATGCATTTATTCAGTTCTCGTAAATCAATCACCAACCGATATACTGGCGGTGCATTGGGATCAGTACGTTTAAGAATCGGAATGATAGGGGAATTACAGATATTGGAGTCGGTCTCTACGACCACTCCTTGGGCAATGAGCTCTTCAATGATTTCCAGTAAAGCCACTACAGCATCGGGTGGTAACTTGTATTGTCTGATTCTTGGTAAAACAACTCCTTGTTTGAGTGTAACACGGTATGGTGTGATGTGCATGCAACCTACATCGGTCGGGCCTTGTGCCCACAGGTGCTTTGGTACATTTTTCAATCTGACATCAAACTCTCGTAGTACATAGTGACCCTTAAAGTCACGCAAAAAGAGTCTAACTCCTTCCGGAGAACAACATATCACAGCTCCTAGAGCCTTCAATGTTTTGATACCTAACAGGTTTTCTGGACATAATTTCGTAAGTAACAAGTCTGTAACACGTGATAATGGACCCACAGCCAGGGGGACTGGTTTCGATACCTCATTTATAATAGGCTGTCCTGAAAAACCAAGGGAAACATTCTGTGAGCCTGAGAGGGGTGCCCCTGCGTCTTTATTATTGTTGATTGTTGTGCGGCTTGCCACTGTGTCAATTAAAAACTTTCTGTCTTTTCCCAATACTTGACTGTGTACGTAAGGACCCTCTTGATCTACAGGAATCTCAATAAGAGGCAAGCCAACCTCCCTCTCTAGGCTGTTTCATGTGTATCGCTGATAATCGGGATAATCAGATTGGGCATACTGGCACATCTGCCGTGAGACTTGCTGCGTTGCGGCTATGGGCTGTGACTGTGACTGTGATACCGCTGCTGTCTGTGCTGTATGTGGTGGAGCATGCATAGGTTGTGAATTCTGTGAAGCCTGTTGCTGACCCTGATCTTGTCTAGGCGGATGCGGTCTTTCTTTAGTTTTACCTGTTGCTATATTGTGTTTCAGGACTGGGCATTCATGTACGTAGTGACCTGGCTGCTTGCAATAATTGCATGTCCCTTTAACGGGAGCTGCGGCATTACCTGTCTGGGTCGTACCCTTTCTCTGGCCGTCGGCTGGAACCGACTGGGCCACTAACATTTTCATTTTCGTGTCTTTCATACGTCTCTGTTCGTGATCCTGTTCTTCTCTAATTCTGTTCTGATGGTATTGTAACATTTGTAACATCTGGGATGGCGTATTTGCTTGCCATGTACTTTCATCTTTATATACACGGTTTTTGACTGCTGTCAGGGAATTCTCGACTAACTTTGATACAAAAAGATGTGGGTACGACTCGCTACCTGGTTTTAGGCCACTATTAATAATGAAACATTTCTCGAATCTTGAATAGAAGTCACTAGTATCTTCATCGTGTTTCTGTTTACAGGCTGAGATTGCGTCCCAGTCTTCCTTTTTGGTGGTCAGTAATCTTGGCAGAACCTGTACTATCAAACCTGGTAATGCTTTAGCTTTCTCCCCAAGGCCTAGCCCTGGGGTACGAAGTTTCTCCTCGTCTTCTATTTCTGTCCATATAATCTTTTTGTCTCCCACCTCCCATTCTCTTTCCTTGAGTTTCTCGTAGATGCCGGTGGGCAGCAGTACCTTTAACATTTTCATGATATCTGCATATGTGTAATCTCCCATCAGTAACATGTCTTTAAGTTCTCTGTGAAAACCTGCAGGGTCTTTATCGTGACAGGGTACTAGTTTCTTCATCTTCAATAGTTCTAAC
Source organism: Lissotriton vulgaris (assembly GCF_964263255.1). Classification (NCBI taxonomy): domain Eukaryota; kingdom Metazoa; phylum Chordata; class Amphibia; order Caudata; family Salamandridae; genus Lissotriton; species Lissotriton vulgaris. The sequence continues at coordinate 170,776,011 of NC_141685.1, forward strand.
TTGGTCAGAGGTGTGTGTACATACACACGTTTCAAGGTATTATCGGTACCCATAACTGGATGTACTTCTCGTAAAGGGTTCTGTCTTTCTAAACGTTCCATATGATACATTTTTCTTTCTGGGGGCGGAGCGGGAACATATCGTGGGCCTAAGAAAGTGTTATATCTGTGCCGTTGTTCTAGAATTATTTGTATTAACTTGGTACTTAGGCCTCTCCATCTATCCATGAGTAGTGCTTCTAATGTATCGTGTAAGGGACCTGGATCAGAATGTTTATTTCTGTATAACGTGAGGAGGTGCTGAATCATATATATACCTGCTATTTTCTGCTCGTCTGGGGATAGGTTCAGAAATGTCTGCGCTACTGTGTCATCATTGTATATATTAGCATTGTCAGCCCATAGTACTGCTGACCGGGCTAGTTCTTGTTCATCCATAGAATTGAGTACATGGTACCCCATTCGTTCTCGAAGCATTTTATCAGTGTCTTGAAACAGATATTCAGGAGAATTCGGTTTTGATATGCCAGAGAGAAAAACTCTCTTGCTTTCTGGACGAATGCCTTTCCTAAGGTAAGTTCCCTTACCTACATACGCTATCGTATCGGTAGTTATTTCTGGTTCTTCAGATCCTTCCTCCTCTTCGGAGGAGGCATTCTCTTTTTCTTTTTCGTGTATTTCTATTACTGCTTTTCTTATTTTCTTGTACATACTAGCTATACAATTCACTTTATCATGTTTTCCTTCGGCTATATTTTGACCCCACCTGTTTAGTGCTTCCATTTCATCCTGTTCTGTCTCAGGCCTGTCTCGTTCTCTTATTAAGCAATTTATGAAAAAACGTAATATATATGCTTGAGTGTCAACTTTCTGATGTGCCAGGGCCTCCTTAATACTTTCAGGATTTTTCCCAGTCTGGACAAAATGTTATATTCTATCTAGGTGATCAGTCATCCCTGAGAATAACACTAGGTAATCTGTAGCTTGTCGCAAGCGTAGTGATGCTATCAACATTCTATCGTCTTTGCCGGGTACTGGATCGTATCTGCAAACTGGAAGTTGTTCTTTGAGTATGTCGAGACGGGGTGACTGGAGTGTAGGGTGCTTCTGCATGTCTCTAAGGTGTAATCTGTGTGTTGCTGGCGGGGTCTGGTAACCCCCGGTTGCACCTCCTGAGGCGGAGGCTTGGGCATTATCCCTCTGTGGAGTCTGTATGTGTACTTGAACTTGTCTCTTAATAGGATCAGGCAAAAACGGATTTGGTATCTTAACCTTAAGTGTGGGAAGTGGTGGAGGTGGAGGAACGACAGGCAGTCGGACGGGGGAACCTTGTTGAGGTAATGTCGGGATATGGTCTGGAGGCGGGTTGCCACCTCCGTCCCCGTCACCGTCAGTAGGCGGGGCGTGTGAATTGGTGTAAGCGGGTGCTACATCGTCTAGATAAGAATTCAGAAATATGTCTTTAGTAGTCCTGTGCTTTACTTTAGTTGGAACCAATGGTGGCGGCAGATTTTTCGGTATTTCTGAAGTGGTTTCAGGCGAACCCTCGGCCACAAGATACATGCCATTTACAAGATTGTTTCGTGCGCGGTCTACTTGTTCTGCTTTTACTCGGATTCCTTCATTAACTAATTCGTTCTCTCGGGCTCTATCTGACTCTTCTCTATGTCTGTCTTCTCTACGGAGCTCTTTCTCGGCTCGTTTATGTGATTCTTTACGCCACAATTCTATGGCATCTTTCTGTGATTGTCTGGCTTTCTTTCTCCATAGTGCTTCTTCTACTTTCAGGATGCACTCAGCATCCCACGTTCCTGTAACGGGCCATCTGTGTCTTTCTTCTAGGTGCTTAGTATAATCGGCCCATAAATCTAGATACAATATGGCGTCTATGCCATGCTTATGGTACATGAAATTTCCAGGAGTGTCCCTAGGGGGGATAGGAATTTCTTCCTCTAGTATCCCTTTCCTAGTTCCTATCTGCTTTAACTTATTGAAAAACGGCATCTTGTTTACTTAAACACTGTATACTCGAACCTCGCTACTTAACTCTGACCACACAACTAACTACACAAAAACACAATGATGTACATTAAACAATCACTCATACCACGACATTAATCACATGAAAAACATTTTGAACATATATCTCTACCCTAGATACTGGATGTACTGCTAAACAGCACAGATACACTGTCGAAGACAGTGCAAGAACTTGAATAACTGATATACTGCTAAACAGTACAGATACACTGTCTAAAACAGTGCAGACCGTGTTTGTGTACCCAAACCCGTCTTTACCGGATACATAATAATGCACCCGTCTAGATACGTCCCAGCAATGGTACTCACCGGGAAGCACGGAATCGGAAGGCCTCGGAAAACTCGACTGGACTGGACCGGACTGGACTGGACTCGACTCGACACGTGGATACTTCGGAAACTGGTGGGCCTCTTGACACCTCGGACCTTGCTTCTTTCGGCTAGGCTCTGGTCGGGATCCTCCGCACTCCTCACCGCCTCATCTGGGTGCTGATCGCAGTCTCCGTCACCTCCGTGGGCCAGAGGGAGAAACAGGAAATCCTGCGGGTATGCGTAGTTCCGTCTTGACTGATGGCAGGGGGCAAAGCTTGCAACGCACCATCCTGCGCGTGGGGTGGGGGAGGGGTCCCTGTTCGGGCACCAAAATAATGTGGTAAATATTTGATTTACCGTCCTAATTTCTATGCAGGTAAGTACTTAACAAAAATAACTCAATCGGAAAGAAAGAGGCAGAGTCCGTGGTGTTAGAGTTCTTAGGGGTTTTATTCCTTAAAAAGGAATGGTCATGGTACCAGATCGGATATCATGTTCCTGCCACCACTGGGGTGCAGGAAGGGATAGAGCCATATTTTATTGACAATACATAGCTTATATACTTAAATCATACAATAGAAACCAATACAGTAGGCGTAACAGCTGAGAGAAACAAGATAAGAGCACACACGTGGTAGTGATACGTAATTAGAAGGCGTGAACTAGGCGTGAACATAGAGGCGTGTGCTAGAAACGTCATATGTAAGTGTCACAAGTAGGTGGGTACTTTAGCAGAATTTGGCGATGTCAGCAGAAATCTGAGGCCTGGATGCGCGCGCAGCTGCATGACGCGTGATTGACGTGGAACTGGAGGGAGCGGGGGACTTGACATTTACACTAGCGGAAAGAGACAGAAGTCTGGCATGTCAGAAAAACTCGTACCTATATCATATCTGATATCTAATGTTTGGGAACCATATTATCTAGAGGAAAAGGTCTCTTGGGCAGAGGCTATTCTATACTGACTGTGAGTGCGTGTATAAGCGTCTAAGTGTCTGCATGAGATGTGAGGGGGCATGGGCCTACCATGGTAACAGAGGCTATGAATTACTTGCACGGAGACAGTGAGGCCGGGCCCTTTGCTCTGCAGCTGGAAGATGTTTACTTGAACTAGTAGGCAGGAATGTATGTTTGAGGAGCGGAACAGATAATTCGAAGGTTGAATACAGTGTTGGCAGGCATCAGGCTGAGCCAAGCGCCGTTAGCCGCACAGGGAGTAAGGCAGAGGTCACGGGTACAGAGGCAGCCCAGGCTGAGGCGTTCAGAATCAGAAGGCAGGAAAAGGCTCGATGGCAGAATTCAGGGCCTACTTCGCCAGAGCTGAAAAACGTGTAAAGTACACCACAAAAAGACGTTGGCATAGCATACTTAGGAACAGAATATTCAACCCATTCAGGGTGGATCTGAAAGAGGACATGTTAACGTTGGACGCAAATGTATTTGCGTCTTCATAGCTGGCACAGGAGGGAAGTTACATGCACTTTAAGCTGGTACATGGAGACGGTGGGGTACACGTTAGGGAACATTTCTTGACCATAAAATTTATATTTCCTCAGAAGTCTGCATTTAAGGGATTATCCCATAGTTCTGTCAAGCCCAACTTCACTAGCAAGGATCTAATCTGCTTTAACCATTTGATTTTATGAAAGGAGTCAATTTTAATAATATCCGAAAGACCCTGGGTATAATGTGAGAGTTCCTCTGTACACCATACTCTACGCCAATATAGTAAAGGGCGAAGTTTGGCCAAGTCTTCCACTGATTTCCTGCCAAGATCTAATAAGAGTTGTCTCAGAGGGGTGCTTTGCGGAACACTAGTAATTTTGCGTAAAAACGCGTTCTCCACCATGGTCAGATGCTTTAGGTTTTCAAACCCCCATAGTTCGGCATCATAAAGGGCCGAACTCAATACCTTCATGCCATAAATGTCAAGTACAGTGTATTAATCAGTACTGTATTTCTTGTGCAACTGACTACCTGATTTTCCTATGACATATTGCATCATTGCTGCATAACGACCTACCTGGCTATTGCATTACGCATTGCTTTATTTCTACATTGCCAAGTACCTGTTTGCTGCGATACGCATTGTATTATTTTTACATTGCCAAGTACCTGATTGCTGCGTTACGCATTTCATTATTTCTACATTGCAAAGTACCTGATTGTTGCATTATGAATTGCATTATTTCTACATTGCAAAGTACCTGATTGTTGCATTACGCATTGCATTATTTCTACATTACAAAGCACCTGATTGTGGCATTACGCATTGCATTATTCCTACATTACAAAGTACCTGTTTGCTGCGATATGCATTGCATTATTTCTACATTGCAAAGTATCTGATTGCTGCGTTACGCATTGTATTATTTCTACATTACAAAGTACCTGTTTGCTGTGATACGCATTGTATTATTTGTACATTGCAAAGTATCTGATTGCTGCGTTACGCATTGAATTATTTCTACATTACAAAGTACCTGTTTGCTGTGATACGCATTGCATTATTTCTACATTGCAAAGTATCTGATTGCTGCGTTACGCATTGCATTATTTCTACATTACAAAGTACCTGTTTGCTGTGATACGCATTGCATTATTTCTACATTGCAAAGTATCTGATTGCTGCGTTACGCATTGCAATATTTCTACATTACAAAGTACCTGTTTGCTGCGATAAGCATTGCATTATTTCTACATTGCAAAGTATCTGATTGCTGCATTACGCATTGCATTACTTCTACATTGCAAAGTATCTGATTGCTGTGTTACGCATTGCATTATGTCTACATTGCAAAGTACCTGATTGTTGTGCTACGCATTGCATTATTTCTATCTGCACAGCACTTGGTTGTTGCGTTACGCATTGCATTATTTTTAAATTACAAAGTACCTGATTGCTGCATTATGCATTGCATTATTTCTACATTGCAAAATACCTGATTGCTGTGGTACGTATTGCATTATTTTTACATTGCCAAGTACCTGATTGCTGTGTTAAGCCAGGCAAAATATTACACTTACTGATATGTTGGATTTATATTGTGCGGCCTTATCGTATATCTTTTTACATAAACTTATACTTGTTTTGATAAAACTCGTGTGGAGTCCATTTGTGGTGCCATCATAGGGTTGCTGTGAGCGTGGTGCCTTGAAGATAAGCCTGGTACAAAAGGGGGTGGTGATGGACGGAGCATCTTAACCAATCAAACACTCACACCCAGTCAACAGATCTGGGTTTAATCCATCACCGTTCTTTAGCCCACTCTGCCACCCCAGTTCAGACATGGCCATATGCAAATCAGTCTGACCCTGTGCCTCATGGAAACAGTCCAGCCCGAACTGCCAACCCATGCCTTCCCTAGACCGGAAACAAGCTTCCGAGGACCGGTTTCTGGCATTTCAGCCGTCTTCAGCCCGGCTTGCTTGAATCCAGTGGCAAAGTGAGCAAGGGACTCACGTCTGAGCATACCCTGCCAATTTATGGCGAACAAAGTGGTACAAAAGGAAAGACATGACTTGGCAGTTCGGGCTGAACTGTTCCCATGAGGCACAGGGTCAAGGCTGATTTGCATATGGCCATGTCTGACCTGGGGTGGTGTGGAGTGCAAAAAAACAATGGATTTAGGCCCAGATCTCTGTACTGGGGTGAATGTATGACATTGTTCTGCGTTCTGGCCATCAATTGTTGTTTTTGCATTTGTCACCCCAAGTGGGATGGGTATGCTCAGACGTGAGTCCTATGCTCTCCACACCACTGGAGTCAAGCTATCCAGGCTGATGAAGGCTGATAGCCAGAAACCGGTCCTTGGATGCTTGATTCTGGTCCAGGTAAGACATGACTTGGCAGTTCGGGCTGAACTGTTCCCATGAGGCACAGGGTCAAGGCTGATTTGCATATGGCCATGTCTGACCAGGGGTGGTGTGGAGTGCAAAAAAACGATGGATTTAGGCCCAGATCACTGTACTGGGGTGAATGTATGACATTGTTCTGCATTCTGTCCATCAATTGTTGTTTTTGCATTTGAAGGTAAGCCTGGCAGCTCATGCCAAGCTACCAATGGGGTGAGCGGGGGCTATCTCAGACTGTGTCCTTCCTTTCTCTGACATTGAAACGAGGGTCCCTGTTTGGCCTAAGGTACCTATCTCAGCCAACCAGGGATCGCGGGTCTAACAGGAGGAATCTGTCAATTCCGGTAGACGTCGGAGAAAATGGGGCAATCTGAAAATCCAAGGAGACTGAACCATTTGTTTCAACAGGAACCAAGGTTGTGTATTGTAGTATGGGTCCACCAGAAGGACCTCCACCCCCTCCCCTCAGATCTTTAATAGAAGTTAGGTGATGAGTGAAAAGGGAAGGAAGGCATAGAGGAGAGTCCAGAGTGATCTGAAACTAATAGCTTCCACCTCCAGCCTCCTGACATGAATGAAGGGATCAAAACAGAGGCAGAGCTGCATCCAGCAGAGAGTCTTGTCATGGGGATCTAAAGTGAACCACTGTCTCCTGAAATGTCTGAGGTGATAGGGCCTGGGATAGAGAAGAGAGAAAAATCTGGCTCAAGCGATCGGCATGCATTCTCCCTCCCTGGAAGACTAATCATTATCAGGGTGAGATGGTTCACCTCTGCCGTATCCCGATCTACGCTGCGAACAAAGGAACAGGGTACCCCCAAGGTAATCGATGTAAGACCTTGTGACGGGGTTGTCCATTCTTATCAGGACCGCTTTCTTGACAGTCAGAGGTGCAAAGGACAAAAGGGCTCTGAGAACAGCCGCCGGCTTGAGCCAGTTCGAAGAATTATTCGCCTCCAATACGATCCAAAGTCCTCGGCACGTTAGATTCCCCATGATAGACCCCCCAACACCCAGTCTGCTCGGATCTGTGGTGATGGTCACAGGTAGAAGGGGAGATAGAGGCCCTCAGACTGCCAGATTGGTAGGGATTAAACACCACTGTGACTTCTGAACAATCACTGGAGAAACTGGAACCAGTCGCAGTCCTCTGACATTCAATTCCATCTCACCAGAAGATAGTTCACCAGATGGAAAAAGCGTAGATGAGACCAATGCTCCAGATACAGGGGAGTCGCCATGTGTCCTTGTACCCTCACCAACTCCTGAGCCGGGGCCTCCTGAGCGCTGCTGGAGACGCAGCCTGAGTGTCTGCTGCTCAGCGAGAAGCAAGAAAACCCTCCCCAGCTCAGAGTTGAATCAGCCCCTGTGAGCTGCAGTTTGTGGAGGGTGTTAGAGAAGACTTTCTTGCATTGAAGAAAACCCATGAGACTCCAGACCCCGGCACCATCTTGAGAGCTGCAGACCCTGCGAAGAAGAAGAGGCATAAAGAGCCGTTCATCAAGATAGAGAGGTGTCAACAACCCAGAGGCATGCAGGTACCAACCAAAGGAGCCACGTGCTCTGTGAAGACTGGAGGAGGCAACGAGGGGGACAAAGGAAGAACACAGAACTGAGACTGGTGCCCAGTGCAGAGAATCGCAAAGTCTCCTGAGAGGACGGGGGCATAGATAAATAAATATAGAAATCCATCGGGTTTATAGAAACCAGAAACATGTCAGGGCAGATGAGGGGAAGAACACGTTGTAAAATCACCATTTTTAAATTATTGATGATATATGAATCGGTTTACTCCCTTGAGATCCATAACCAGATGACATTCACCAGAGAGCTTTTGAACCAAGAGCATAAGTGAGTATCAGCCTTGACCCTACTCTTCCTTTGGCACTCAGAAAGTAGCCCCCTGGGCTACAAGTTATGGAATTCTGCTTTGTGCAGTGACAGTAGTGAAGCGCATGTCTGTTCAGGGAGTAACATGTCTGGAGGCTCAGTGAGACACTGATATGTAGGTTGAGAGTATGAAAGGGATTCCAGGGGTGAATGGGGGGCTATAAGAGTCAGTGGGCTCTGTGTCTGGGATCTCAGTGAGATACTGGAATCATAGCCGACCGTCTGCATGAGAAGGGCTGCTGAGAGGTGACTGAGAGACTATAAGGGTCAGTGAGCTCTGTGTCTGGGATCCCAGTGAGATGCTGGTATCGTAGCAGACCGTCTGCATGAGAAGGGCTGCTGAGAGGGGACTGAGAGACTATAAGGGTCATTGAGCTCTGTGTCTGGGATCCCAGTGAGATGCTGGTATCGTAGCAGACCGTCTGCATGAGAAGGGCTGCTGAGAGGTGACTGAGAGACTATAAGGGTCAGTGAGCTCTGTGTCTGGGATCCCAGTGAGATGCTGGTATCGTAGCAGACCAACTGCATGAGAAGGGCTGCTGAGAGGTGACTGAGAGACTATAAGGGTCAGTGAGCTCTGTGTCTGGGATCCCAGTGAGATGCTGGTATCGTAGCAGACCGTCTGCATGAGAAGGGCTGCTGAGAGGTGACTGAGAGACTATAAGGGTCAGTGAGCTCTGTGTCTGGGATCCCAGTGAGATGCTGGTATTGTAGCAGACCGTCTGCATGAGAAGGGCTGCTGAGAGGTGACTGAGAGACTATAAGGGTCAGTGAGCTCTGTGTCTGGGATCCCAGTGAGATGCTGGTATCGTAGCAGACCGTCTGCATGAGAAGGGCTGCTGAGAGGGGACTGAAAGACTATAAGGGTCAGTGGGCTCTGTGTCTGGGATCCCAGTGAGATGCTGGTATCGTAGCAGACCGTCTGCATGAGAAGGGCTGCTGAGAGGGGACTGAGAGACTATAAGGGTCAGTGAGCTCTGTGTCTGGGATCCCAGTGAGATGCTGGTATCGTAGCAGACCGTCTGCATGAGAAGGGCTGCTGAGAGGGGACTGAGAGACTATAAGGGTCAGTGTCTGGGATCCCAGTGAGATGCTGGTATCGTAGCAGACCATCTGCATGAGAAGGGCTGCTGAGAGGGGACTGAGAGACTATAAGGGTCAGTGGGCTCTGTGTCTGGGATCCCAGTGAGATGCTGGTATCATAGCAGACCAACTGCATGAGAAGGGCTGCTGAGAGGTGACTGAGAGACTATAAGGGTCAGTGAGCTCTGTGTCTGGGATCCCAGTGAGATGCTGGTATCATAGCAGACCGTCTGCATGAGAAGGGCTGCTGAGAGGGGACTGAGAGACTATAAGGGTCAGTGGGCTCTGTGTCTGGGATCCCAGTGAGATGCTGGTATCATAGCAGACTGTCTGCATGAGAATGGCTGCTGAGGGTTGATTGAGAGACTATAAGGGTCAGTGGGCTCTGTGTCTGGGATCCCAGTGAGATGCTGGTATCATAGCAGACCGTCTGCATGAGAAGGGCTGCTGAGAGGGGACTGAGAGACTATAAGGGTCAGTGAGCTCTGTGTCTGGGATCCCAGTGAGATGCTGGTATCGTAGCAGACCGTCTGCATGAGAAGGGCTGCTGAGGGGTGATTGAGAGACTATAAAGGTCAGTGACCTCTGTGTCTGCGATCTCAGTGGGATGCTGGTATCGTAGCAGACCGTCTGCATGAGAAGGGCTGCCGAGGGGTGACTGAGAGACTATAAGGGTCAGTGGGCTCTGTGCCTGGGATCCCAGTGAGATGCTGGTATCATAGCAGACCAACTGCATGAGAAGGGCTGCTGAGAGGTGACTGAGAGACTATAAGGGTCAGTGAGCTCTGTGTCTGGGATCCCAGTGAGATGCTGGTATCATAGCAGACCAACTGCATGAGAAGGGATGCTGAGAGGTGACTGAGAGACTATAAGGGTCAGTAAGCTCTGTGTCTGGGATCCCAGTGAGATGCTGGTATCGTAGCAGACCGTCTGCATGAGAACGGCTGCTGAGGGGTGATTGAGAGACTATAAGGGTCAGTGACCTCTGTGTCTGCGATCTCAGTGGGATGCTGGTATCGTAGCAGACCGTCTGCATGAGAAGGGCTGCCGAGGGGTGACTGAGAGACTATAAGGGTCAGTGGGCTCTGTGTCTGGGATCCCAGTGAGATGCTGGTATCATAGCAGACCAACTGCATGAGAAGGGCTGCTGAGGGGGGACTGAGAGACTATAATTGTCAGTGAGCGTTGTGTCTGGGATCCCAGTGAGATGCTGGTATCGTAGCAGACCGTCTGCATGAGAAGGGCTGCTGAGAAGGGACTGAGAGACTATAAGGGTCAGTGAGCTCTGTGTCTGGGATCCCAGTGAGATGCTGGTATCATAGCAGACCGTCTGCATGAGAATGGCTGCTGAGGGGTGATTGAGAGACTATAAAGGTCAGTGACCTCTGTGTCTGCGATCTCAGTGGTATGCTGGTATCGTAGCAGACCGTCTGCATGAGAAGGGGATACTGAGGGGGGACTGAGAGACTATAAGGGTCAGTGAGCTCTGTGTTCGGGATCCCAGTGAGATGCTGGTATCGTAGCAGACCGTCTGCATGAGAAGGGCTGCTGAGAGGGGACTGAGAGACTATAAGGGTCAGTGGGCTCTGTGTCTGGGATCCCAGTGAGATGCTGGTATCGTAGCAGACCGTCTGCATGAGAAGGGCTGCTGAGAGGGGACTGAGAGACTATAAGGGTCAGTGAGCTCTGTGTCTGGGATCCCAGTGAGATGCTGGTATCGTAGCAGACCGTCTGCATGAGAAGGGCTGCTGAGAGGCGACTGAGAGACTATAAGGGTCAGTGAGCTCTGTGTCTGGGATCCCAGTGAGATGCTGGTATCGTAGCAGACCAACTGCATGAGAAGGGCTGCTGAGAGGTGACTGAGAGACTATAAGGGTCAGTGAGCTCTGTGTCTGGGATCCCAGTGAGATGCTGGTATCGTAGCAGACCGTCTGCATGAGAAGGGCTGCTGAGAGGGGACTGAGAGACTATAAGGGTCAGTGGGCTCTGTGTCTGGGATCCCAGTGAGATGCTGGTATCATAGCAGACCGTCTGCATGAGAAGGGCTGCTGAGAGGTGACTGAGAGACTATAAGGGTCAGTGAGCTCTGTGTCTGGGATCCCAGTGAGATGCTGGTATCGTAGCAGACCGTCTGCATGAGAAGGGCTGCCGAGGGGTGACTGAGAGACTATAAGGGTCAGTGGGCTCTGTGTCTGGGATCCCAGTGAGATGCTGGTATCATAGCAGACCAACTGCATGAGAAGGGCTGCTGAGAGGTGACTGAGAGACTATAAGGGTCAGTGAGCTCTGTGTCTGGGATCCCAGTGAGATGCTGGTATCATAGCAGACCAACTGCATGAGAAGGGCTGCTGAGAGGTGACTGAGAGACTATAAGGGTCAGTGAGCTCTGTGTCTGGGATCCCAGTGAGATGCTGGTATCATAGCAGACCGTCTGCATGAGAAGGGCTGCTGAGAGGGGACTGAGAGACTATAAGGGTCAGTTGCCTCTGTGTCTGGGATCCCAGTGAGATGCTGGTATCATAGCAGACCGTCTGCATGAGAATGGCTGCTGAGGGGTGATTGAGAGACTATAAGGGTCAGTGGGCTCTGTGTCTGGGATCCCAGTGAGATGCTGGTATCATAGCAGACCAACTGCATGAGAAGGACTGCTGAGGGGGGACTGAGAGACTATAATTGTCAGTGAGCGTTGTGTCTGGGATCCCAGTGAGATGCTGGTATCGTAGCAGACCGTCTGCATGAGAAGGGCTGCTGAGAGGGGACTGAGAGACTATAAGGGTCAGTGAGCTCTGTGTCTGGGATCCCAGTGAGATGCTGGTATCATAGCAGACCGTCTGCATGAGAATGGCTGCTGAGGGGTGATTGAGAAACTATAAAGGTCAGTGACCTCTGTGTCTGCGATCTCAGTGGGATGCTGGTATCGTAGCAGACCGTCTGCATGAGAAGGGGATACTGAGGGGGGACTGAGAGACTATAAGGGTCAGTGAGCTCTGTGTTCGGGATCCCAGTGAGATGCTGGTATCGTAGCAGACCGCCTGCATGAGAAGGGGATACTGAGGGGGGACTGAGAGACTATAAGGGTCAGTGAGCTCTGTGTCCGGGATCCCAGTGAGATGCTGGTATCGTAGCAGACCGTCTGCATGAGAAGGGGATACTGAGGGGGGACTGAGAGACTATAAGGGTCAGTGAGCTCTGTGTCCGGGATCCCAGTGAGATGCTGGTATCGTAGCCGACCGTCTGTATGAGAAGGGGATACTGAGGGGGGACTGAGAGACTATAAGGGTCAGTGAGCTCTGTGTCCGGGATCCCAGTGAGATAATGGTATCGTAGCAGACCGTCTGCATGAGAAGGGCTGCTGAGAGGGGACTGAGAGACTATAAGGGTCAGTGGGCTCTGTGTCTGGGATCCCAGTGAGATTTCCAGATCATGTCAGACTGACAGGATGAGAACGGTGACTATTGGGCTATAAGGTCTGGTGCTGGTATCGTGGGAGACTGCTGGCATGAGAAGGGCTACTGCGCGGCAGCCTAGGCTCTATAATAAGCTTTGTCTGGGGTCTCAATGAGATACTTACTCATTGCCTTACCTTCTGCGTCCGTGCTGCGGCTCTGCAGACACGATGTGGACTCGGCCCCTCATGCTTTGCCTTTGATACTCGTGAATGTCCAAATCGAGAAGGAAGTCTTGTTGGTGCTAGGGAAGTGGGTCTTGTTTGTAGTGCTCTACTGAATCCCTTAATGAGCTTCTGATGATCCTTAAAAGCTGTGATATTCCTAACTAACTTCCTAACCTTAATCTTGCGATTATCTACCAGTGATCTACTTGCTCGTGTACGTGGGATGGCGCTTGTGAAGGGTGTGCTGAAGACATCAGGGGATCCTCACTGAGCCTTCTATAGCTTTGACTTTACAGACCGATCTACAACACAATCAATATTTAATTACAGTTAGTTGGAACAGACTTAGTCTACACCATGAAATTGCTACACATTTCAATTCACCAACTTACCCAACTTGGAGTGTGTTTTTAGGTTTCCATCTTTCTCTCTGGTGTTTCTTTCACACCAAAGAGTTTGGAAGAATTTATTGTCTCTCAACTCTTAGCTCCCAGAGGTTTCATGAAGATGTCTTTTTCGATGACTGATTTTGTACTCTGGTTTTCTGGATTTTGAATTGAAGATTGGTGTGCCAACCCTCTTCCTTTTCTTTGTAGGCTCTCCTGATGTTGGCCCGAGGACACCAGACCGGAGACTGGAAACAAAGAACGAATCAAGATCCCTAACAAGGTGGTGCTGTTGCTGGATGACGTCAGGTGAGTGAGTGATGAGGAGACCCTCGAGGCAAAGCACCTGAAGCTGTATAATTTGATTAAATAAAATGGTGAGCCTGGATCTAAAAACTTTAAAGAAGCGGTGGTGGTTTGTTTTCTTAAGAAAGATAAGAATAAGAAAAGGATCCTAGTGAAACTTGCTAAACTGTCCTGAGTACTTTATTTGGTGATCGCTGCTTCTTTGCCTTCTTGCTTTTTAAAGAAAAGATTGCTCTGGTTTAACCTTTTCTTTGTTTTCCTCTGTGTTGGAACTCATCTGTTTTCCACGTTGTCATGGCCAGGCTGAGCTCTGATTGGCTTCCTTTACCCAATCAGAAGCTGGACCGGGAGGAGCCAGTGGTGCCCTCCAGGCCATACTATGCCCGCTGTGGCGTGGATGCGAAGCTGGTGCACCAAAAAAAGGCTAAAGGCAAGCCTGTCTGCGCCCGTCTGCGCCCGTCTGCACCCATCCGCAACCGTCTACGCCCGTCCGCACCCGTCCGTGCCTGTCCGCGCTTGTCCGCGCCCGTTTGCGCCCATCCCCGCCTGGATGATGCCAGACGCCAGTCATGCTGCCGGTTTGATCTGCTCTTAATATACATACTCTCAGCTGATTTACTCACCATCAGTAAGGGCGTAAGTCCATGTGCTTCCCAAGTTTGTGTCTGGCCGGAGGGTCTCTTTTGCTGCATACGGTGCGGTTTCCACACTTGGGCATCTGCAGCCCCGCCATCTCCCCTTCCGCACTCTGACAAACTCTTCAGCTTGAGCTGCCGCTCCTTAGTCTACTTCACGATGAGTCGCCAGATATTCTCTTTCTTACATAGCCATGGCTCACTGACAATATGGAGGCGGAGCCTGGTTTGGCCACGCCTCAAGGCTATAACATTGAGACACTCAACAGAGGGGCCCGGGGTGGCGGCGGCACAACTATCTTCAAAGCTGGTTACACTTGCACCCTGAGCAAAGAGGCCCTGGTGGGCTGTAAGTGTGCACGTTTTGTGATCTCTTTCAATGCCAATTTTACACCATCTGGGCTTTTATTCCATCGCCCTCCGGGACCGCCTAAGGAGTTCAGAGATGAGCTCATTGAGGCATTGGGCATACTTCCCATTAGATCGGCAAATTTCAGTATCATCGGAGATCTTATTCTACACTTAGATACCACAAGACTGTGAGACCGGCAATTAATTTAGGTGATCTTGCTGCACTTCAACTCACCCAGCGCGTGCCAGGCTGCGCACACTCAGATGGACATCTATTGGAACCTGCTATCTCCAATCTGCCAGCTCTCATAGTTAATACACCTATTCCTATGAGTTGGTCCGACCATTACTTGGTCACCATGGCATTACCGGGAGTGGGCCCCCTCCAGGGCACAACCCGCAAATCGATTTTAAAGCGCCCCTGGCATGAACTTGATACTGAGCAGCTTTGCACCCTCCTCTCGAGTCACACGCCGAGTCTTCTCGACAACCCTGATGGGGCTGAGAGTATTGTATCTGACTGGCTCACGCACTCCCTCAATACTCTCATTCCAGCCAGGTGGTCCCAGAGCCGCAGTATCCAATCTGGTCCAAGTTGGCCTCTGTCCGGAAAATCTACAAAAGGCTGGAACGGGCGTGGAGGCGGGTTTACGACCCACTTTAGAAAATACAATACCGTGGAGCCATTAAGAACTAACATCTAGAGGATAAGAGCTGCTTACTTTGCTGATGAGATTACAAATAGCTGTAACCCTGCTAAATATGTCTTCTCCATGCTAAATCCTCGAGGCAACGTGAAGCTACCCCTCTCTCCTCTAATCAGCAATGCAAGACCCTTGCCGCCTTCTTTATTAAGTGAACATCTACAGGCCCTTCCCCCACTTTGAGTTCAGGACAGGCCCCTTCCTGCGCCCCGTGACACCCCTGTACTCTCTGCCGTCCTGGTGCTCTCGCAAGAAGAGATGCACACGATTTGCAACAAACTTAAATCAGGATCCCCTGCTGACCCTCTTAAACCGGATTTCTTTCCGCAATTCCTACCCCAACTTCTCTCTCCTTTCTGCAAACTCATCAATCAGTCTATGTCCTCTGCGGTAGTCCACACTGCTTGTAAACATGCCAAGGTGGTCCCTTTGCTAAAAAAACAACACTGGATTCCTCGAAACCAGAGAATTTTTGCCCTATTTCTCTTCTTCGGTTGGCATTCAAGATCACTGAAGATTACCTCAACTCTATTCTCACGAGGTATGTTGAAGGCAACAATCTACTTGACCTTTCTCAAAATGGATTCTGCCCACGTCACAGCACGGAGACCGCCCTTTGGGCTGTAACAGAACACCTAAGGGCCATGTGAGATGCCGGCCACATGTCAGCCTTAATCTTATTGGGCCTAGTGCTGCATTCAACAGTGTCCCATCAGATTCTGTTGCAGTGTTTGGAGGAGATCAGTGTCCGTGGCCCCGCCTGGGCTGGTTCTCCTCCTTGTTAGCGGAGCATACCTTTCAAGTTCCCCCCCCCCCCCCCCTTCTGCTCCCAGGTACATGCTGTCCACCAAGGGGTTCCGCAGGGCTCGGCACTGAGTCCAAAACTTTTTAACATCTACATCCAACCCTTGGCTACCGTAGCCAGGAACAGAGGATTAACTGTGGTATCCTATGCGGACGACATGCAGCTGGTGGTAGCAATATCTAATGACTGTGCAGGATGCACTTAAGTTTAAGGGAGATCTCAGAGCCATTGCTGACTGGATGACCGCATATTGCCTCCAACTTAATGCAAGCAAATCTGAGATCTTGGTGGTGGCTAAAGACATTCATCTGTGGAGCGAGCATTGGTGGCCTTCCGCTCCGGGTCTCCCGCCTGCCCCAAAACAGACAGTGAAAAATCTGGGAGTTTGAGTGGATTCCGCTCTCACTTTCCAGGCCCAAACTAAAGCGGTAGCCAGGGTATGCGTTGGGCTCTTACGGGGCTCAAGCCATTGCTAGGCTTCTTCAACCCCAACATTCTAAGTGGGGAAGAGAACCCTGCGTGCATTTAGCGTAGAGGCAATACTAAGTGGGGAAGTGAGCCCTGCGTGCATTTAGCGTAGAGACATTCTAAGTGGGGAAGTGAGCTCCGAAAAAAAAAAAAGACTACGATTCAGGACCCAACCACTAGACCGCGGAATAATGCACAGCATAGTGAATCCAGAAAAATCTTCAAGCTGCAAAACTACACAGACAGGTAAGAAACTATTCGTTACCAAGATAAACATAAGAAAGTTGTTTACCTTTGTGCAGTGAATAAGTGCATTTTTGAATAAACTGAGGTGTAGTCTAATTTCATAGTTATAGTTAAATGGCCCAGCCCACTCCTCATCCCCTAGGGCCAAACTCCCCTTTGTTTTAACATTTATATAAGTGTCATTTTCCAAATTGCAATGAAAAATCTGACTTTACCATTAAAGAGGATTTATCATTACAATTCCATAGACACCAAACATGGCATATCTACCTGTCACCTAGGTGGTGGTGTATTCTATAGATGTGCCAGTAGGGTTTAGTGGGACATAAGAAACCTAATACATTTTTCTTTACATGATGTTCTTTATTCACAAGTATTGGTTAGAATTCATTATACAGTTCTTTCTTTCTCTTTCTCTTTCTCTCTTCTTAGGTCAGGATCGAGAACGCCAGGACCACCATGAAGAAAGTTGCCCCTTGAATGAAGCGGAAGGAGCCACAGGTACTTTTAAAACCATCTCTTCTCTAAATCATGGGTCTGGGTATGTGACGGAAGACACCACTTTCATATGCCGTCAGCAGGTGAAGGTTTTAATGACCTCTCTTATAAGTATAGTGCTCTCACTAAGTCCATGATTTGGGGAATGGCTTCATCAACAGTCATTTAGCAAAAGAAAAAAAATTGTAAAAGAAATACAAGTTATGATCCAAAATTACATTCAGGTCTTTGTATGGGGAATTTACTCAAAACACTTGCTATTCTGTAAAGAATTGTCCTACAGATTTAGACTTAATACTCTGGACGCTTTAAAGTGGCGAACGCTTACTTTTGTGGCACCTGCATCTTCACTTTTAACCTGTTGTGTGTCGATTTAGATACCTTATATAGTTTTCCAGATTCATGCCCTATATAGGCACAATTCTTATTGCTCTTATTTAGGCATAGAAATCCAACCCTTATTTAGGCTTTATCCATGCTAACCAAATACAGGCATGGTCAACTACATCCGTCCAACCACGTCACAACGAGTTCTTGAAAAACCAGACTCTTAAGCCTTTAGGACTTCCCCTGGTTGGATTATTGATTTTTCCAAGAACTCATTTATTATACATGAACATCTATTCCTTAGGGGTTCATTCATGACGTTCATATGCCCGACTTTTATGTCAATACTGGCATTCCTAAACACCTTCAAGGTATAAATATTCCTTCACTTGCCATGGCAAATCACGGCTAAATACTTGCACGGCCCGGCTACACCGCTCACCATGGCAAGTTCGGAAGGAATTCGAGTCCCCGCCTGACGCACTGACCAGGTGTCATCCTCCTCGCATAGAATCCAGGTCCAGTGTTTCTGACTCCCATTGTGGTGTGTTAGGGATCGAGACCCAGAAAGAGATTACAAACTCTCTCATTCTAAGGTATTAAGCAGACTAGAACCTGGAGGGAAAACTAAACTATAGCTAGCTATACTTTAGAAAACAGCACCTACTTCTTACCTCGTACTACACTTATGTTAGGTACACTGGTGTAGAACTATTTAGAAGCACCAGATGAGTATTATCATTATAGCCTCTGTTATTTATGCATGTATTTTTATGAATATATGTCATAGCTACAAAACATGCTATTGCAGTATTATTTTATCTTATCGTTAACACTGTACATATTATACTTCACATTCTGTCTTACGATTTTAACAGCTCATATCTCTTGCACGAGAAATAAGATGGTTCAATAAACCCTTTTTATTGAAACGCCCGTCTATCTATTTCTGTGTAACTCTGTAGAAACGAAGCATGTACGATTGACTGAGTGAAACTGTTATCTATTGTTTCCACGAATCTGAGAAGAACTGTTCCGATTCTAAGGAAACAAAGTTGTCATGTTTATACGGTTGTCAGAGACTAATCCCTTCTTGTTCATTCAAGAAGTTTCTAGTGACCTCTGAGCTAGCTGGCACACACAAGTAATTAAGTTTAATATACTCGATAGATGTCAAAACTATAGTGTATATTATTCCAAACCGCAGAGCCTATAAGGGGTATAGGAACTACACTACAACAGTTTGGTAAGGTACTAATTTAACGCTAGATACTGAAGTAACTCAGTCATGCTTTTCTCAGAGACCCTCTACTCATAATACTCCATACGATGTCTGGAGTGGGTAGAGATAATATCCGCCATAGCTGAGTAGGATGAAAATCCTATGTATTAGCTGTTTGGTTTGTTCAACGTTGAAGGATACAGTGTTCCAAAATATTGTCCACCTTATCTTTGTTCCCTTGAAACCTGCTCTGCATTTTTCATCAAACAGTGTCTAATAACGAGACTAACAATGGAACCGGTGGAGCTGTACCCAACAATGTTGCAGCAGTTTCTGATTGTACAGGTTTTAATGAAACCAACGAGAATGCTATAATCATTCCTCCAAATTTAAGGAGAGCCATCACTCTAAAACTTATGAAACATGGCCTAACACCAAGAGGTGGTAGAGCAGTTTTTGTGATAGAGACACATGCATCTTATCAGACAGAGGTATTCTACTCATGGATAGTATTCCCAGAATGACTTCCAGCAACACATTTGTTTCACTTCTACAAAGAAGATGATCCACCTGAGGAATATATTCCTTTCGAGGATATTGAAATTCCTCTCACATACCAGGAACATGATCTCTGGTTTAAGGCACCCTAAAAAATTTAAATCACATTACCCCACTAGGTAGACCAGGAGCAACAAGGCCGATTTTAGCAGGTTACACACTTGACCCTGACATTGAATCAACGTTTGACAAGGAATTACTTAATAACATACAAAAATTAATAGAATTATACAGTTAAACCATAACTGTCTGAAGGTCCTGAAAGAGACTCTACTAAACACAATCCTACATCTTCTAAAAATAAGTGGGAAAATAATAGTAAACAACATTCAAAAACGTTCGCATTCCCGACGTAGGTCTCCTCAATAGGAGCTCTCTAAAAGGAGGTTTAACCTCAGGAATAGGGATAATTTGAGAAAACCTTACAGGTATCAAGAAACTGATACACATTCCTCTCGTACCTTTCAGATATTGTCGCAGATATCCGAAAGAAGAGGACGGTCTGACCACAAGGAAGAACACGTGACGTCCAAAGACAATCGACACGTTCCGAAAAACAAACCAAAACCTCAATTCTCCAAAAATAAGGTAGCAGGTCTGAAGATCAGACATGCAGAGAATTCTGAGAACTCAACTGATGAATGGAGAATGGTCTCAGACGATGCTGGACAGTGCAGCAGAAGTAACAATAGCTCACCAGAAGGGACTTCTGGAGACAGTGGACTTGAATAAAGACATTCAAGTTGAGACTGCAGACACCAGGGTTAGTTCTCCACATAGGTTATATGAAATAACACTCCGGATGGAGGGAGACAAGTGAAAGCACTCTTTTGGGAGTGACTTTCAAAGGGTTATGATATACTTCTAGCAGAACAGAACTGGCCACCAGAATTTGTCAGGGAGTACCCACATTACGAAGACATCATTATGCCAGCCTTTTCTAACCATATTCCAGTACATTTAAAATATACTTATGCCAGGGAATGGGCAGTCGCCAATAAATAGGAATTTTGTCTACCCAGCTGTGGCGCATAGTTCCCTTCCCACTCCAGACGTCTCTGGGTAAAATGTGAGTAGGGGTCTCTGAGAGAAGCACGACTGAACTACTCAGATTTGACTGTTAAATAAGTACCAAACCAACGTTGGGCACCAGGTTGTGTAGTTCCTATGAACCTATATAGGATCTGCATGTTTAGACAACATACACTGTAATATTGGCGTCCGGACTCATTCTAGACGCCCCTACCGAGTATGTTAGCCTGTTACCAGCTAGCTGACAGTGCCACTTAAAATCCCTCTCAAAAAGGAGAGAATAGTTCTTAGCAACTATCGAACATGACAACCCTGTCCCATCAGGGATCGTGGAAACCGTGTGGTACTTTTCACTCAGTCACTCGTGCTCACTTTGTCTGAGAGAGATACACAGAATAAACTGTGGGAATGTTTTTCAATAAGCATTTATTGAACCAGCGTCATTCTAATGTAAAATAGGTGTGCTGAATTGACCATTAGATAGTAACAGATATAAATGGTTATAAGCACTAACAGCGTAAAAGGATGGTAGATTTTTACTATTGTGCTAAAACAATGAATACAGGCAAGAATATGAAATACATGACAGTAATAAATGCATACTCCTACAATGCCACCCTAACTAGATTTACCTAAGTGTACCTAGCATGCATGTGGGTATTAAGCCAAGAATCCCTCTGGGATAAAGTCAACCCCATTACCTGAAGTGAGAAACTGTGGTACCCGTCTTGGTCTCTAGATTGACACCCCGCAAGGGATGTCAGACCACTGCGAGACGGAGTGTCTGCTTGCAGGAGCCTCTGCGTCTCTTGTCAGTGTGTCAGCATGGAAGTCCTTTTCACCTCTGACTACCTCAGCAAGAGAGGGTGTATATATACCCAAAGTTGTACCCCCAGAGTATGTACCTTGCTGTGTCATGTCAGACTAGGATGACGGAAGGAATGACCGTTATACATAGTTATTATTCAGGAGATGGTAGGCCTGCTCTCCTGCTGTGATTCCAAGAATCCTCATGCATAATGAATGAGGCTTATGCTTTTCGGAGAAAATCTCATGTCCTCTTTAGGCATTACAGTAACTAGGTAAAAGGTCACTACTAAGAACCGTTATGCAGTGTAATATCGGGGGATGTAGGTGAAAGGTGCATTCATTACCTGAGCCGATATTGGGGTACCTATATGGAACATGATCCTAGAGTTCATTGAGGCAAATAGTGGCAGAACCGGTCTTTGAGGTATTTTTGGCTAAAATGATTGAAGGCGCTATCAACAAGCAAAAGTAACTTGAAAGGGGCCCTCTTATGGATTGGAAGTCAGTGAGGTCTCCTGGACAGTTTTAGAACTAGTCTATCGGCTGAGTTCTGTACCATCGAGAGGTTGTGGATGATATGTTTTGTGCAGCGAGAATACTGACTGTTGCAATAGTCCAATCTTGACAAGATTAGCGCAAAGGCAATGGTTTTCCTGGCAGTCAGAGGAAGGAGATTTAAGAAGGATTTCCATGATTTCTTCAGATTAAAGCACTTGCTGGCAATGGCCGAAGCTTGCGGAAGAAAGGATAGATCAGTGACAAATTTTACCACAAGATTTTTGCGATCATGGTAGTAATTGAGGGACAGAATTTGGCCACAATTTCATAGTGGAAAAACTTGGGTTTTCCGAAGAGGAGTATTTCCGTCTTAAAATGAATTGCATTTGAGGTGGTTATCTTGCATCCACTGAATGGTGTCAGTCAAGCAGTTCTGAAAATTGATTTCTGACTTAAATGAGTTTCTGTCCAAAGACAGGATCAGTTGGGTATCATCTGCATTGGATGTAGTAGCAACCCATATGAAGGAATTAAGGGGACCAGGGAGTCACATAGATATTAAAAAGTGCCAGGCTCGAGGGAGGAGCTTCGCGGGCAACCAAGATGGCCGCGTAAGCTCGGAGCTCCGCGGACCTTCCGATCCTCCGCAACTATCCTGCCTGAAATCCTGATCCACGAGGGTGGATTTTTGTTGCTGGTGGTCTACTGAGGCGAGAACCGTTTTCAGATCACGAATCGGTGTTTCCTACGCTGAGCTACGTCGAGTGGGACTCCGTGCCAGTGTAGTGCCATTGTCTCTCCGGACTCCGTCACTACGCACGACCGACCTGCGGAGTGCCCGCCTGTCGTCTTCACCGGTGGGGTGTTATTGCTCGCAGTGCGTTCCTGAGACGGCCTCTTACTGTCCGGCCTGGACAAGATCTCCGGCTCACTGGGCTCGGGCTTGCCTGGCATAGCCCTTTGTTCTCATCGGACCTAACATGGCGGGCAGAGGGGACCCCGACAAGACATCGGGCAAAGGCGTCCGCGGCAAAACACAGTCGCAGCAGAGCAGGATTGAGCGCTATACCCAGCCGAAGACGCCACCTGTTACCGGACCCTCTGCCAAGAACCTCCCGCCCTCGGGCTCGCCGGACGGCTCGGAGCCTACCCTGAGCAACATCATGGGAGCCATCACTAGTTTCCGGGCGGACATGCAGCAACAGCATGAAGTCCTAACACATAAAGTGGACACTATGGCCGTCGACCTGACTCTCATTAGAGCCGATTTGGGCAAGACTAACGATTGAGTCAAGAATCTGGACATTAAGACATCCAGCCTGACGGTCGATGTCTCGGACCTACAAACAGAGGTCCGGAACCTGCAGAGGACCGCGGAACAATTCTCAAGGCGGCTGGAGGACTTTGAGAGCCGTGCCAGGCGGCAGAACGTCCGCATTGTCGGTGTCCCAGAGGGTTCAGAGGAGGCGGCGACGGACCTCCTCGTTGTAGACCTGATCAAGACCCATCTGGCGCCGCCTGGCCTTAGCAACTTTTTCTCGGTGGAGCGAGCTCACCGAGTACCGGGTGGCCCGCCGAAGTCGGGCGTGGCGCCTAGACCCATCGTGGCTCGGTTGCTCAATTTCCGAGACAGAGACGCGGTCCTGCAGGCTTCCAGACGGCATGGACCGCTTAAATTTCAGAACGCCGACATCCATTTCTACCCGGACTTTACCAGGACGGTACAGCGACAGCGCCAGAGCTACGCCGGGGTGAAGCGGAGACTAAGTGACTTGGGATACAAATATTCCATGATGTTCCCTGCCAAGCTCTGGATCGAACACGAGGGCCGTGCCCTCTTCTTTGACTTTGCTGAAAATGTGAGTGACTGGCTGGACACTTTATCGCCGCGCCGAGACGCTCAGGAAGAACATGAAGGAGGTGCTGCTGGTGGCCCGGACCTATGAGACTTGGCTCTATAGTGGGTGATCCATCGCTTGTTATTTTTGCCTCATATGACTATCGGATATTGCCTTATTTTACCCTGTTGACTTTCCTGTCTGTACATGGAGGGTGGCGGGGGGTGTTTGCGGAGATTCCTTACTCCTCTGGGTCTCTTCTTGTAGAGTAGTTATGGGGCGACAGGCACACTGCTGGTTGGGGGGGCTTTTCAGTCATATGCAGGGGTGCAGGGTGGGGGGTGCAACTATGCAAGTTTATTTGTTCGTTTGTTCTTTTTCTTCCTTTTTCTTGAGGCAATGGATTGTGTTTTTTAATGTATACTTGATGATTGAGTTGGCTGGGGTCGGGTGGGGCGGGTTGTTGGACGATGGGGGGTAGGAATTTAAAAGTGCTTAGCTGGAATGTTAATGGGTTGGGTGACCGAGTTAAGAGAGGGGTGGTAATCCAATTGATAAAGAGACATATGCCCGATGTTGTGCTTCTGCAAGAGACGCATTTGGTAGGGAACTCCTGCAAGGCCCTACACCGTAAAGGCTACAAAATGGTTGCCCACTCTGGGTTCTCCTCGGGTTCCCGGGGGGCGGGCATCCTTGTGCGTGCGTCCCTTCCCCTTGAAATAGACGTCACAGTGCTTGATGACAGGGGACGCTACGCCGCTGTGGCGGGAAGATGGGAGGGGCGTTCCCTAGCGCTACTTTCGGTTTATGTTCCCCCAGGCCTCCAATCCAGCACCTTTCAAGATCTTGGTGGCGCCATCTTGTCCCTGCCTGCGGGCTTATTGATACTGGGGGGTGATCTCAATTCAGTCTGCTCTGGCACCCTTGATCGCCAACCGCCGAGGGACCTCCGGAGTTCCCAAATGTGGCTGCCGGCCTTCCTCGACTCCATGGGTTTGGTGGATAGCTGGCGACTGCGGCATCCCGCGCTCCGCCAATTTTCCTTCCTCTCTAGTGCCCATGGGAGTCTGTCCCGTATAGATTATGTCCTTACCCTGGCGGCACATTCACCTGCTGTGTCTGAGGCCCGTTTTCTGGCACGGGGTGTTTCTGATCACTCCCCGTTGTGGGTCTCGTTCGACTTTGGCATCGTCCTGTCCAGCCGTCCGGTGGCGGTGAACCCTTGGTATTTTCGCAACCACAAGACGCGCGCACTCCTAGCCAAGGCCATCGACTTGTACTTCACCGAAAATGCTGGCTCGGTTGGCTCGGCGGTCACACTGTGGGAGGCATTCAAGACTGTGTTGCGGGGTGAGGCCCTAGCTCTCATCGCGGAGGCTAAGCGAGTTCGTGACTCCGACCTGGCGCATATTGAAGAAGAGGTCCTGGTCCTCGAGTCCCGTTTGGGGCCTGAGCCAGACCCCTCTCTTTTACACGACCTCTCCCTTAAACAGTCGGAGTACCATGATCTCGCCACGAATGCTGCCCTAGTTTTGGCCAAGGAACAGCAGGGCCGCATTTATGACGTTGGGGATAAGGCCGGTAAGTTGCTGGCCTGGTTGGACAGGCGCGAGGTGGCAAGCCGGGTGGTGCCGGAGATCCTGGGCGAGGACGGTGTGGCGGTCACGGACCCAAGTGCTATTGCTGAGTCTTTTGCAGACTACTTCCGGGGTGTCTATACTTCTGGTTCGGACCGCTCCGAGGCTGATTCAGCCGAGTTTCTCTCGACGATTGACCTCCCCTGTCTTTCTGACGAGGAACGTGCTGATATGGATCGAGATATAACCGCGGACGAGATTGCCTTGGCGATACGCGCCCTGCGGTCGGGTAAAGCTACCGGCCCCAATGGCATACCGGTCGAGTTATATAAGATTCGGCCGGACGTGGTCTCTCCTCATCTGAGAGCTATGTTCCTGCGGGCTCGGGAGGAGGGTGTCCTCCCTTTGGATCAACGACTGGCCACCATAGTGGTCATTCACAAGGAAGGCAAGCCGAGGGACGTTTGTAGATCCTACCGTCCTATCTCTCTCCTCAACGCGGAACCCAAGATCCTAGCTAAACTGCTTGCAAATCGGCTGATCGGAGTCATCAGCGACTTGGTACACCCGGACCAATCAGGTTTTATTCCCCGCCGCAACACTGCCCTCAACCTGCGACGGCTGCATGGTGTCATGGCCAGAGCTCATGCCCTGGAGGAACTGGTGGTACTTGCATCCCTTGATGCCACGATGGCCTTTGACTCCCTGGAGTGGAGTTACCTTTGGGCGGTGTTAGCAAAGCTTGGGTTTGGACCGGGCTTCCTGGGCTGGGTGCAACTTCTTTATGCGTGCCCACTGGCTGCCGTCACAGTTAACGGTCGCATGTCAGCTTCCTTTGCGCTTCATCGTGGCACTAGACAGGGCTGCCCCCTGTCACCACTCCTCTTTGCGCTGGCCCTGGAGCCACTTGCGGCCATGTTACGCTCGCACCCTGACCTGCATGGAATCACCTGGGCCCCGGGTTTTGAAGACAGGGTCTCCCTATATGCGGACGACATCCTGCTTTACCTTACCTCTCCCTGTAAATCGCTTATTGTGGCGTGCGACGTACTCCGGCTGTTTGGGCGCTACTCGGGCCTGATCATCAACTGGGCCAAGTCCTCCCTTTACATTCTCAAAGGAGACACGCCGCGCCTCCCTAGGGGCTGCAATATACAATTGGCCGGGCAAGGTTTCAAGTACCTGGGAATCTACATATCGGGTAGTCCTAAGGCGCGATATGACTACAACCTCCTCCCTCCTCTCCAACGACTACGGAGGGATGTGGACAGTTGGCGCAAGCTTCCGCTTTCACTCCTGGGCCGGGCGGCATTGTTCAAAATGATGTCCCTGCCCAGGTTTCTATACGCCTTACAAAATACCCAGGACCTGGTCCCGGCTCGCTACTTCAGAGAGGTTGAGAGCCTGCAACGTGCCCTGCTCTGGGAGGGTCGTCCTCGTGTCGCCATCCAGAAGCTTACTTTACCATGGTACGACGGGGGCATCGCTCTACCGGACGTGCGGCGGTACTACTGGTCCTCTCAGCTCACTGCCATCAACCATGGCCTTTATGGCCCCGCGGACAGTCCGGATTACGCTATGGACAGATGGCTTTTGCGTGGAGGCAACTACTACCGCGCCCTGTATTCCAGGTCCTTTGATCGGCGCCTCACGGGCCCGACCAAGGCAGCGGTTCACACGTGGCGGACGATTACTAAGATACAGGGCTGGCAGGGAAGACTGACGAGATTCACCCCTATGTATGATTCCGATATCCTAGGCAAGCTCTGGCACACCAAGGGTTTTGATAAATGGGACCTTATAGGTATCTCAAGGGTGGAGGACATGGTTGCTAAAGGAGAGGTCAAGACTTTCCCCCAACTACAGGCCGAATATCACTTAGGTGGATCAGAGTTTTTCCGTTACGCCCAACTGAAGCACGCGCTAAATGCCGCTAGGCCAGAGGAGGGCGAAATCCCTGAAAGTTCCCCCTTGGAGGACAGGATTCTGGACGGCCATATGCCTGATAGTGCCATTTCTTTGTCCTACAAGAAGCTGATCAATGTTAGAGTTGACCTCCTCCAGCGCCTGTGAGAACAGTGGGTAGCCGACGGCCTGGAACTGGACGACGAGGACTGGCAGAGTGCTGTGTCCTCCCCTAAGGAGGTCGCCATTTCCTCGCGTCTGCGACTAGTGCAGTTCAAGATCCTCCACCGGGTGTATGTCACCGGCCCCCGGCTTGTGCACATGGGCTTCTCGCCTGATGGCTTCTGTCGTCGCGGCTGTGGAGCCCTTGCTACCTTCATGCATATCTTGTGGGAGTGCCCTGTCATTGCCCCCTACTGGGAGAGAGTACACCGTGTAATGAGGGAAGTGACTGGAGTTGATTTGGTAGCAGAGGCGCGGAGGTGCCTCCTCAACATTTGGGAGCCGAATGACTATAACACGGCGCAGACTCGTTGGGCTACACTAGGCAACATGATTGCTAAGCGAGATATAGCGCAGAAATGGGGTTCTACCACGGCCCCCCTGGTGGTGCAATGGAAGGCCAATATGGATTGGTGTATGCTACGGGAGAAGACGGTGTACGCTGCCAGGGGGAGGCCTCAGACGTGGAACAAGGTATGGGGCGCGTGGAATGCTTACAGGGGTGATCTGTGCTTACCACCGGAGCCTATTCCCCGAGAGGAACACCTGTCACCGTAACCAATGACACCAGCTATTTTACACCTACTGTAATTCTCCTGCTTTCCTTCCCCCCCCCTTCCTTCATCCTACTTTCTGTTCTTTTCTAGATTCTTACCTGACCTCCGATGCCTCCAACTGACTCATGCGCATTTCTTTTTCCTCCATTGCCTTTCTAATGCGCCCTTTGGCGTTTCTTTCTTGGTTCTGGTTATTCTATAAAAATAAAAAACAACCTGCAATGTCCTGATGTGATTCGTTTTGCACTTTACTCCTCCTGATACTATGCTGCCTTGCCTCCGGGATGTTAGGCTGAATAGCTGTGTGCTTTGATACAATAAAGGTTTTAAAAATTAAAAAAAAAAAAAAAAAGTGCCAGGCTCAACAAAGGGCCCCGTGGTACTCCCATAGCGACTTTTCTTTCTGGTGACTCAAATTTTCCAAGGGCGACCACTTTCCTTCTGTTGGTCAAGAAAGAGTTTACCCAAGCAAGGGCAGTGTGTGAGATTCTGATGTTCTGAATCCACTGCATTAGAATGGCATGTGAGTTGGTATCAAATGCAGCGGATAGGTCCAATAGAGTCAGCACCGCACTATTCACTGAGTCTAGGGTCATTTTAGTCCCTACGGGTGCAGATTCTGCGGAATGTTTGGAACTAAAACTTGACTGCCGAGTGTAGAGTAGATCGGAATTCTCAACTAAGGTCATCAGTTATTGGTTTCCTAAGGGATTTTTAGGGTTTAATCACTCTCCCATTTTGGCATCGATATCGTCCGTACGGGACTTACAACAGAGCAAATTGCACACACACGACCTGGAAATTTAATAGTATACCTGGAAAGTTATGGTTGAGCATCGGGACGTGAGACAGAGCTGGGGTAGGTGCATAGGCATTTGTTTAATCGTGACTGTGCACTTTGTTTTTTGGCCAAGACAGAGAGTAAAGTTTTATACAAACACTATAGTCAAAAGGACACATTAGGCCCTAGCCTGCAGAAGTCCAAAGTGTGGACTGAAAGTGTCTGTCTCCTAGGAGATTCTAATCAAGAGAAGCAGCTCCCAACTCCCTGGCCAGCAAACCTCGTCTGATGTCGCAGGGACCTTATATAGTCTGTATGGTACATGTGTACACTGATTGGTGGTTGTATCTGATGTTTCTATTGGAATAGGGTTAGTGTCCTCATTGGTTGGATGTTTGAGGGTTCTGATTGGTTTCTGGGTCTTTGATTCATTCAATGTAGGGTTGGGACTAGGGCTAGGGTTAGGATTTCTATTGGAAGTAGGGACTAGGGCTTCCTGTTGTAATGGTTTTTTGGACTAGGGTGGGACTAGGGCTAGGGACTCAGGCCTTTAATTGGAAGTAGCAATTAGGGCTTCTGGTGTGATTGTTTACTGGACTAGGTGTGGGACTAAGAGTAGGGTTAGGCTTTCTATTGGAAGTAGGGACTAGGGCTTCCTGTGCCATTGGTTGCTTAGACTTGTGTTGGGACTACTGGTAGGGCTAGGGCCTCTATTGGACGTAGAGATCAGGGTTTTTTTTAAGTTATTGGGTGCTTGGACTTGGCTAAGATTGGCTGTAAGTTCCTGGTCGCCTATTGGTACTATATATTAGGGCTAGTGTTGTGATTGGATAGGGTTAGGGCTAGGGTTCACATTGGCTGAAGGGGTCAGCTGATTACTAGAGCTATAAAAGGCTGAGGCTTAGGGCATCTCAGCCCGGGCGCCGAGGCTAAGGGGGGAGATGACAAGGGCCATTACCTCTTTTAGCCTGTTCAAGACTGGTCAGGACTAGGGCCTTAAATGCTACCCATGTTCACATCAGTAATAGCCATCCCACACTATCCACACACATAGTAAGACATTTACCCCAAATGTACACCACACACAACCCTATGTACGGACCAATGTACCTGCATGTGCTACAAAACCAATCAAACCACAACTATATACCCTTCTAACCCAACTGCCACACATACCCACCATCACCTTCAAACAGTACACAACTCGATCCTATACCACTAACCAATCCACTCATCACTAACAGAACCCCATTCAACACCATACATAACTACATCCCATCCAGACACACCCTCCCTGCTCTAATTGCACCTAACAGACCACCTTTAATCACTAACAAACATATATTCATCCTTCCATAATTTGTCCAACCAACACCCTCCTCCTCCTACTACCATAATAACACATCACCAACCCCTCTACCTAACAACCTCCTCTCACAAACAATACTATACAACAAAATCCATTGCATGAAACAAATACACCAGCACCCCTTTTCACTACTCCTCAAAAACAAAACATACCACACACACCAGCATAACATGATCTTCAGAGCGCAACACCTCGAAATACTTACCATCACAAAATACAAACATACACCCACCTTTCAAACCACACAAAGGAACACAGCTCCAATGCCAAGCGTTCTCTCTTCCACCACACCTAACACAGATACATCCATTGGACAATTTAGAACCTTACTACATGACCCACATGCAGCACCACCACCCCTGACTCATACACCTTGTGCCATAAACACACGCAAATAACATAAGCAACATGCCACATCTCACAACTTTGCTTCCCCATGTCTACTGCCCAACAATGTTACACGACGAAAACAACACAGCCCACCAACTGACTCTCAAACACCATCTCCACCACATACACACGCAGATCCATCAAAATGCCTTCTTAGCATGTTGGATGAGGAACATGATACAGAACAGGTACACAATTGCTAGCCGAATATAACTAATGCCAGCACTAAGAACACACCTGCTACAAACCCACACAATACTGATTACTCTTCTTAATTTATTTATTTATTATATTTCTAGAGCGCACTGTCACCTAGCAGGCATCTTGGCGCTAGCAATTCAGAGACACATCAAGTATTGGGATATAAAACAAAGTCTCACTATCACCTGCTGGACAACCTCGCCAACCTCGGACTCAAGCAACTGGTGAACACCCCCACCCACTACGCCGGCCACACGCTTGACCCAGTCTTCTCATCCAGCAAGCACATCTCCTTCAGCCACTCCACCGGACTCCACTGGACCAACCACAGCTGCGTTCACTTCAGCTTCAGAAGAACTACGACCCACCACCATCCGCAACAGGTTCCCCGCCAGTGCTGGAGCAAGATCACCGCCGAGCAGCTCAGCGCCTCCCTTAGCCAGAACATTCCCACCAGCAGAACCGACCCCAACGAAGCAGCCAGCAACCTCACCAAGTGGCTGACCGCCTGCGCCGATGACCTCGCACCACTAAAGAACCCTCCCAGCAGACCCGGCAGCAAGAAAACCCCCTGGTTCACTGACGAACTCAAGGAATCCAAGAAGAACTGCCGCACCCTCGAGAAAGCCTGGCGGCTCGACCTGACCACAGACAACAGGACTGCCCTCAAGCACGCCACCTGCAAACACAATCAGCTGATCCGCACCACCAAGAAGTCGGCACTCAAAGAACGACTGGACAACAACGCCCACGACAGCAAGGAACTCTTTAGCATCGTCAAAGAGTTCTCCAACCCCAGTGCCGGAAACAACAACATCACTCCCTTGCAAGACCTCTGCAACTCACTCGCCTCGTTCTTCCACCGCAAGATCGTCGACATACACAACAGCATCGACGCACAGACCACGCACCCTACCACCGAACCAACGCCCGCCATCACCACCCTCTACAACTGGACCCCAATCACCACCCGCACGAGGAACTCCATCCACTCCGGATCTCCAACCGACCCCTGCCCAAACCACGTCTTCAACAAAGCCGATGCCATCATTGCACCCCATCTCTGGGACATCATCAACTCCTCCTTCCACACCACCACCTTCCCGGAGAGCTGGAAGCATGCCAAGCTTTCCGCCCTCCTGAAGAAACCAACAGCGGACCCCACCGACCTCAAGAACTACCGTCCCATCTCGCTCCTTCCTTTTCCGGCCAAAGTCATCGAGAAGACCGTCAACAGACAGCTCGCCGCCTTCCTTGAGACGAACGGATCCCTCGACCTCTCGCAGTCCGGGTTTCGGCCCAACCACAGCACCGAGACCGCCCTAATCGCAGCCACCGACGACATCAGAACCCTGATCGACAAGGGGGAAACAGCGGCCCTCATCCTCCTGGACTTCTCTGCGGCGTTCAACACTGTCTGCCACCACACCCTAGTGAAGCGCCTCAGCAACATCGGAAACTGAGAGAAAGCACTGGAGTGGATCATCTCGTTCCTCGCCGGAAGAACCCAGAGAGTCCGCCTCCCCCCGTTCAGATCCGAGGCCACCGAAGTCATCTGCGGCGTACCACAATGATCTTCACTCAGCCCAACCCTCTTCAACGTCTACATGACCCCGGGTCTTGCCAATATGCTACTCGTCAAATCTAATTTAAAGAAAAGGTGAAAAATGATCTGTCCAGTGTTCCAAAATTTGCAATGTGATGCTCTTCGGGTACTACTTTATGTGCTTACAACACCTCTGAGAATGACTAATGGTCTGCTGGTAGTTTTTGCTTACACACCCGCCCACCGGTAAAAAAAAAATGGTGGGGAGCCACGGCCAACTGCCAATTAGGTCAAGGGAGCCACGGGTTAAAAAAGTTTGGGAACCACTGGGTTACCGGTTGCCAGAAGATCCACGTTCAAGCTACTTTGTATCACGCACAAAGCAAAACATGGAATGGGTCTGCTCTTCATCAGGAATAAAATCACCAAACACATTCAACAAAGGAACCAACGCTCTAAAGGGTTATCTCACCTCAAAATCCCAAGATCCCAGAAAGAAAGCAATGGGTGGCACATCCTTCTCCGTTCAAGCAGCCAAACTATGGAACTCTTTACCCCCAATCGTAAGATCTACCGACAACCACCCTATCTTCAGAAAACTACTCAAGAATTGGCTCTTCCCCACATAAGCACCATACGCAAACAGAAATTTGCAGCATATTCCTCTGTATATAAGAATGTATTTTTACAATAGATATGTACCTATCCTTTTGTATTGCTTACATGTAGAATAATTATGTTGTTGTAAATAAATAAATACATAAAAGTCATCTTTAGTCTACATGCACTTACTTCCATTGTGGATCTATGTACTTCGATCTGTGTGTCTGTTACTTTTCTCCTGAAAAAGCATATCCAATGCACTACCCTATTTCTCACCCTAAACCTCTATCAATATCTTCAATCTATATATACTTACCTCCTTTATGCATCTATGTACTTTCAATGTTCTTATGGATCTATATATTTAGCACTTTCTTCTAATTTAGCATTTCAAATGCACCACCCTATTTCTCAGCCTATACTTCTCTCAATATATCCTCCACATCCACTCTCTCATTCATCCCAAACCCTATACCACTACTATGATCCCCAAAATAACCCTTTCTAGACTCTCTCCTACTCTACCCTTCCTTGCATCATCTGACACCTCTTTTAACTATAGTGATCCCCCATAACAAAGCTTTCTAAACCCTTCCCTCTAACTCTTCCCCCTCAAAAACCCATTTTTACTCATCCAAAAGTCTCCTCCTACTGCTATGACCTCCCCCCAAAAAATTCTTACTTTTCTGTCCCTCCACTATCCTTTTCAATCAAAATAACAGACTAACATGTTCACTTCTCAAATTCCATATTCCACTATACTAATTCACCACTAATCCTTTATGTGTTCCAGAGTAGTGTGCTACTCGCTAGGCATGGGCGGTAAATTTCGTTCCGCCTGCGGAATCTTTGATATTTTGACATTTTTGCGTTCCGCAGAGAGCGCGAAAATGTCAAAACTTTCGCAATCTTCCGTGAAACGGAAGTATTTTCTTGTTCGTGCTTTAGGACTCTGTTCTTGTGCGCACGGTAGCGACTTACCGGGTCCTTGCATTCGCTGACGAGTTTTCCTATCCTTTTACGTGCACCACGAGATGTTGGATTGTTGGTAGCAAGTCATGCATCCCGCACAAGTTTGTAATCGTGACCACGTCATTCGATCTGGAACAGGAAATAAACCTCGTGAGCAAAGTGACCGCATGGGCAAGTTGGAGTTAAATTTCCATGCAAGCACGCAAAAACACATTGCGAACGGTAGGAAAAACAATCTCTGCATCTTCGCGAAAGTTCTGCATGCTCGCAGAGATTTTGAGCAATTTTGCGACAATTTGCAAAAGTCAATTTTGCAAATTCCGCCCACCCCTAATACTCGTCAATAAAGCATTTCAACACCCCATCAGGGTCACCAGCGGTATATAAATGCAAACCTTGTTCCTTTTTCTACCCCTCCCCAACCCTTCTCAATACAAATAACTGACTAACATATCCACCACTCAAAGTACTTTCATGTTTCGTAATACTAATTCAACAGTAATCCTCATGGGCTCCAGAGTAGTGTGCTAATCGCCAATAAAGTACTTCAAAACCCCATCAAGGGGTAGCAAGTGCTATATAAATGCAAACCTCTCTCCCTCTTCTATCCCGCAACCTACCTTTCTCTAACCAAATAACTGAATACCATATCCACTTCTCAAATTACTTCATATTTTACTATACTCATTTTCAACACTAATCCTTTATGGGTTCCTACTTGCCAGTGAAACTCTTCAACACCCATCAGGGGTAACAGGTGCTAGATGAATGCAAACTTTTCTTACCTTTTATCCCTCCGCTACCCTTCTCACTCCAAATAACTGACTATTACCCACCACTCAAATTACTTTCATATTTCACCATACTAATTCAGCACTAATCCTTTATGGGTTTTCGGAGTAGCGTGCTTTAACACCCTATCAGGGGGAACAAGCGCTATATAAATACAAACCTTTTTTTTTCCCCTTCGATCCTTCTGCTATTCTTCCGAATCCAAATAACTGACTACCCTATCCACCACTTAAAATGTACTTGCATGTTTCACTACACTAATTCAACACTAATCCTCTATGGGTCCCGGAGTAGTGTGCTACTCACCGAAAAAGCGCTTTGACGCCTCGTGAAGGGTAGTAAGCGCTATATAAATGCAATTACAATACAATACAAAAGGCGCACGCAACACCACAAACGTAGGAGTACTGACTATCGAGGCCACTCCCTGCATCAACCGGGGTAAGGCACATGATCATCTTTAACCTGCCGGTATACTAGTACATTTCCAGGTAACGATACATACGGACGATATTCACGCCAAAAAGGGGGAGTAATTGCACCTTCAAAATCACTTAGGAAATTGATGTGTGTGTTGAAGCAATGCACCTAACGGCCCTTTAACCCCTTCCGTGCGGGCGGAATTCCCCGCCCATGCTGACTCCGCCTTGCGCGGGCGGAGTCATGACGGAACGGTTCCGTCATCCGCACAGCTCACCCGTAGTGCATGACGGAACCGTTCCGTCAGCAGCATGGAAGGGGTTAACTATTGTCACAAAACAAATAGTGTTGATCAGAGGTCTAGTAAACACGAACACAGGCTCTGCAATAATGTTGTTTAAGTATGACTGGTGAACAATTAGGCCAAGCTAAGGTAAACCCCTGCGCCATACGGCCACCGTCTCTTGGATGAAGTCCATGTTAGTGTTTAAAAAAGCTTTTTGCACACCGGTGATGCTACATACGTGTTTTGTAGCAATAGTCACCTTGTAATACACTTTGAAATAGAATAAGGTGATTTACAAAAGAAATGGCAACTCGCTATAACCAAGCACTCTCAACTTTCTCACCAGAATTTCTACACAAAATGTGCTCTGTTTTGTCCGTCCCTCCTTTCTTTAAGGTCGTTTTAATATACAAGGTAGAATCCTGCTTTGTCATCCTGCAGCGTGACTGGTTACTTCAATTATCTGCACACTCATAAGAATCAGTCACGCAGTAGTGTAAGATATTCTTTCAAGGTCCTGATGAATGGCCATTAGACCCCTTTGGGGCTTCAATAGGCAAGAAACATGTTGACCACAAGCTTTAAAACTTATCATGACTGCTCTCTGGAACCATTGCATCCCACACGAGCAGCACTGGTTTAATCGGGTTAGTGAGCTCGGATATATGACATTACCATGCGTACTTTTAGCACGCATACCATTACCACGGATTTATTACAACGCAGGTCATGTTACAACGGATTGACTTACAACGCAATACACTACAACGCACATACTATTACAACGCATACCATTACAACGTAAGTAAAGGTAAGTATAAATATTTTAAAAAAAAATATTTATGTAATATTTAATTTAATTATTCATTATTATATTTTAAATAATTATTTTTGTAATATTTAATTTAATTTTTCATTATTTAATCATTAAATAATTATATTAATGAAATTAATTTTAATTGTAATATTTGTAAATATATATTAAAAATACCCCTGTACCCCAAAACCCATACCCAGCCCTTAAACCTAAAAATACCCCTGTACCCCAAAACCCAAACCCAGCCCTAAAACCTAAAAATACCCCTGTACCCCAAAACCCAAACCCAGCCATAAAACCTAAAAATACCCCTGTACCCCAAAACCCAAACCCAACCCTAAAACCTAAAAATACCCCTGTACCCCAAAACCCAAACCCAGCCCTAAAACCTAAAAATACCCCTGTACCCCAAAACCCATACCCAACCCTAAAACCTAAAAATACCCCTGTACCCCAAAACCCAAACCCAACCCTAAAACCTAAAAATACCCTGTACCCCAAAACCCAAACCCAGCCCTAAAACATAAAAATACCCCTGTACCCCAAAACCCAAACCCAGCCCTAAAACCTAAAAAATACCCCTGTACCCCAAAACCCATACCCAGCCCTAAAACCTAAAAATACCCCTGTACCCCAAAACACATACCCAGCCCTAAAACCTAAAAATACCCCTGTACCCCAAAACCCAAACCCAGCCCTAAAACCTAAAAATACCCCTGTACCCCAAAACCCAAACCCAGCCCTAAAACCTAAAAATACCCCTGTACCCCAAAACCCAAACCCAACCCTAAAACCTAAAAATACCCCTGTACCCCAAAACCCAAACCCAGCCCTAAAACCTAAAAATACCCCTGTACCCTAAAACCCAAACCCAGCCCTAAAACCTAAAAATACCCCTGTACCCCAAAACCCAAACCCAGCCCTAAAACCTAAAAATACCCCTGTACCCCAAAACCCATACCCAGCCCTAAAACCTAAAAATACCCCAGTACCCCAAAACCCAAACCCAATACCCCAAAACATACCTTAAACTTACCTAAACTTACGATGTAATGGTATGCGTTGTAATAGTACCTGCGTTGTAAAAAAATGCGTGGTAAAGGTATCCGTGGTAATGGATCCTGCGTGGTAATGGATCCGTGGTAACGGTACTGCGTGCTAAAAAATCAGTGGTAACAGTTACATACCGTGAGCTCTATTAATAAAGTTGAGTCAAACCTAGCATCAATAAACCTTTTTTAATCACACCTTTCATGCACTACTCACCACACTCAACAGCAAAAATAAACAAGCATTGACGTAGCCAATACGTCTCACATTTGGGACCTTATAAGTATTTAGTTATGCAGCACAATATCCTTGGTGCAACAACATCAACCGGTGCATGGCTAAACCCTTATATGGTCCCAAAGGCGAGACCTCTTGGCTATGCCAATGCTTGTTATTATTGAATTGCTGTCACAGTGGGAAATCATGAATTGTAAGTGTGGTTATTTTTTACAACGACGCTTTATCCCGTTGCAAAAACGGATGAACTCTTTTGCACATACATACAGGAGGCTGCAGTCAGCTTCCAGATGCACATTTTGCAACAGGGGTTTGATCTATAGAAACACACATGCAAGTATGGTGTTTACTGTCTTAACCTGGCGAGGATGAGGCTCGGGATGGGTGCTTCTGCCCTTTCCTCAGGACCATTGCCAGACCCTGCATGCTGGGCACCGGTCTGCAGTACATTATGCAAGAGAAATGTTGCACCAGGAGGCTCTAAGCAGCCCCAGGGATGGTCCTACATCTTCTCGGGGTCTCGGGATGAGGTGGAGGCTTGGTAAAGAAATGTCATTGGAGTCCGATAGAGAGACAAAGGTTTGGCACTGGGATGGAAGCCCTGGGTCTGGGAAGGACTGCCTTTGGAATGGGGTTGGAGTGGAGCGCTTGAGACGCAGAGATCGGGATGAAATGAGGGCATGGGCAGGATTGAGGTCTGATCATAACGATGGGGGCCCCTGCAGAATGTGATGAGGATCTCTGGCATCTCACAAGTATTCATTGGTCTTGTGCTGAATGGTGGCTGCCTGCTGAGCTGGGGCCCCAGAAGTGTTCAGCCCCTCTGTACCACAGGGACCTGTGTGAGGCCCTTGGCATGAGCTAGCGGCCTGTGGCCAGTGCTGGAGACATGTGACTGGAAAGTATGTCTTCAATATCATAACAATACTGTGAAAGGAGGAGGGAGGGGTGGGTCTATGGTTTCTTGTCATGTAAGGTACACCATAGTGGCCGGCCTGTGCTTATCACGCACTGAGAACATGTAGAAATATTTTATACTTCGTATGTCATATAAGTCTACAATTAGAACATTTTGGGGGGCGTTGGGATTAGGGCCAGGGTGGGCTAAGAAATCATAAAAAGAGCTGTCATCATTTGGAGAGAGGCCACAACGCCTCAGCTCAGCAGCATCGCTGCTCAGTGATTGCGAGCTAATTAAAAATGTCACAAAGCAGCAATACCTTCTGGGGGCAGTTAAGCTTCTCTAGAGTGAGACAACTGCTGTTTCAGAGCAAATGTCGAGTAACTCTCCTTGCTGTGTACGTATTTGTATTTGTTAAAAGCCAAGGGTCAGAAATCATTTTCCTTATCAATTGTAAAGGCGCCAATGAATTGCAAAAGAGAAAATTGAGAGATTTTCGTATTAAAAAACCGGGACAGACATAGAAAGGGGACTATAGATTGCCACTGCCCTCCGTTGCTGCTGGAGGGACCACATTAAAAACGTTCATGGCTGGCCCAAATATAAAAGAAGCATTGGTGCGGGGAATGAGATTTTAATAACTTTTTATGATCAATTTGATAACTTATCTCATTCGTCAAATTTGGATCGGTTGTTATCTGTCATTGAGTAAAAGACAAACCCCGCATAGGTTAGATAAACCCCATAAACTGACGCCACTCTAAAGAACCACTTACAACTGATAAAGTTTAAAAGGTTTAATATAAGATTAAGAAAAGTTGCAAATATAATCCTCTCAGGATCCAATTCAACAAATATACAGGAACTAGAAGGAACATATATTCCCTAAAGAACCTCAGTCTACAAACAAATACAATTAAAGTCAGTTCAAGAATCAACAAATTAAAAAGCATCGATATGAAGTGGTTCTTCTGCGTCATCTACAGAAAGAGAAAAATAATCAAGTTAAATCTGTCCCTACTCTATACTAAGTGACATCCCTACTTCGCAAGTTCCTTTCCTAAAAAGGTGTCAGCAGTTTGACTCCCGAAGAAGTTCAAACTCTCTTAGCCTCTAAAGGTAACTTAAGTTTAAGAAGCAGTACCCTCTCTGCCTACCCATCCGCTCTGTAAGGGTCCTCGGCCTACTGCTCTCTTGCGCTCTGATCTCTCTCAGCGCATCTGCTCAAGTCATCCGCCCTTCGCCCTGAGCTCCTAACTTGCTTCGCCTCTCCTCCATTCGCTATCTTCTCCCCGGGGTGCTGTCCCTAAAATACACAATCACAGTGTGGGTGGAACGCCCCTTCGACGCCCACCACGGACTTTCCCCGTGAGGTCATCTTCTAGCTTTTTTTCATTGCTTCGTCTCTTCGCGTCGTCCGTTAAGTTGACCCTTCTTCTTTAGACGCCATCTTCGTCTTCTTGTTGGTGACTTTATTTGACACTTTCGGAGCAAAAGTCTATAACCTCAGCAGAACTTTAAACTTTACGACTATGTATATAACCTTTCTTGGTCCTGTGAATGGTCATTTCAAAACAAGACTCAAATTCCAAGCGTCTCCTCTCACGTTTAGGCAATAAACTCCGTCCGGCATTGTCACCTTAAATCTAACGAGAGCTAGACTCCTTGGCTCTCACGTTCACATCAAGCTATTCATGACTCCTGTGAGCCCACTAAATTACATACAGCGGACTACACTCCTGCGAACCCTTGGTCAGTCAGGTTATAATCACAAATGACCTAAACTCTTCTAACATTCCTACAAACTTCTTCTACACAGTATAACCTTTAACACACATTTATATATAATCGTATTTAGCAAAGTCTTGATAAAACTTGAATATATTTTACATAGAATATAAACTACGTAGAGTATAACCTTTATATTCTCATTTGTTACATCGATATATATGTTCTCTGCACATTTCTCCACATTATATTTGTCGCCGTTTCTCCATTTAAAGTTACACACGTACATGAATTCTACTTTGCACGTTCTACATTTCGTAAGCATTTCTACACATTTCTACATTAGCCCACGATGTATACGGGCCTTCTAAATCTAATGCATGTTCAAGAGTAAATACATTTACATTTCCTATATTACTTTGGTTACATCTGTTAACTTTATGCTATAAGCGTCAACTTTACGTTACGATATACATTTCATTCCTACGTTTATGCTATATGCTTCTAAATATGGCTAGGATATACGTTTTATTCAAATTGCGCTCTCTCAGTTCCCCCCTTTGATGACTTTTAGGAGTCATCACTAAATGCAATTTGAATAGCACCTTTACACAGAACTAGTTACAACATTCCCTCTTTTTATTGTTTCGAGTGCTCTCAAACTTTTATACTGTTGATCTTGTAAAACAGCTAATCTCCTTTCTTGTTCTCTCATAGATCTTTGTAACTGGTTCGACCTATACCATTTATATAGTTTCACTAATCCTAATAATGTGATTATGCAAATTAATACTTTTAATACAGGTTTTAATATATACCATACTATGCTTTTACCAAGGTTAGCAAACCAACTCCCAACCTTTCATACTCCATGACCTACTTTTTCCCAAACATTTATTTTTGACAAATCTTCGATCTCTTGATGAATCTGTGTAATGTTGCTTATGACCTTCTCAAGTGGTTTTGAATTATCAGGAATATAAGTACAACATTCCTGGACCTTCAAAGCCTTACAAACTCCGCCTTCTTTTGCTAATAGAACATCTAAAGCAAGTCTGTTCTGAAGAACCATTGCTCTAATCGATTGCATCTCGCCTTCTACTAGCATTAATGACCTTGCAATACTTGCAGACAATCTATCTACGACTGTAGCTAGTCTCCTGATCTTAACATCGTTAAGGATTAAACCTAACAAAGGAAACATTGCTCCAAATACGTCTCCTACTACTTCTGCATCTCCTACTTCCCTTTTCGTTCTCGTCGAAGACTTTCCTTCTATGATCGCTAAATCCTTTGCATGATATATTTTGGGGAAGACAATTGCCAAGTAACACGAACCATACCAATTGTCAGGCAGTTTTACATAGGCATTTCTTCCACATACAAAATACACATTAGGAATAGCTTGCATCCCTTTCATGAAATCTTTCGTGTAGTACTCTAATCGAAAAGCATGTTCGCAATTTACTTCACCTACAAATACACTCTCATAATATGTCTTGCTTCGAGTTAAACATAACTTTCCCTTCTGCGTTCTATCCAATGCTATTGGACCATTGCTACCTTTCCTTTTATGTGCCTTCTCTTCTTCGGTCCAATCAGTTTTCCATTGTCCTGACATTTTTAGAATCTTCTGCCTTCTGTACCGGTCATCTACTTGTCCTATGAACGTTTTCTCAACCTCTGACACTTTGCAAGTCAGATTATTTTTGCGTGCGTATGATGTATCTAATGTATCCCAAGGAAGAAAGAATTTGGCTAGTCTATCCTCCTTTTTATAATAGTCCCACTTATTCATTTGTTTATAATTCGGAACTTCAGGCAGTACCGAATCATAATTTGAAAAGTAGTACTCAAATCCTTCTCTACCATAAAATATACTAAGCAGTAAACTACATGTTATCCCATAAGTCAGTGGGAGATGATGATATCTAATGCCCTCATCTACAGAAGCCGGCAATTGCATACAAACGTAGCAATCTTTGGCCTCCATGGCATCGATATACTCGTACAACAGTTTGGCATATGCATTTGACCTAAAGTTTCCCTGTGACTCGTCTACGTGTAATCTACGAGCTTCATCTGCCAGTAACGCCTTTTCACGTATAACATTGCTCTCCTCCTTCTTCCCCACAAGAGCAGGTTTCAAAGTCGTTACAGGCTTTACATCTGCTATTTCTTTATCATTTTCATGTCCTACTATGTATGATATTGTCACTACTGTAATTATGAGAAAAATTACTATTGCTATAAGTGTACCTACTATGCATCTGGCTTTTAGGT
The DNA here is from genome assembly GCF_964263255.1 of Lissotriton vulgaris. Lineage (NCBI taxonomy): Eukaryota > Metazoa > Chordata > Amphibia > Caudata > Salamandridae > Lissotriton > Lissotriton vulgaris. The sequence continues at coordinate 170,818,124 of NC_141685.1, forward strand.
TTGGGTTGCCGTTCTCCATGTTATCAAACAGCGTAGCTCGTTCTTTTGCGAAAAAGTTTTTCTTTTCTTCAGTCTTTGTTTGCTTTATTTGCTTTCTCAGTCTTTAAAGTGCTCTTTAACAACAAAAGTCTCTTTTTCGTAGCAATGTCTTTTCTTTTTAGCAACAGACAACCCTAACCCTTCTCCGTCCTCTAAATGTAATCCCTAATTTTATTCTTCTTTCCACTCGGCGCTAGGTTATCTTCTTCTTTATAGCTTATATACAAAAGTCTTTATGCATCAACAATTATTCTCGTACCTGCAGCTTTAACAACAAGTTCCAATAATTCAAAACGAATGACTTTTTCTTCTTCTTCTGGAATTTGATGACCAAATGTTGGAAACTGTAATCGGTTTAACACTAAATCTTTGATTGGACTCAAGTATGGGGGTATGGGAAGTGTGAAAGTCAGTAACCCCTCAGTCTCGAGTCCAGGAGTCAACATCCATATCTCCACTGCCACAAATGGATCGTGATCGATTACTTTCACTTCCTTCACTCTCCCAGATTTCTGTCCCCAAGACATCTGCTAGATAAGTCCACTCTGGGGTGGCGTACCTTCTGCAGGGCACACGTACCCTCCTCGATCTTCTTGGACTCTCAGTTCCTGAGTCTGTAGTTTCTTCTTCCTGATCCGATTCTTCAGCGATCGGGACAAGAGTTCTTTCTTGTTGTGCCTTTAAGCTTGGCCTTCTCCTTCTCTCCGGCCAACTAGCTTCGTCACTCCTTGTCCTCCTGCTCCTTGTTCTGGGACTTGTCTCTTGGTCACTCTCAACTTGTTCAGTATCTGATTCGATCTCCCAGTTACTTTCTTCTCCTGAGGCGACTTCGGTCCCACTAGTGTCCTGACCTTCGTCGACCTGTTCCGTCACAGTCTCAGTCTCTTTGATCACCTCCACAGCTTGGCTTTCCCCCTCTGTGGCTTCTCCGCTTTCCGCCGGATTCTCATCCGAGAGAGGAGCTGTTTCTTCTAGAGGTGTTGGCACTCTTCGGGTGTGTGAGGCATGTATCCAGTTTGGCAAGCCTCCACACTTTACTGCAGTGTTCGTCACAAGTATGACTTGAAACGGTCCTCTCCAGCGCACGTCTAAGCAGTTCTTCCTGACGTGTTTTTTCACCAAAACCCAGTCCCCCGGACTCAGGTCATGGCACAAATCTTGTGCTGATGGAACCTCTGCAGCCTGGACCTGGAGGGACACAGAATTAATGGCATCAGATAGTCCCTTGCAGTAGTCCAAGATCAAATCGTCTGTGATGTTCACTAGCGCTGCAGTCGGAACCGATGGCAATCTCATAGCTCTCCCCATTAGCACTTCATGTGGAGAGAGACCTGTTTTTCTATCGGGTGTGCTACGTATGCTCATAAGAACCACTGGAAGTGCGTCTGGCCAACTCAGGGACGTTGATGAACAAACTTTGGCAAGTCTGGACTTGATTGTACTGTTGATTTGCTCTACAATCCCTGAAGCTTCTGGTCGATAGCTGCAATGTAACTTCTGATCGATACCCAAAGCTGAACATAGCATCTTCACTATTTCGCTGTTAAAATGAGTTCCTCTGTCCGATTCCAAAGAGGATGGCACCCCAAACCTCGGTATTAACTCTCTAAGTAATAATTTCGCTACTGTAAGTGTATCGCACCTACGTGTAGGGTAAGCTTCAACCCATCTATAAAATATGCAGACAATCACTAAAACGTATCTGAGTCTGTTGCATTTAGGCATTTCTATAAAATCAAGCTGCATTCTATTGAAAGGCCCCCCAGACCTCCCAATGTGACTCAATGTAACTGGTGTTCTCTTTCCTACGTTTAGTTGCTGACAGATTGCACATCGCTGACACACTGCTTCTGCCGCTACCCTGAACTTTGGATTGAACCACGTTTGTCTGAATACCCTCACCATAGCATCTCTACCTATGTGTGCTGATCCATGCAATTTCCTTGCCATTGGACTAACAAGTTCATTTGGTAAAACTGCTCTCCCATCGGCAGAGATCCAAAAGTTCATCTCACTTCTAGTACAACCAGCTGTTTCCCAACTCTTTTTCTCCTCATCTGGTGCATTTTCCTGAACACTCCTTAGCTCATCCCACGTATCGACAGTATCTAACAACATTGTCAATTCAGTTCTTTCTTGGATTCCCCCCACTTTCACATCGGTGTGAGAATATCCCTGTTCTGCGCAGTAACGCGCTACTTCATCCGCATAGCGGTTGCCTTGTGACACAAAATCTACATTTTTCGTATGCGCAGCACATTTGACAACTGCAATGGCTGTCGGGCCTTGCAATGCCTCTAACAAGAGTCTCACGAATTCTCCATTCCTAATGGGAGAACCCGAGGAGGTCATGTAACCTCTTTGAGACCATAACTGCCCGTAATCATGAACTACCCCGAAACCATACTGGCTATCGGTGTATATGGTGACTCGAAGTTTGTCGCCTGCCAAACAAGCACGCGTCAAAGCAACAATTTCAGCTACCTGAGCGGAGTGTACTCCTTCCAGGCAAGCGGCTTCTATAACTCTGGTAATCGTGCAAACTGCATAAGCTGCTCTCAGCTGACCGATATCGTCTCTTACGCATGAACCATCAACAAAGAATATTTCATCGGGGTCAGTCAATGGCTCATCTACGATATCAGGTCTCGATTTGGTGCATAGTTCAGTCACATCAAGGCAGTCATGATCTGTACAAATTTCATCATCAATCTCATTTGGAAGTGGCATCAAAGTTGCAGGATTCAAGACGGAGCATCTTTTTAGGGTCACATTCTCGGCAGCCAGTATGACTTGCTCGTAGCGTGTGAGCCTGCTATTTGTCAGATGCTGAGTCTTCGTCCTGGTCATTAACAATTCCACAGAATGCGGTACGTACACCACTAACTGATGTCCCATTACCACACTTTCAGAACGCTCAATGCTGACACCCGTTGCAGCTACAGATTTGAGACATCCGGGCAACGCTGCGGCTACTGGATCTAATGTAGCCGAGAAATACGCAACTGGCCTACGCGCATCTCCATGTATCTGGGCCAAAACTGCTAAAGCGCATCCCTCTCTTTCGCAGCAGTAAAGCAAAAATGGTTTTGTGTAATCAGGCATTCCCAAAGCCGGGGCGCGACATAAGTCCTCCCTCAGCTGCAAAAACGCCATCAGACAATCTTTGTCCCATGGTACCGGATCACTCACTCCTTTGTGCGTCAGTTGTAATAAAGGTTTTGCCTTCAGTGAAAAGTTAGCTATCCACTGTCGACAATAACCGACCATGCCTAGAAACATCCTGACCTCTCTTTGTGTTGTAGGCGCGTTCATCCTCATAATCGCCTCTATTCTGTCTGGAGACACCTTCCGTTTTCCCTTTTCAATCCTATGACCCAAGTATTGCACTTCAGTCATACAATATTGCAATTTACTTGGAGACACCTTGTGTCCGTTTTCGGCCAAGTGATTTAACAAGGTTATGGTGTCTACTCTGCAAGCTTCCTCAGTTTCTGACGCAACTAGGAGGTCGTCTATGTACTGGACCAGAACCGAATTCTTGGGCAGTACTAGACTTTCAAGATTTCTTTTTAATAGCTGGTTAAAAATCGATGGGCTTTCTGTATACCCCTGAGGGATACGACACCATGTTAAAACGCGATCTTCCAGCTTAAAAGCGAAAAGATACTGGCTCTCTTCATCTAAAGGAATCGAAAAGAAAGCCTGGCACAAATCTATCACGGTGAACCATTCAGCTTGGAACGATATCTGAAATAATATCACTGATGGATTCGGTACCACTGGACAACATGAGACAACAATATTGTTAATCTTTCGAAGATCCTGCACTATTCTGTATTTTCCACTAGGCTTCTGCAAACCCATAATCGGGGAGTTACATGGACTACCCACGATCTCCTTCAGTATTCCCTGTTTAATCATGGATTCGATCACAGGCTTTATTCCTGCAATCGTCTCCGGTGTCAACTTATATTGTGGTGTTCTTGGATACTCAGCATTGGGTCTTACCAGGATCTTTACCGGTTCTACCCCTTTGATCAATCCTATTTCTTCTCCGGTAAAATCCCACACCTCAGCTGACACTTTCTCCCTCAAATCCTGTGGAAGCTCCTCCATTGTTAAGGTAGGATATAGTTCCACGCACTCCTGCGAGTTTACAACCTTAAAATCGGCATCTTCATCGTTGGTCTGCACTTCTACTCCTTCAGGTGTGCAATGTATTGTGCAGTTCAGTTTACACAACAGATCTCTTCCTAGCAAACACACAGGGCTAGAATCACAGATCACGAACTGATGTTCGTCACTGTAATTCCCTATCTTTACTGACACTGGTTCGGTCAGAGGATTCGTCATCCTCTTGTTTGCGACTCCTACCACCTGAATCGTCTCTCCTGATATTGGCAGACCTGGGACTACCGCTGATCTCAACGTGGATCGAGTGGCCCCCGTATCCACCAAAAAGGTTGTAGGACATCCAGCCACTTCAGCCTCTACGTATGGTCCTCTCTGATCTACCTCCAGAGCTGCTCCTAGAGTACAGTCTTCCTCCCTATTCACTCGTTGCCCTGTAAGAGGATCAACGTAGTAGCATTCTTTTCCTCCTACGAACAATGGCATTTGTCTATAGGTTTTCCCTCCATTTGTAATGCGAGGTGGTTGAGGAAACGGGTCTCGAGGAGTCTGAGTCCCCCCTTTGATAAACTTTCCCTTCGGGACTGTTGCTCCCTTAACCACGTTGGTCTGTACCTCTTCCTCCTCTTGTTCTAATTCCCCTGTCTCAACATTGTAAGGACACTCGCGTCGCCAATGTCCCACCTCGTTACACTGATGGCACCTCGTTGTCTTTTTCAGTGTCGCAATATCCATTCTCGGTCTCGGTCTTTCCTCCTCATCTCTGCTCTGATTATTCTGTTTCTTTGCTTGCGTTCCTGTTCCCTGTTGCCGCTGTCCACCCTTTCCAGCTGCTTGCATCTGTACCAGCATTAGCTTTTCCTTGAGTTTCTTTGCCTTCGAATCTATTTCATCGCTACAGTACCTTGCATACCTCAGAATTTCATCTAAAGGTTTGTTCTGCCAACAGATCAAATGCTGTTGAATCATTAGGCTTATGTCTGGTCTCAATCCGAGAACAAACTTCGACACAAACTGTCCTATGTCTTTAGGATCCATTACGTCTAATCCACTGTACTGCTTGAATGCTTTCAGTAACCTCTCATAGAACTCGTGAACTGTCTCTTTAGGCTCCTGAGTCGTTCGATCTATCTTAACCCAGTCTATGTCTTGCACCGGCACTTTCTCTTTTAGCCATGTTATTACTCTCTCGTATTTTTCCATGACTCTATCTGATGGACCATTTGTCCGGGTATCTCTCGGAGGCTCACAAGTGGGCCATGCAATACTAAGTTTGCATGCCGTCCACAAATCTCCGGGTACTACGATATCGAACAATGTGTTCAAATCGATCCACAGTACCTTAGAGATCTTCACGAATCTCTCTACCTGCTTGTACCACTCTACGGGATTCTCTCTAAGCTTTGGGAAGGAATTAGTGAATGCCGCTAAATCCCCCCTACTCCAGGGTACATGAACGTAGTTTCCGTTCGCGATTTCTCGCAAAGGGAAAGCTTCCATTCGCATTAGGTCTGTATCCTGGGACTTCACAAGTGCACTCCTTCTGACAGATCCCTTCTTGGACCATCTTTCCTCCCATCTATCCAGATCTCTCCATATCCTAATACACATTACTAATTCCCTTATGTGTACTCTTAGCCCAATCGTTCTGCGCTCATCTAGATCTCGATCCGTGCAATTCAGCCTATGGTTGGCCTGCAAAGCTTTAGTTCGTGATATGTCTATCATATACCTTTCTGCCAATTCAGATAACTTCTCATGAGCTGCTCTCGCTTTTCGAGTAACATCTTTAGATAAAAACAGTATCTCATCTGGTGCGTACAGCTCTAACCTCTCGATTGCCACTGTGCCGTCAATTATTTCATCTAAGTCTGATTTTAAACTCATTACGTTAATCCGTCTTGCTTTTATTTCAGCTCTCAGTATGTCAGTCCTCGGTTGATCGCTCACGCCCCTCTCACCTCCACTATGCGCCCTACGCCTAAGCACAGGTGAGTTATGAGGAGTTTTTCTTCCATCTCTTTGTTCCCACCTCTCTAGATCCCAAGCCTTTCCATCTTCCCGTGGGGTGTGGTGAAACAATGCTCCATCCCCCATCCCTACATTCCGTCTTTTCGGCTCGGTTTCTCCAGATACGAGATAGGATCCACCGTTCTGTTCTAAACCACTGTAACTCGCTTGCTGTCTGGTGTCGCTCAACAAAATGAAGGGTCCTCGACGGTCCTCCATGTTCCTGTGATCTCGTTCTTGATCACCAGAAGTATGGCGAGACGTTTCGCGACTCCCTACATTCTCATGACTTCGCCCATGATCACCGGATGCATGGCGAGACCCTTCGCGACTCTCCATGTTCCCGTGATTCCAAAGTCGCACATTCTCATCTGGGGTATGGTGAGTGCATCTGAAAGTATTTCGGTACTCCTGCGTCCTTCGTTCTCCCTCACTAAAGGTGACGCGAGGCACTTCGCCACACCCTGCACTCCTGTCGTTGCACATTTGCCTATTGCCACTGATAGTAGGGCAAGTATCTCCTCTGCTTTCTTGACTCCCTCTCTCCCACTCCGGGCTGCTTTCGCCAGCTCCACAATGAGAGAGGATCCTGTTATCCTGGTCTCTCCACTCTGCTCCTGTTTCTAAACTTTTATTCCGAGTCTCTTTGGCAGTATCCCATTCTCTCAGATATTCCCTTAATTCCTTAAAGGATTTCGGTTTGGGTCCCCTTAAGTCCATTGGCCCTCTTTGACCTCCTTGTTCTATCCTGGGACCCGTTGCGGAATCTAATGGGGTACTCCGACTCATTGGTGCTAGTATCTGCCTCTGAGGATTTATCATGGTATTCCTATTCTCCATCTCTGCCCTTTCCCTGTCCCATCGTGCCTGTTCCTCCTGCTAGACCCCTTCTGGGTTGTAGATTGACACAATAGGGCCTATGGTAACAGGTACCTGTAAAGCGTCTGGCATTTGGTACGACCTTGCATGTTGCGTTTCTGGCACCTTCTGGACCACAAATCTTCCCACTACTCTCTGTTCGGAACTAGATTGAGGTATTTCCTCACTCTTGTTGGAATCCCACTCTGTTACTGGGATCGATTTATATTCCCCCCACCTAGCTCCGTCCCCTTGCTGTAGTATGGGACTTGCGGTTTCACTGTTGTACGGAGGTGGTCCATCTGTTAATAGCCTCTCTATCAGATCCTCCTCCGTCTCGCTTTCCTCATCTTCCTCTAGAGGTTTCTTTTCTCCCGTGGCTTCTATCATTGTGAACAGTTTGTCCGCTTCTATCTTTTGCACTCTCCACTTCTTAGCTTCCTCATCCCATTTGGCATCCTGTACTGTCTTTACTGATCGTCTCACTCTTTCTTGGCGCCTCTTTACGCTCTTTTCGTGTGCTGCTCTAAACCATGCACTAAGGGCTTCAAACTGTGTTGGCCTCGGTAGAGGTCTCGTTGAGAGCATTACCGCTTTCAGTTGGTTCAACACATCTAGCTTGAACGTTCCGTATCTCGGAAACGTCAGTTCCTTATTCCCTTCAGTTAGCTTATTCCACTCGGAGATCCATAGTATCGAGTGTAAGCCTTCATTTACTGCCATATGATAAGCTGGTGTGCCTTCTGGTGGAGCTTCTTCTCCGGCATATAAGTTTCTTCTATTCCTCCTAAAGATTGCTCTTAAACTCTTAAAACACTTCATTTTTAATAATCTACGATTTCCTCTATTAATTCTCTTCCTTGTTTACGTCCTGATGACAAACCACCAATCCCTGTGCGACTCTCGCTAATCAGCCTATCCCAGTACGGTTCTACGTCAACCGACCAATCTCAGCGCGGCTCTACGCTGACGTCACTCGTCCCCTCTGCAGCAGTTCCCCTCCTTTCTCAACTCGTCTCGCGGTCGTGCATGCGTTTCATTCATACACCGAAAAATGACTACTTCCGTCCAAGCGATCACTTTTCTCTGACTGTACGGCCACAGTCTAACTGTAATTGCTACCTCAACTGGCGAAACGTCTTCCCTCTGACGGTCGGACGCTTGCCTTAACTGATAGGTTACTTACACACAGTAAACGTACGACCAGCGTCCGTTACTCATACACTCACTCTTACGCTCCCCCTATCATCGGTCTGTCGGGCGATCAATGGTACCTCATGACCCCCTTTCAATGGTAGACAAATTACTCTGGGTGTTCGATACACCCGAACCACTTAAGTCCTTCCCTGGAGCTTAAGATTTCATCCGGTTGCGCGCGCTCACAACCTTCCCTCAATCACACTACAGGCATTCAACTCCGCTTGACATTACAACACAGGAACAACATAAAACACCGCAATCTTACAACGCATGACCCTTATACTCACTCTCGACCGACTCTGCTGCTTTTCTCTCGACGCACTGTCAGCACCGTCTTCGGCAGGGATTCTTCTTCTGGTCGTCGATGACTAGGGACCTTGGGGTAAACTAAACCTGACCTAGGTTGTCTTCCTCAAGAAGAAAACCATCTTTCTCTGCTACCAACTGCGGGGAATGAGATTTTAATATCTTTTTATGATCAATTTGATAACTTATCTCATTCGTCAAATTTGGATCGGTTGTTATCTGTCATTGAGTAAAAGACAAACCCCGCATAGGTTAGATAAACCCCATAAACTGACGCCACTCTAAAGAACCACTTAAAACTGATAAAGTTAAAAAGGTTTAATATAAGATTAAGAAAAGTTGCAAATATAATCCTCTCAGGATCCAATTCAACAAATATACAGGAACTAGAAGGAACATATATTCCCTAAAGAACCTCAGTCTACAAACGAATACAATTAAAGTCAGTTCAAGAATCAACAAATTAAAAAGCATCGATATGAAGTGGTTCTTCTGCGTCATCTACAGAAAGAGAAAAATAATCAAGTTAAATCTGTCCCTACTCTATACTAAGTGACATCCCTACTTCGCAAGTTCCTTTCCTAAAAAGGTGTCAGCAGTTTGACTCCCGAAGAAGTTCAAACTCTCTTAGCCTCTAAAGGTAACTTAAGTTTAAGAAGCAGTACCCTCTCTGCCTACCCATCCGCTCTCTAAGGGTCCTCGGCCTACTGCTCTCTTGCGCTCTGATCTCTCTCAGCGCATCTGCTCAAGTCATCCGCCCTTCGCCCTGAGCTCCTAACTTGCTTCGCCTCTCCTCCATTCGCTATCTTCTCCCTGGGGTGCTGTCCCTAAAATACACAATCACAGTGTGGGTGGAACGCCCCTTCGACGCCCACCACGGACTTTCCCCGTGAGGTCATCTTCTAGCTTTTTTTCATTGCTTCGTCTCTTCGCGTCGTCCGTTAAGTTGACCCTTCTTCTTTAGACGCCATCTTCGTCTTCTTGTTGGTGACTTCATTTGACACTTTCGGAGCAAAAGTCTATAACCTCAGCAGAACTTTAAACTTTACGACTATGTATATAACCTTTCTTGGTCCTGTGAATGGTCATTTCAAAACAAGACTCAAATTCCAAGCGTCTCCTCTCACGTTTAGGCAATAAACTCCGTCCGGCATTGTCACCTTAAATCTAACGAGAGCTAGACTCCTTGGCTCTCACGTTCACATCAAGCTATTCATGACTCCTGTGAGCCCACTAAATTACATACAGCGGACTACACTCCTGCGAACCCTTGGTCAGTCAGGTTATAATCACAAATGACCTAAACTCTTCTAACATTCCTACAAACTTCTTCTACACAGTATAACCTTTAACACACATTTATATATAATCGTATTTAGCAAAGTCTTGATAAAACTTGAATATATTTTACATAGAATATAAACTACGTAGAGTATAACCTTTATATTCTCATTTGTTACATCGATATATATGTTCTCTGCACATTTCTCCACATTATATTTCTCGCCGTTTCTCCATTTAAAGTTACACACGTACATGAATTCTACTTTGCACGTTCTACATTTCGTAAGCATTTCTACACATTTCTACATTAGCCCACGATGTATACGGGCCTTCTAAATCTAATGCATGTTCAAGAGTAAATACATTTACATTTCCTATATTACTTTGGTTACATCTGTTAACTTTATGCTATAAGCGTCAACTTTACGTTACGATATACATTTCATTCCTACGTTTATGCTATATGCTTCTAAATATGGCTAGGATATACGTTTTATTCAAATTGCGCTCTCTCATTGGCAAGAAAGAGACATGGCCGCGTGGCCATGAAAGCGATCGATAGTGAAACGGCCGTGCGGTGAGGGAGGGGGACAGGGGGCAGTTGTGAGAGGCGCCCACATTTTTGCAAGAACAGCGCTGCAAATGAACCTCAGATGTTTGCGGTTTGTTAGGCTCGAGTTACATGGAGCCAGGAAGATGTGCGGAACGGTAAGACCCGAGTTAGCTTGCATTTGGAATGAAGCTATGCGACCAGAAGTTGCAGTGCCATGTAAAACAAATCCGGGAGTGGGAAATAAAACAAGCATTGGCCGTGAAAGAGACACGGCCACACAGTCGTGAAAGCGATCGATGGTGACACAGCCGCGCAGCCGTGAGACGCGCTCTGTGGTGGGGGAGGGGCAATTGTGAGAGGCACTTCAACAACAAAAGAAAGGCAGATGGCCGCGCGTGCATGCGCACGTGCACTCAAGCTTGTAGCCAGCCAGGAAACGACTGGGTAGCACTTTCGAGATGCCCTTTAATAAAAGTCGAGCAACAGCGCATGCGCTGTTCTAGGCTCGACCTAAAAAATCTCCGGCAAAGAGTCCCTTTGCAGGTGCCCGGCGGGCATTGCAGCACCGGCCCGACGAGGAGCATGCCCAGATGATGAAGCATGACAACTCTCGGGGGGGGGGGGATGTGTGGGCGCTTACTCCAATTGGAAAATAGTCCACTGACCTGAAAGACCACTATAACATTTTCCTCTTCCCAGGAAATGCAAACCCTCACATCTTTATTACACAAGGTTTTAACCATGCCTCTGTTATAAATAACTTGAAAGATCCAAGCGCACTCCATTTTCAATACTGTTTGCGCCATTTTTTGCAATTTCACATGTTCAGCGTGCACTCAATTAGCGGTCTGTCCTGGGACCACGTGGGTAAATACTAAACAAGAAATTGAGGCGGGTAAGCCTCAGACTTGAGTGCACTGCAAATGCCCGATAGGCGTATTCAAAACTCCACAGACGTAGTCAAAATTTAGTCCTTTTATTATAGGTTTCTTCAACATATTTCTCAATTGTACTGGTTGCGTAGTAGACAGTTAAAAGTATAAAAGCTTTTACATGGCAGCTGTGTATCAACCTCTTGCTGTCGTATGCCCATACTTTTAAACACATCTTTCAGTGACTTCTTTTTCCCAATGCATTTCGAGCTTATGTTATAGCTCTTCGTCAGGGGATCACTATAAATTTAAGAAAACGTGAATGTTAGAATTTAACATGGCCCAACCATATAACAATCAATTTTGAGAAATCTTTAAACTGTTCGACAGTATCCCGCTATGCGCCTTGGCGCTACGAATTTACACATGAAAAAAACAAACATCATCGTGCATTTCCTTGACTGTTGTTAACCATTTTATATCATAATCTGCTGTAAATCGAGTTAACACGCGTGCATTTCTTCTCCCTACCTTCAATCATGCCCGCCTCCTGTTTTCAAAACTGTCATCATTACCTGACTAACCAACATCGTGTGTCTTAATAGGTGTAACACGGGGCTCCTCCCCCCTATGGTAACCAATGTGCGGTGAAACGATTGGTAGACCAAACGAAAAACTACAAACTCCATAATGCCATCCAATGACCCACAGTTTACCCGCCCCTCAATGCACATGATTTAGTTCAAACATGTTAAAAAATTCTATGAGCAATATAAACTCGTATATCCCACCCTCCCTTGTTGGATTTCGCTACTGTCAATCAGAACATCTCAACTTAATAACATCGGTATCCCCGCTTATAACAAGCGATATGGTCACTACAAATTAAAGTCCAACTTGTTGAATTGCCGACTGTCGAATGAACGGTGCGAATTAGCAGTCTTTGAATGGTGTTCAAATGCTTGTTTCATCCTTGGTGATCGTGGGTGCAAGCTTGGTTTAGGACATGGGTATATCAATAACTTGAAAGATCCAAGCGCACTCCATTTTCAATACTGTTTGCGCCATTTTTTGCAATTTCACATGTTCAGCGTGCACTCAATTAGCGGTCTGTCCTGGGACCACGTGGGTAAATACTAAACAAGAAATTGAGGCGGGTAAGCCTCAGACTTGAGTGCACTGCAAATGCCCGATAGGCGTATTCAAAACTCCACAGACGTAGTCAAAATTTAGTCCTTTTATTATAGGTTTCTTCAACATATTTCTCAATTGTACTGGTTGCGTAGTAGACAGTTAAAAGTATAAATGCTTTTACATGGCAGCTGTGTATCAACCTCTTGCTGTCGTATGCCCATACTTTTAAACACATCTTTCAGTGACTTCTTTTTCCCAATGCATTTCGAGCTTATGTTATAGCTCTTCGTCAGGGGATCACTATAAATTTAAGAAAACGTGAATGTTAGAATTTAACATGGCCCAACCATATAACAATCAATTTTGAGAAATCTTTAAACTGTTCGACAGTATCCCGCTATGCGCCTTGGCGCTACGAATTTACACATGAAAAAAACAAACATCATCGTGCATTTCCTTGACTGTTGTTAACCATTTTATATCATAATCTGCTGTAAATCGAGTTAACACGCGTGCATTTCTTCTCCCTACCTTCAATCATGCCCGCCTCCTGTTTTCAAAACTGTCATCATTACCTGACTAACCAACATCGTGTGTCTTAATAGGTGTAACACGGGGCTCCTCCCCCCTATGGTAACCAATGTGCGGTGAAACGATTGGTAGACCAAACGAAAAACTACAAACTCCATAATGCCATCCAATGACCCACAGTTTACCCGCCCCTCAATGCACATGATTTAGTTCAAACATGTTAAAAAATTCTATGAGCAATATAAACTCGTATATCCCACCCTCCCTTGTTGGATTTCGCTACTGTCAATCAGAACATCTCAACTTAATAACATCGGTATCCCCGCTTATAACAAGCGATATGGTCACTACAAATTAAAGTCCAACTTGTTGAATTGCCGACTGTCGAATGAACGGTGCGAATTAGCAGTCTTTGAATGGTGTTCAAATGCTTGTTTCATCCTTGGTGATCGTGGGTGCAAGCTTGGTTTAGGACATGGGTATATCAATAACTTGAAAGATCCAAGCGCACTCCATTTTCAATACTGTTTGCGCCATTTTTTGCAATTTCACATGTTCAGCGTGCACTCAATTAGCGGTCTGTCCTGGGACCACGTGGGTAAATACTAAACAAGAAATTGAGGCGGGTAAGCCTCAGACTTGAGTGCACTGCAAATGCCCGATAGGCGTATTCAAAACTCCACAGACGTAGTCAAAATTTTGTCCTTTTATTATAGGTTTCTTCAACATATTTCTCAATTGTACTGGTTGCGTAGTAGACAGTTAAAAGTATAAATGCTTTTACATGGCAGCTGTGTATCAACCTCTTGCTGTCGTATGCCCATACTTTTAAACACATCTTTCAGTGACTTCTTTTTCCCAATGCATTTCGAGCTTATGTTATAGCTCTTCGTCAGGGGATCACTATAAATTTAAGAAAACGTGAATGTTAGAATTTAACATGGCCCAACCATATAACAATCAATTTTGAGAAATCTTTAAACTGTTCGACAGTATCCCGCTATGCGCCTTGGCGCTACGAATTTACACATGAAAAAAACAAACATCATTGTGCATTTCCTTGACTGTTGTTAACCATTTTATATCATAATCTGCTGTAAATCGAGTTAACACGCGTGCATTTCTTCTCCCTACCTTCAATCATGCCCGCCTCCTGTTTTCAAAACTGTCATCATTACCTGACTAACCAACATCGTGTGTCTTAATAGGTGTAACACGGGGCTCCTCCCCCCTATGGTAACCAATGTGCGGTGAAACGATTGGTAGACCAAACGAAAAACTACAAACTCCATAATGCCATCCAATGACCCACAGTTTACCCGCCCCTCAATGCACATGATTTAGTTCAAACATGTTAAAAAATTCTATGAGCAATATAAACTCGTATATCCCACCCTCCCTTGTTGGATTTCGCTACTGTCAATCAGAACATCTCAACTTAATAACATCGGTATCCCCGCTTATAACAAGCGATATGGTCACTACAAATTAAAGTCCAACTTGTTGAATTGCCGACTGTCGAATGAACGGTGCGAATTAGCAGTCTTTGAATGGTGTTCAAATGCTTGTTTCATCCTTGGTGATCGTGGGTGCAAGCTTGGTTTAGGACATGGGTATATCAATAACTTGAAAGATCCAAGCGCACTCCATTTTCAATACTGTTTGCGCCATTTTTTGCAATTTCACATGTTCAGCGTGCACTCAATTAGCGGTCTGTCCTGGGACCACGTGGGTAAATACTAAACAAGAAATTGAGGCGGGTAAGCCTCAGACTTGAGTGCACTGCAAATGCCCGATAGGCGTATTCAAAACTCCACAGACGTAGTCAAAATTTAGTCCTTTTATTATAGGTTTCTTCAACATATTTCTCAATTGTACTGGTTGCGTAGTAGACAGTTAAAAGTATAAATGCTTTTACATGGCAGCTGTGTTTCAACCTCTTGCTGTCGTATGCCCATACTTTTAAACACATCTTTCAGTGACTTCTTTTTCCCAATGCATTTCGAGCTTATGTTATAGCTCTTCGTCAGGGGATCACTATAAATTTAAGAAAACGTGAATGTTAGAATTTAACATGGCCCAACCATATAACAATCAATTTTGAGAAATCTTTAAACTGTTCGACAGTATCCCGCTATGCGCCTTGGCGCTACGAATTTACACATGAAAAAAACAAACATCATCGTGCATTTCCTTGACTGTTGTTAACCATTTTATATCATAATCTGCTGTAAATCGAGTTAACACGCGTGCATTTCTTCTCCCTACCTTCAATCATGCCCGCCTCCTGTTTTCAAAACTGTCATCATTACCTGACTAACCAACATCGTGTGTCTTAATAGGTGTAACACGGGGCTCCTCCCCCCTATGGTAACCAATGTGCGGTGAAACGATTGGTAGACCAAACGAAAAACTACAAACTCCATAATGCCATCCAATGACCCACAGTTTACCCGCCCCTCAATGCACATGATTTAGTTCAAACATGTTAAAAAATTTTATGAGCAATATAAACCCGTATATCCCACCCTCCCTTGTTGGATTTCGCTACTGTCAATCAGAACATCTCAACTTAATAACATCGGTATCCCCGCTTATAACAAGCGATATGGTCACTACAAATTAAAGTCCAACTTGTTGAATTGCCGACTGTCGAATGAACGGTGCGAATTAGCAGTCTTTGAATGGTGTTCAAATGCTTGTTTCATCCTTGGTGATCGTGGGTGCAAGCTTGGTTTAGGACATGGGTATATCAATAACTTGAAAGATCCAAGCGCACTCCATTTTCAATACTGTTTGCGCCATTTTTTGCAATTTCACATGTTCAGCGTGCACTCAATTAGCGGTCTGTCCTGGGACCACGTGGGTAAATACTAAACAAGAAATTGAGGCGGGTAAGCCTCAGACTTGAGTGCACTGCAAATGCCCGATAGGCGTATTCAAAACTCCACAGACGTAGTCAAAATTTAGTCCTTTTATTATAGGTTTCTTCAACATATTTCTCAATTGTACTGGTTGCGTAGTAGACAGTTAAAAGTATAAATGCTTTTACATGGCAGCTGTGTATCAACCTCTTGCTGTCGTATGCCCATACTTTTAAACACATCTTTCAGTGACTTCTTTTTCCCAATGCATTTCGAGCTTATGTTATAGCTCTTCGTCAGGGGATCACTATAAATTTAAGAAAACGTGAATGTTAGAATTTAACATGGCCCAACCATATAACAATCAATTTTGAGAAATCTTTAAACTGTTCGACAGTATCCCGCTATGCGCCTTGGCGCTACGAATTTACACATGAAAAAAACAAACATCATTGTGCATTTCCTTGACTGTTGTTAACCATTTTATATCATAATCTGCTGTAAATCGAGTTAACACGCGTGCATTTCTTCTCCCTACCTTCAATCATGCCCGCCTCCTGTTTTCAAAACTGTCATCATTACCTGACTAACCAACATCGTGTGTCTTAATAGGTGTAACACGGGGCTCCTCCCCCCTATGGTAACCAATGTGCGGTGAAACGATTGGTAGACCAAACGAAAAACTACAAACTCCATAATGCCATCCAATGACCCACAGTTTACCCGCCCCTCAATGCACATGATTTAGTTCAAACATGTTAAAAAATTCTATGAGCAATATAAACTCGTATATCCCACCCTCCCTTGTTGGATTTCGCTACTGTCAATCAGAACACCTCAACTTAATAACATCGGTATCCCCGCTTATAACAAGCGATATGGTCACTACAAATTAAAGTCCAACTTGTTGAATTGCCGACTGTCGAATGAACGGTGCGAATTAGCAGTCTTTGAATGGTGTTCAAATGCTTGTTTCATCCTTGGTGATCGTGGGTGCAAGCTTGGTTTAGGACATGGGTATATCAATAACTTGAAAGATCCAAGCGCACTCCATTTTCAATACTGTTTGCGCCATTTTTTGCAATTTCACATGTTCAGCGTGCACTCAATTAGCGGTCTGTCCTGGGACCACGTGGGTAAATACTAAACAAGAAATTGAGGCGGGTAAGCCTCAGACTTGAGTGCACTGCAAATGCCCGATAGGCGTATTCAAAACTCCACAGACGTAGTCAAAATTTAGTCCTTTTATTATAGGTTTCTTCAACATATTTCTCAATTGTACTGGTTGCGTAGTAGACAGTTAAAAGTATAAATGCTTTTACATGGCAGCTGTGTTTCAACCTCTTGCTGTCGTATGCCCATACTTTTAAACACATCTTTCAGTGACTTCTTTTTCCCAATGCATTTCGAGCTTATGTTATAGCTCTTCGTCAGGGGATCACTATAAATTTAAGAAAACGTGAATGTTAGAATTTAACATGGCCCAACCATATAACAATCAATTTTGAGAAATCTTTAAACTGTTCGACAGTATCCCGCTATGCGCCTTGGCGCTACGAATTTACACATGAAAAAAACAAACATCATCGTGCATTTCCTTGACTGTTGTTAACCATTTTATATCATAATCTGCTGTAAATCGAGTTAACACGCGTGCATTTCTTCTCCCTACCTTCAATCATGCCCGCCTCCTGTTTTCAAAACTGTCATCATTACCTGACTAACCAACATCGTGTGTCTTAATAGGTGTAACACGGGGCTCCTCCCCCCTATGGTAACCAATGTGCGGTGAAACGATTGGTAGACCAAACGAAAAACTACAAACTCCATAATGCCATCCAATGACCCACAGTTTACCCGCCCCTCAATGCACATGATTTAGTTCAAACATGTTAAAAAATTTTATGAGCAATATAAACCCGTATATCCCACCCTCCCTTGTTGGATTTCGCTACTGTCAATCAGAACATCTCAACTTAATAACATCGGTATCCCCGCTTATAACAAGCGATATGGTCACTACAAATTAAAGTCCAACTTGTTGAATTGCCGACTGTCGAATGAACGGTGCGAATTAGCAGTCTTTGAATGGTGTTCAAATGCTTGTTTCATCCTTGGTGATCGTGGGTGCAAGCTTGGTTTAGGACATGGGTATATCAATAACTTGAAAGATCCAAGCGCACTCCATTTTCAATACTGTTTGCGCCATTTTTTGCAATTTCACATGTTCAGCGTGCACTCAATTAGCGGTCTGTCCTGGGACCACGTGGGTAAATACTAAACAAGAAATTGAGGCGGGTAAGCCTCAGACTTGAGTGCACTGCAAATGCCCGATAGGCGTATTCAAAACTCCACAGACGTAGTCAAAATTTAGTCCTTTTATTATAGGTTTCTTCAACATATTTCTCAATTGTACTGGTTGCGTAGTAGACAGTTAAAAGTATAAATGCTTTTACATGGCAGCTGTGTATCAACCTCTTGCTGTCGTATGCCCATACTTTTAAACACATCTTTCAGTGACTTCTTTTTCCCAATGCATTTCGAGCTTATGTTATAGCTCTTCGTCAGGGGATCACTATAAATTTAAGAAAACGTGAATGTTAGAATTTAACATGGCCCAACCATATAACAATCAATTTTGAGAAATCTTTAAACTGTTCGACAGTATCCCGCTATGCGCCTTGGCGCTACGAATTTACACATGAAAAAAACAAACATCATTGTGCATTTCCTTGACTGTTGTTAACCATTTTATATCATAATCTGCTGTAAATCGAGTTAACACGCGTGCATTTCTTCTCCCTACCTTCAATCATGCCCGCCTCCTGTTTTCAAAACTGTCATCATTACCTGACTAACCAACATCGTGTGTCTTAATAGGTGTAACACGGGGCTCCTCCCCCCTATGGTAACCAATGTGCGGTGAAACGATTGGTAGACCAAACGAAAAACTACAAACTCCATAATGCCATCCAATGACCCACAGTTTACCCGCCCCTCAATGCACATGATTTAGTTCAAACATGTTAAAAAATTCTATGAGCAATATAAACTCGTATATCCCACCCTCCCTTGTTGGATTTCGCTACTGTCAATCAGAACACCTCAACTTAATAACATCGGTATCCCCGCTTATAACAAGCGATATGGTCACTACAAATTAAAGTCCAACTTGTTGAATTGCCGACTGTCGAATGAACGGTGCGAATTAGCAGTCTTTGAATGGTGTTCAAATGCTTGTTTCATCCTTGGTGATCGTGGGTGCAAGCTTGGTTTAGGACATGGGTATATCAATAACTTGAAAGATCCAAGCGCACTCCATTTTCAATACTGTTTGCGCCATTTTTTGCAATTTCACATGTTCAGCGTGCACTCAATTAGCGGTCTGTCCTGGGACCACGTGGGTAAATACTAAACAAGAAATTGAGGCGGGTAAGCCTCAG
This sequence comes from Lissotriton vulgaris, assembly GCF_964263255.1. Lineage (NCBI taxonomy): Eukaryota > Metazoa > Chordata > Amphibia > Caudata > Salamandridae > Lissotriton > Lissotriton vulgaris. The sequence goes on from NC_141685.1 coordinate 170,837,352, forward strand.
ACTTGAGTGCACTGCAAATGCCCGATAGGCGTATTCAAAACTCCACAGACGTAGTCAAAATTTAGTCCTTTTATTATAGGTTTCTTCAACATATTTCTCAATTGTACTGGTTGCGTAGTAGACAGTTAAAAGTATAAATGCTTTTACATGGCAGCTGTGTATCAACCTCTTGCTGTCGTATGCCCATACTTTTAAACACATCTTTCAGTGACTTCTTTTTCCCAATGCATTTCGAGCTTATGTTATAGCTCTTCGTCAGGGGATCACTATAAATTTAAGAAAACGTGAATGTTAGAATTTAACATGGCCCAACCATATAACAATCAATTTTGAGAAATCTTTAAACTGTTCGACAGTATCCCGCTATGCGCCTTGGCGCTACGAATTTACACATGAAAAAAACAAACATCATCGTGCATTTCCTTGACTGTTGTTAACCATTTTATATCATAATCTGCTGTAAATCGAGTTAACACGCGTGCATTTCTTCTCCCTACCTTCAATCATGCCCGCCTCCTGTTTTCAAAACTGTCATCATTACCTGACTAACCAACATCGTGTGTCTTAATAGGTGTAACACGGGGCTCCCCCCGTGTTACACCTATTAAGACACACGATGTTGGTTAGTCAGGTAATGATGACAGTTTTGAAAACAGGAGGCGGGCATGATTGAAGGTAGGGAGAAGAAATGCACGCGTGTTAACTCGATTTACAGCAGATTATGATATAAAATGGTTAACAACAGTCAAGGAAATGCACGATGATGTTTGTTTTTTTCATGTGTAAATTCGTAGCGCCAAGGCGCATAGCGGGATACTGTCGAACAGTTTAAAGATTTCTCAAAATTGATTGTTATATGGTTGGGCCATGTTAAATTCTAACATTCACGTTTTCTTAAATTTATAGTGATCCCCTGACGAAGAGCTATAACATAAGCTCGAAATGCATTGGGAAAAAGAAGTCACTGAAAGATGTGTTTAAAAGTATGGGCATACGACAGCAAGAGGTTGATACACAGCTGCCATGTAAAAGCATTTATACTTTTAACTGTCTACTACGCAACCAGTACAATTGAGAAATATGTTGAAGAAACCTATAATAAAAGGACTACATTTTGACTACGTCTGTGGAGTTTTGAATACGCCTATCGGGCATTTGCAGTGCACTCAAGTCTGAGGCTTACCCGCCTCAATTTCTTGTTTAGTATTTACCCACGTGGTCCCAGGACAGACCGCTAATTGAGTGCACGCTGAACATGTGAAATTGCAAAAAATGGCGCAAACAGTATTGAAAATGGAGTGCGCTTGGATCTTTCAAGTTATTGATATACCCATGTCCTAAACCAAGCTTGCACCCACGATCACCAAGGATGAAACAAGCATTTGAACACCATTCAAAGACTGCTAATTCGCACCGTTCATTCGACAGTCGGCAATTCAACAAGTTGGACTTTAATTTGTAGTGACCATATCGCTTGTTATAAGCGGGGATACCGATGTTATTAAGTTGAGATGTTCTGATTGACAGTAGCGAAATCCAACAAGGGAGGGTGGGATATACGAGTTTATATTGCTCATAGAATTTTTTAACATGTTTGAACTAAATCATGTGCATTGAGGGGCGGGTAAACTGTGGGTCATTGGATGGCATTATGGAGTTTGTAGTTTTTCGTTTGGTCTACCAATCGTTTCACCGCACATTGGTTACCATAGGGGGGAGGAGCCCCGTGTTACACCTATTAAGACACACGATGTTGGTTAGTCAGGTAATGATGACAGTTTTGAAAACAGGAGGCGGGCATGATTGAAGGTAGGGAGAAGAAATGCACGCGTGTTAACTCGATTTACAGCAGATTATGATATAAAATGGTTAACAACAGTCAAGGAAATGCACGATGATGTTTGTTTTTTTCATGTGTAAATTCGTAGCGCCAAGGCGCATAGCGGGATACTGTCGAACAGTTTAAAGATTTCTCAAAATTGATTGTTATATGGTTGGGCCATGTTAAATTCTAACATTCACGTTTTCTTAAATTTATAGTGATCCCCTGACGAAGAGCTATAACATAAGCTCGAAATGCATTGGGAAAAAGAAGTCACTGAAAGATGTGTTTAAAAGTATGGGCATACGACAGCAAGAGGTTGATACACAGCTGCCATGTAAAAGCATTTATACTTTTAACTGTCTACTACGCAACCAGTACAATTGAGAAATATGTTGAAGAAACCTATAATAAAAGGACTAAATTTTGACTACGTCTGTGGAGTTTTGAATACGCCTATCGGGCATTTGCAGTGCACTCAAGTCTGAGGCTTACCCGCCTCAATTTCTTGTTTAGTATTTACCCACGTGGTCCCAGGACAGACCGCTAATTGAGTGCACGCTGAACATGTGAAATTGCAAAAAATGGCGCAGACAGTATTGAAAATGGAGTGCGCTTGGATCTTTCAAGTTATTGATATACCCATGTCCTAAACCAAGCTTGCACCCACGATCACCAAGGATGAAACAAGCATTTGAACACCATTCAAAGACTGCTAATTCGCACCGTTCATTCGACAGTCGGCAATTCAACAAGTTGGACTTTAATTTGTAGTGACCATATCGCTTGTTATAAGCGGGGATACCGATGTTATTAAGTTGAGATGTTCTGATTGACAGTAGCGAAATCCAACAAGGGAGGGTGGGATATACGAGTTTATATTGCTCATAAAATTTTTTAACATGTTTGAACTAAATCATGTGCATTGAGGGGCGGGTAAACTGTGGGTCATTGGATGGCATTATGGAGTTTGTAGTTTTTCGTTTGGTCTACCAATCGTTTCACCGCACATTGGTTACCATAGGGGGGAGGAGCCCCGTGTTACACCTATTAAGACACACGATGTTGGTTAGTCAGGTAATGATGACAGTTTTGAAAACAGGAGGCGGGCATGATTGAAGGTAGGGAGAAGAAATGCACGCGTGTTAACTCGATTTACAGCAGATTATGATATAAAATGGTTAACAACAGTCAAGGAAATGCACGATGATGTTTGTTTTTTTCATGTGTAAATTCGTAGCGCCAAGGCGCATAGCGGGATACTGTCGAACAGTTTAAAGATTTCTCAAAATTGATTGTTATATGGTTGGGCCATGTTAAATTCTAACATTCACGTTTTCTTAAATTTATAGTGATCCCCTGACGAAGAGCTATAACATAAGCTCGAAATGCATTGGGAAAAAGAAGTCACTGAAAGATGTGTTTAAAAGTATGGGCATACGACAGCAAGAGGTTGATACACAGCTGCCATGTAAAAGCATTTATACTTTTAACTGTCTACTACGCAACCAGTACAATTGAGAAATATGTTGAAGAAACCTATAATAAAAGGACTAAATTTTGACTACGTCTGTGGAGTTTTGAATACGCCTATCGGGCATTTGCAGTGCACTCAAGTCTGAGGCTTACCCGCCTCAATTTCTTGTTCTGTTATAAATAAGACATCCATTTGGTTGTCGATGATACTTCCTGAACATGTTTAGTTAGCGAATGAATATTATTTAGGCCACCCTGTAAGGAACAAGGGAACGGGATAGATTTAAGTTGGAGTACAGGGTTTTTATGGACCCGGCGGTGCCAGGGAGAACACCTGAAAACTCTGAGTCCTTCCTGTTTCGAACCACAGAAACACTGAGTCTTCTAGGTGAAGTCAAAGATCGTATTTATTGGCTGCAGCCAGTAACAGGTATCCTAGAAGTACAACGGCGTGTATGTTCTCAGGAGACTGCTCAAACTTACAAAGCCAGCCTTCGTCTTTTATACAAAATAATAAGCTTCGGGCATAAATTCCTTATTTTACAGTTGGACCATACACATATTTTCACTACAAAGGAAAAGCAGAGTCATGATGACAAGCACATATTTCAGTTCGTCCAACCCATAATTGATTACCCGGCAAGACCTAGTATGTTCATCAGATATCGGCGGACCCCCAATAAAATCGGGCACCTCCTCCTCGTAAAGCAAGTCATAAAGCAAGAAACAGGGACAGGTGTGTGTAAGATTAGGCATGGTTTGTGTGCGATGAAAGGTTTATGATATGTTGTGCCTTGATACGAATCTAGCTCGGCCACTGGGAGAGGACCTGGCCGAACAGGTTTGGCTTCGGGCAGTGGAGTCAGCTTGCCCAGGTTACAGAGGAGTCAGCTAAGGTGTACGTGTCCTTCGGACCAGGTTTTGGCTTTCAGTCATTTGGCTATGTGAGGGCAATCACAAAATGGATGCTGTTCATAAAACGGAACCCGAGGGTTCGGAATGGAAATGCTGATTTCAGGGTGATCCCGTCACTCGATCGTGACGGAAATGCTTGTGTCTGTTGCTTAAATCATTACCGGTTCGCTGATACCAAAATCGTCATGGTGCGACGATGTTTATGACACGAGTCCAGAATTTTCAGTACCACAGACCCTCCTTTTGCTCTTACATAGGCAAAACACCCAATACTCATGCTAATCTGAGTCTAGGTCTATGTTCACAAAGTCATTGAGATGTTGCTGTAGCATCATCCTATTACTTAGCTCGTTTCTTGATACAGGCTTCCTTACACATGATGCAGTACAGAGGCCACATATTGCAGGAGCGCACTGTACACATAGGCAGAACAGGAAAAGAATGGCTAAGGCCATCCCAATGACTATAAGAATTTTCCATCCCCAGGCCGATATCAGTTCCCAGAACCACCCCATCAGCGACCAGTCTCCTTTATCCACATGAATTGATTCAGAGATTTTATGCACTTTGGAGATGGTCTGGTATACTGTCGGGGCGTGTAGGTGGGAGGCAACAGGAACGAAATGAAACATGTGCCCGAGAAGTCAGGGGGCAACCATGTATATGCTCTATCGTGGCAGATGAAGTAGGTACCCTTAGTTGCCAGGAATGGGGGAGAGGTCTGGGACGAAAAGACATAAGTTTCAGTACAGACACTCTTCCCTAACTGAGCTCTGGGGTTCTTGCCATTGCCCTGCAGACATAGGTGACCCTGATGGGGTACGGTCCATATTGGGGAGGATCTCTGTGCTAGCATGTTTTCACTCAAGGCAACTCCATACCCCGTTGTGTTCCATCTACTGTAAGCCTTCAACTCATCTCTGGGAATCGTTCTATACGTGTCGATATCTCTGCTCATGTTTGTGATTCCCACCACTAATGCCTTGTTGCTTATGTTGCTTCTCGTGGAAGGTGGGGGATATGGTTCGATGGCAAATAGGAACATCGTTTGGAATGCCCATAAGGAACCATAGTAGCTAAATGGCAAGACAAAGTATGGGATACCTTTATCTGTGGTGTATGGCATAAGTCCACACACCCAACAATTAGTCGTGTTCATTACTAGCTGGTGTTGGTGTAAAAGCTGAACGAATGAATTATTTACAAATTCCAATCTTCTGGCAGACTCGTGTTCAGGTAGAGGGTGAAAAGAATGCGGGGAAACAAGAGAAGGAGGTGTGGGTTGCGTAGTGGGTGCAAATGTCACTCGAAAAGTGAATAAAGCATAGCCCAATAAAAACTTCATTATACTAAACAACATGAAAATGCATATTATCATACATCGTGTTTTTGCCATCACTGTGCATATTCTTGTTTCAAAGTTCATCGATTTGGCAGGTCTCTCCGTCTTGAAAAACTCCATCCTCTAGAATTGCTGCCCGCGGTGGTAGGGTGTTCTATGCTAAGGAATGCTTCTGTCAGTCCAGGGCAACTCCCTTAGACCAACCAGAACCGTCGACCTAACGTCTTCGGCTGCACCCCAAAGACTTGGACGACCGCTACCCTAGCAGCAGAACCCGGATGGCGGTTCGAAAAACAAAAATAAGCAAGTTTCTCAGAGGAGAGAGCTGCACTTTCAAAAAGGAAAAAGCTATTTTTTATTTGTCCATAGTCATAGTTCTTGGCCTCAAATTGTAACGTGTTCTTCCAGGTGTCGTATGGTCTTGGAACAAAAGTTCAGGCTCTGTAGTGTTCAATCGCTTTGACGGTGGCACAGATCCTTGCAGAATGTCGTCACTTTCGCGTACAGAGTTTGTTCCTTTTACCTGTGCATCACTAAAGAGCAGGAAGTGAGGCAAAGTTTCTGTCTCAGAGTCAGCAATCCCCTCCTGGACCCACCGGTCGTGAGGCAGAGGCAAAGGGACCCTCTTGCAATGGGTCCAGTGGATCCAGTGTTTCTTTCCTTCCACTCGGACGGCTGATCTTGTGGAGAGAAGTACTAGGTGGGGACCGGTCCAGCGGGGCTCATCATTCTTTGTCCGCTGGAAATTCTTTACGAGGACGTAGGTTCCAGGATCGATAGGGTGTCCTGGAGCTTCAGTAGCTTGAGGTAGAGTGTCATGTACCTGTTGGTGTAAAACACACAATTTAGCCATCAATTCGTAAAGATAATCAAGCAGTACAGGGTGCTCTAACTCACTAAATTTCGTGGGCCTTGGCACTCCCCAGATGTTGGCCGGACGGCCGAACACTATCTCGTAGGGGCTAAGTCCCACTCTCGAGTGTACAGTCATTCTAGTTGATAGGAGTGCCTGCTTGCTCTGACTATCGTGTGTTGGGACAGAGGCAATCCAGACCTGCGCTGACTCTGCCTTTCTCCTTTGTGCAACTTCTAGTCTCCTGCCACTCTTCGCCGGACCCGCTCCGCGGGTCCCGCTTCACGGAGGGATCGAGCGTGGGCTGTGTTGGCTCAACGGGGCTGCGAGCATGAAGGGCAGGGACTCCATTGACCAGTAGTCCCTGCAAGGCCAATTCGACACACCTGGCCCGCTCTCCCCGGTAGCCCCGCCCCCAACGAACCGGACCCGTGATTAGCAGCGTTCCTTTGCAGAACTGGTGAGACCTACTTGCTTTGACTATCGTGTGTTGGGACAGAGGCAAGCAGACCTGCGCTGACTCTGCCTTTCTCCTTTGTGCAACTTCTAACCTCCTGCCACTCTTCGCCGGACCCGCTCTGTGGGTCCCGCTTCACGGAGGGATCGAGCGTGGGCTGTGTTGGCTCAACGGGGCTGCGAGCGTGAAGGGCAGGGACTCCATTGACCAGGAGTCCCTGCAAGGCCAATTCGACACACCTGGCCCGCTCTCCCCGGTAGCCATGCCCCCAATGTACACGTTCATAAACTGATCCAGATCCGTGCACGCGGGACGCGCGCGGTACGAATCGCGGAGTGAAGCCCGGGCAAAGGGCGGGCCGTTTGAGGGCGTTCGAGGACCGGAGAGACCGGAACCGGGCAACCACCCCTGGTCGGTTGAACTACACAAGGATCAGATTAACCAGCTATTGCAATGTGCACCAGAGAAACCAGGAGCAAATCATCCATGGCTGCGGCTGGAGCCGTTAAAGGTACCATTGACAAATATTTTGTTAAAGCTGGATCACTTTTGATAGAGGAAATCGAAGTACTCGAGAGACGAATTTCCCAGGAAATAGATTGGGTACAGAGATCATCGATGGGCCCAATGGCCCAAGCCAGAACTCCTGATGGAAGGTTAGAAGCCACAAACTGTGATCTGGTGAACCGGGGGGCAAGTCATTCACCTAGCCAATCATCCACTAACCCAGACTTTACAATTGAGGCCCCAAGTGATCTGGAGGAAATGAGTCTAATGACTCTGCCCACAGGCCAAATACCCCAAATTCCACTTGAAACCCCGCTTCCAATTCTTGCACCTAACACAGTTGTTGCCAATACTAGTGAGAATATCTCTGACCCAACAAGGGGTGACAGGGAAGGTGCTATTCAAAAAAGGAAAAAGGGGGGTCATAATAAGGGAGGAAGAATGACAAAAACCCCCAAACTAAATCCTCCCAGGGAAAATGGCGTTCTAGGCAGCACCACCTATGCCAATCCGGATAAGGAAAGTTATTGGCTTCACCACTAGTCAATATCCCCACGGTCATACAACCTGGTTCCAACATCAATTCCATGGAAAATTCTAGTGACAAAATCACACTGGCAGATATAGGCACACTTTTTAGGTCCCTTCTGAGTCCCCTTGAGGCTTGTCTGATTAAGATCGAAGCTAGGCTGGTTAACATTGAGAAATCTACATTCCAGCTAGCAGACTCCCTTAAACTCGAATTGAAAGGAGCTAAAGGGGACACGGACGCAAAGCCTAAAAGAGGAACCGAGCTCACAACAACATTGAAGAAAAAGGGCCCAGCTATTACCCAAGAACCACAACCTAAATCAAATCAACATAAGATCCCTCAACCTCCGGCCAACCTCAATACAAACATCGTCCCCACAAAAACTCAGACCGTATTGATCCCACCCCCAACTACTACTGCACTATCAAAAGATACTGTTACACTCCCGACTAGAACACAGAGCGAATTAACATCTCCAGGGAAAAAACAAAACACCGCCCGAAAAACCAAACCTGTGAATCTACCACCAGAGGCGTCCACCTATACGGTCATCTTGGCAGGGGTCCCCGAACTAAAACCCACGACAATAGAATCGACCCTTTCCCTTAAAAACAAAATCATTAGTTGGTTGTGTATACATAGACCCCTCCCACAAGGTACAACTAGTGACATTCTTATGGTCAGACGTGTTAGCTGGGTGGGATACACCAGAAAAACAATCAGAGGAGATTGTGTTCTGGTTACCTTTAGAGAACCTAGCACAGCCTCTTATATCTGTACTTGGGCCCCAGACGATCAAGGTAGCAACATCCAAGCCCTTCCTCTCTCATTCTTCTACCCCTCAAATGTATACACTTTAGAAGATCAGAAATGGGGGAAATACCAGGAAATGATGGAACAATGGGAGAGCAACCGCAGGGAGAGAAGGGAACCATATCACCATAGGAGCAGAGTCCCTGAACTTTTCTTACCGCATGGTGAAGAGGAAGGATGGGAGTTCAACACCAGGAGGAGGGGTGGTGGGGGGGGTGGCATGAGATGAATTCCGGGGCCCCACAGAATCCACTATCCAGCCTACCTCCCGACCCACAACAGATATAGCAGCCTTGAAATGGTTGATTGACAGTTTGAGTCCCAAGAGAGAGATCACCTCCAACCCTATTGGATAGATGTCAGAAAAGATAGATATACCCCCCTTGAACAAGTGCAGGTTCCATGGGAACAGAGAGAACCAGCACTCCGCCAAGATCCAGGGCATTCCCCAGTGGACACATCTGATATCAATACCAACATAGGGTCGGTTCTGGGGCAATTGTCTCCTCACCCCGTGGTCAACCGTGATACTATCGAATCCAACCGTTTCAATATAGGGTCACCTTCTACCAGACCCCAATCCTTGATCCTGACCTCATGGAATGTGACTGGGTTGGCCAACAAAATTGACTGCCAGGAATGGGTTTCTTTTATTATTTCGAAAAGTATCTGCCTTTTCCAGGAGACCTGGGCGCGAGAAGAGCTCACATTCCAGGGATTCGCAATATTTTCCAAACCAGCTAAGTGGGGGGGACGGGGTAGACCATCTGGAGGACTGGCAATTTGGGTAGCATCCGATCTGGGCTGCCAGGCCAGCTGTCTAACTATAGACTCAGATGATATACTAGCTGTCCTCCTAGAATGGCCAAATTCCTCCAAACTGATGGTAATAAACGTGTATTCAAGACCCGTACCTATGTCACGAGAATCAAATACCATAGAGGAACTTTCCGCTTTTCTAAGTGACATACCAGGGGAACTTCAGTATGTGGTGGGGGGCGATCTAAATTCACAATATGAGCCACTACCAGGCATTCGTGATGGACCCTCGTTTGAGGAGGATTCACGGTGGTTAGTTCCTGTCACGGTGGCACCTCCAGAGCTTGGACTCCCCTAGCCCTCCAGATAACCGCCCTTACTCTAAACCAAGGCCTAAGGGCCTGAAACGGGCGTTTTAAATCAGACATTCCAAGCAAATGCACTTATAATAAAGCGGTAAGTGGATCAAGACTAGATTATAATCTCGTTAAATTGTCGCTGTGGTCACAAATCATCGACTTCAAGGTCATTGATAGATGGGATAGTGACCACAACGCCCTGGAGCTCGAATATGCCCTACCAGGTATCGAGGATACGGGCCGGGGGATTCATAGCGCTAAGCCAGGCTTACTCCTGGAAAATAATCGGAGGAGAGTAAGGTGGGCGAAACTGGCCACCAGCAGTGACAAGTTATCTAAACTGTACGCCAGAATTATTCCGCTTCTGGAGAGGGCCTTCGTTATTGGGGAGGAACTGGGTGAAGGGGGAAATAGAGACCTGTTAGGGCAGACCCATGCAGAGTTAATAAACACCATGGAGCTAGACCTCTTTGTAAAGGGGGGGGGGGCAAAACCGGTGCAACAATTAAGAGAACGTGGTATAATGCCACATGCAGGGAATCCAAACATGAACTGCTATCTGCAATAAAGGTGCGCAAAAGCAGGGAAGAGATTCAATCTAGGAGAAGGGCACACAGAAAGCTCTTGGTAAACGCCAAGGCTGAGTGGGACCACCAATATTGGGAGGACCTTTCCAGGGCACTTGTCACCAGAGACTCCAGTAAATTCTGGCGTATAGTGTCCAGCGGAACAGAGGAATTATCCTCGGCAATTGAGCCCAACATTGCCCCCAGTATATGGAAAAATCACTTTCAGTCTCTGTATGCAACAGAGGATGAGGTTCCGAATGGATCCCACAACATGATAGTGACTGACCCTGAAGGAGAACCATTTACAGAAAAAGAGGTGCGGGTTGCCATAGCAGGGCTGTCAACAGGGAAAGCTCCTGGGCTCGATTGGGTACCGGGTGACCTATTTAAGCAGGAACCAGGGATATGGGCCCCTATCTCATGCTGATATTTAACGCGGTCCTCAAGGGGATGGAGGTCCCAGATACTTGGCTGGGCGCAGAGGTGGTCCCTATCTTCAGAAAGGGATCCCCTCTGCTCCCAGCCAACTATCGCCCGATCAGTCTTGTCGACGTATCCCAAAAGCTTTTCGGTAGGCTGATCTTAGACCGGCTACAGAATTGGCTGGAGGAGACAGACACCCTGACCCCTTACCAGGCAGGATTCAGGCGGGGGGTGTCCACAATTGACCAAATGTTTAGGCTGAACTTATTGGAGGACAGCATTAATCGAGGGCGGCACCTTGTACACGGTTTTCGTGGACTTACGTGCCGCCTTCGATTTGGTGCCAAGAGCAAAATTGTGGCAGGTCATGGAGGAGATGAATGTCCCGAAAGACATTTTGGCAATCCTGGTGAGATTACATCACAACAACTTCGTGCGTGTCAGGTGTGGTAAATGTGGCAATCTAACCGAAGGGTTCCCTGTCCGCAGAAAGGTAAGACTGGGTTGCGTGCTTGCACCGACCCTGTTTTGCCTCTTTGTGAACGGGGTTATCGCGCACCTCACCAGGATTGCCAACACTGACGCCCCAAAATTGACTGGCAGCAGGGTGCCCGCAATCATGTTTGTGGATGACACCCTGCTGTTGTCTAAATCCCCGATGGGCATACAACGAGTCTTGGACGGTTTTCTGGAGTTCTGCACAGAAAGGGGACTCGAAATTAATCCCCAGAAAACCAAATTTATGATTGTCAACCCCATGCCCCTTAATCGCCCAAATCCCCTTCTGGGTACAGTCCGCCTGGAACGGGTCCACACAATTGAGTATCTGGGGATAACCCTAAATGATAATTTAACGTGGTCGGCACACCAGACAAAAGTAAACATCAAATTGGCACAGTTGGCGGGCGGTATTATGAGAATAGCGAGCAAATCATCTTATCGCCCACTCACCCCTGTAATTCAAATCTACAAGGCACAGGCCCGGGGGGGGGCACCATATATGGGGGAGAGTTGTGGGGTCATATTCCGTCGCCAAAATTGATGACTACTGAGAATAAATTCCTGAGGCAGATTACAGCTCTCCCGTTGAGTACCCCAATTATGCCTCTAAGGCTGAATATGGGCCTAAGGCCCATAACGGAGGAGTTAGGGCTTAAACCTTTAGCTTTCTGGCGTCGCCTTTGGAGTAGTCCAGACCTCTCAACCTATAGAGCTGAGCTCCAGGAATTCTTATTGTTGCCCAACGCCACTAGAACACCTTGGTTAAATTATATTAAGAGAACCTCCGAGGCTATTGGGCTTCCAGATTTATGGTCGGATCCAGTAAACACAAGTAACAGGACCCCCAGAAAGGCGTTATCCAGAGCGTATTATGATCTAATGCTCTCTCGAGCTGTGGATGGTACCCGTGAAGGATCATTGACCAACCAATTCACAAAAATCAAAGACTCATACCAACTCGAAAGTGTCCTAGATGGCAAGACTCCGGTGCTAACTAGAAAATTATTCTTGCAATGGAGGTATGGGACCCTTCCCTTGGCATCTTTCACCGCAGCATGGTCTTGTCAGTCTTCCACAGAAATCTGCCCTGCATGTGCCCACACAAAGGAGAATGACGTACATGTGTTTTTTTTCTGTCGAGCCTATGAGAAAAGCAGGAAATACTGGCTGGTCCCCCTGCTTAAAAATATGGGATTTAGAACATTTTTACCTGCTTACAGAGTTTTAAAGACTGATCTATCCCCAGCTACTGTGTTTGCCCTATTAAAATGTTTAACTGCAATGTGGTATGCCCGAAATCGCTGTATCAAGAGAGTTGGGGACTCTCAACAGACCTGAATCCCTGACATACTGCTATCTATTTTGATCACCAATGTTGTTTAATGCATTTTTATCAATTACAAATGACATCCTCTGTATTTTTAAATAATGTGATGATATGTATATCTTTTATGATCATGTGATCGAAATAAAGATTTTTGGAATGGAATGGATAGGAGTGCCAAGGGTAGAGCGTCGGGCCATTTAAGACCAGTGCTCGCTTGGATTTTGGCCAGTTCCAGTTTAAGGGTGCCGTTATAGCATTCTACTAATCCAGCTTATTGGGGGTGATTTGCAGCGTGGAACTTCTGATCAATGCCTAGCCCTTCACATGCTCTCTTCATCATCGTCCCACAAATTCACTCCCATTATCACTCCAGACCATTCTCGGCATTCCGAACCTGGGGAAGAATTCTTTGACAAGGGCTTTAGCTGTCGATAAGGCACTATTGTCTTTCAATGGGTATGCTTCTATCCATCTTGAGAAGGCGCAAACAACAACGAGTACGTATTTCAGGTTGTTGCACCTCTCCATGTGGATGAAATCTAGCTGCAAAACCTCGAACGGGTACGTAGGAGGAGCAAAATGACCATCTGGAGTTGGGGTTCCCCTACCAGGATTGTACTTCAGACACACCATACAGTTCTTGACTATGTTCTCTGCATACTTAGGGATTCTAGTGTTCTGCCATACTGGAGCCAGTAGCTTGCAAATCCCTTTCACACTGATGTGTGCCATTCCATGTGCCATTGTAACCACTGCAGGCACGTACGCATCGGGTAACAACCATCGCTGATGCTCTGACAATTCGACCCAACAACCATTCGAATCCAATTTACCCGTGCTTTCTCTCCACACCTTTAGTTCTTTCTCTGTCACTTCAGCTTGAATGGATTTCACACTTTCAATCGAATCTTCACACATTCCTCTATCCGGAACCCATCTCGCCGGACCCGCAACATACATTCGACTCATCACATTCCTTGCAGTTTCTTTCGCGACTTCATCCGCAAACGCATTTCCACGACCAACATCATCTGTCACCTTTTTGTGTGCACTGCATTTCACGATCGCAACTTGTAACGGCAAGGTCAGTGACTCAAGAAGCTCATTCACCAACTGACCATGCTGGATCTTAGTACCATGTGAAGTCAGAAAACCATGTTCACGCCACAAACATCCAAAACTATGAGCAACACCAAAGGCATACTGACTGTCAGTGTACACATTCACTCGTTTTCCTTTCGCCAACACACACGCTCTTGTCAATGCAATCAACTCTGCTGCTTGTGCCGAGTTATGTTGGATCTGTGCTGTTTCAACAATCGTATGCAAAGTCGTAACGGCATATGCTGAAGTCGTGTCACCATTCGGGAGTTTGAAACACGAACCATCAACCCACAAAGTACCATCGCATTCAGTAAGAGGAGTGTCCCTAAGGTGTACTCTCCCTTTTGTTTCTTCTTCTGTCCTAAAGAAACAGTTGTGCTGCTTTTCAGCATCCTCTGTCTCAACTGGAATTGGCAACAACGTGGCTGGGTTTAATGCGCTGCATCTTTTAATGTGGACATGACCTGCTAACAAGGTTAACTCATAACCTGACAATCGAGCACTAGTTAAATGCTGTGTCCTGGTTCTATTTAACAAAGTGTCTACCGCATGCGGGACCATTACGACCAGCATGTTATTAATCACTAGCCCAGCAGACTGTCGGATAGAAACAGCTGCTGCTGCTGTGGCTCTTAAACAACTTGGCAATGCCCTAGCTACCGGATCCAAAGTCGACGAGAAATACGCGCATGGACGTTGCTTGTCCCCAAAAGACTGTGTCAATACTGATAATGCACAACCTTCTTTCTCATGGACATATAGTGTAAAGGGCTTACTGTAGTCGGGGGTACCCAACACAGGAGCCAAACACAATGCGTCAGGCAATTCGGAAAAACTTTTCTGACACTCTTCAGACCACGGAATGGGATTCGGTGTATCTTTACAAGTTAATGCCACCAAAGATTTGGCCAACAATGAGAAATTTGGTATCCATTGCCTACAATATGATGTAATGCCCAAGAACGCATGCACTTCTCTCTGTGTCCTTGGCACACACAATTTTGCAATTGCCTGAATTCTTTCTGGGGTCAGTTTCCTTCCCTCCGTTGATAAGAGGTGACCTAAGTAGGTCACTTCTTGTCGACAATATTGTAACTTAGAGAGAGACACTTTGTGATGAAAATCAGACAAATGACGCAACAACGACAAGGTAGTCTCTTTACAAATCTCCTCAGTATCTGCAGCTAAAAGCAAATCGTCGACGTACTGAACAAGGGTAGCGCCATCAGGTAAAACAATTGTGTCAAGCTGTGTTTTCAAAGCCTGACTATATATTGATGGACTTTCGCAGTAACCTTGAGGAGCGCACTTGAAGCGGAAACTTCGGCCTCCTAAACTGAAGCCAAAAATATCTCTACTCTCCTCGGCAATCGGGATGCTGAAGAAAGCATTCTTCAAGTCAATCACCGAGAACCAAGTGGCTGAAGCTGGAATCATAGTCAATAAGAAAGTGATGTCAGGGACAACTGGAAACTGGCACAACGATCTTATTCACCTCCCTACGATCAATCACGAACCTATAAACAGGTGGCTGGGAAGGATCAGTACGCTTCAAGACAGGCAGAACCGGACTATTACAAACGTTGCCTCTTGTCTCTTCAATGACATCTTTCTCAATCAGATCATAAATGATCGCTAACAACGCTTGTTCACCTTCGCTAGAGATCTTGTATTGGGGAATGCGCGGCAACTTAACATTGGCTTTCAATGTCACAACATATGGTGATATTTCCAAAAGACCTACATCATTAGGACCAGTAGCCCAAAGAGTATCCGGAAGAGAAGACAATTCTGTCAGAATTTTATCCTTTGATAGATACATTGGAGAAACAACTCTTTTACCTAGTGTGAGTTGTTCTCCCGAAGGAGAACATTACAAAGTCGCATATAATCTTTTCAATAGATCCAATCCCAACAAGTTTTCACCACAACCTGTTGTAAGAATAAGGGGTGCTTCAAATTCACAAGGTCCATTAGAAAGAGACATAGGACTAGAGATCGGGTTCCTAACCGGGGCGCCAGAAAAACCTACTGAAACATTCATTTCGCCAGAAAAAGGTGCGCCAGGGAGTTTCGAGTGCATAATAGAACTCTTTGTAGCACCAGTATCCAACAGAAAAGGCTCTGACACACCTGATGTAATCACCTCAACATAAGGTCCATTCTGATCTACTGGAACTGAAACAACTCCCTCTCTTTGTCCATGGCTGTCCTAGCAATCATTGCCTACCATATTTTCATCCTCTGTATAGTAGTCATCAGCATAGTACTGAGTCGTCCTACCAGACGCGTTATTCTGTTGGTCAAAACTGTTCCTTGAATTCTGTGGTGGAAACGGACGTGCGTTTTGTGGGAAGGCACCGCGTCCCCTGCCTCTAGGCGCTTGTTGAACACCGCGGCCTCGCACACCGGTAGCACCATTTGTACGTTGTAACAAAACCGGGCAACTATTCTTAAAATGACCTTCCTCTTTACAATACGCACACTGATTGGGACCATACTGTAAACGCTGTTGAGAAGACTCGTTTCTTTGCGAGTTCCTCGAATATTGCTGAGGCTGCTGATAATCGCGCTGATTATTAGTGCGGGGTGGATACGCTTGCTGCAGCAGAACTTTAGTTTTTAATTCTTTAGTCTTTTTATCCACTTTCTCTAACTCATCTTTGCGCCTATTTTCATAGTACTGGGCTGTGGCTAAAATCTGTGCTGACGTTGAGACAGCCCAAGCACTCTCAGAATCCTTCAGCTTAGCACACAATTCCGGAAGCAAATTATGAACAAATTTGTCGATGAACAATCTCTGGCCACCTTCAGTAGCCATATCCTGACCGCTATGATCTACAAAAGTTTCTTCAAACCGTGTGAAGAAATCGGACACCGCTTCGTCTTTCTTCTGCTTACATGCAGACAATTTATCCCAATTGACATGCAATTCAGGCATTAATGTCTTCATATAAGTAATTATTCTACCAGGGAGTTCTGCAATTAAAGGCTCGGGTTTAGCACCACCAACTTGTCTGTTATCTACAGCAGCGATATTAGCCCATGCATCGCCTAATTCCTGATCGTGATCGGTGTGGCGAATCTTTCCCCATAAAGGCTGTGGAACCACGTTCCCAGACAACATGTCTATATCGGCTAAGTTCATAATGCACGAGCTTGCAGTCTGTGACAATTCCTTATAATACCCTGCAGGATTTTTACGAGGATCAGCTAAGGTCTGTTTGAGAGCCCAAACTTCAGATCTCTTCCAAGGAACATGTACCCATACACGCTGAAAATGCGGCGGAATGGCTGGATTTGCATTCGCGTCCCCTTCCCTCCAAACCGGTGGAACCTCTCTCATGGGATACTGTCGCGCCTTCTTCCTACCAGGTGCGTCACATTCAGATAGTGATCGAGAAGTGCCCCCTTTACTCCGATACGACAACAATGTCGCAACCGCTCTTTCAACATCGGCGCCTACAATCATACCCTCAGAGAACTTAAACCGCACATGGTACAACTCGGACAGATCGTGTTCTGGATCATTTCCCTTCAGATCTTCGCGGAGAAGTACACACATTTGTTCAAAAACATATCTCTGCTTGTTGCTTCCAATTGACGGAAGACTTCTATGATAGACTCTTCATCATATCTTGCAGTATCGACAACCCATTTACGCGCTAACCTATCCAGTAATTCTCTCTCCAGATAGTCAGGCAGCTGACTCCGCAACTGCCTTCGTTCTGTGCTAGGGGTCGTATTAGGCGACCCAAAGAAAGGTGAGAAAAGGCCAGTAACAGTGTTGGCCACTCTCTGTCGAACAGAAGGAGAAACTGACGGAAGAACAGGAGGAAAGACAGGGTTAGGTAATGCAGAAGCGGAGACAGACGCAGAAGGAGTATCAGGATAAACAGTCGGAGCTGTAGGCAAAGTCGTAGAGAACACAGATGGAGCAGGTAGCAAAAGCGGCAGCCCTTGAGGGGGCTGCGCCGGAGGATTCGGAACCAGCTGAAGAGGAGCCGGTGGTTGCGGCAGAACCTGTGGTCCAACAATGGGGTATTGCACAACCAAGGGTTGCTGAGGTGCTGTAGCACTCTGTGCATAAGGAGGTGGTGAACTCAGTAGATGAGACATTAAAGGATCTTGATCAAGTTTCTCCTTTGACTCTTGTCCTTTACGTGGCAAAACTGGGTAGCACTTATCTACCGCTAACTTCCTACTTCTAAGCATTTGTTCACTCTCTCGCTCTTCTTCATTATCCCTGAACGCAACGGCAGCTTGTACCATTGTCATACCTCGTTTATTTTTCTTTGCTAATTTTATTTCTTTCTGTTTGGCTTCTTTGCGCCATATGCGGAAAGAGTCAAACATTGCCGGCCGGGCTTTCTTCTTAAAAAGTTTAACCTCTAGATTATCTAAAATCTCTGTGTCAAAACTACCATATTGAGGCCATTTTAAAACACCATCCTTTCTGGTGTATCGGATCCATACCTCATTATATGTGATGGGACCTATGCCGTGCTTCACATAAAGTTCATATGTTGGAGTTCCAATCGGAGGAACCGGACACGAGTCCTCCAATCGGGAATCCTTATTACAACCAAGACAAAACAAATTTCCAAGTCTTCTAAGACCAGGCATCTTCGCTCTCTAGTCTAGCTTCAAACTTCGAAGGATTATCGAATACGATAGTTTCATGAATACACGAGTCCTTTGGTTTTGGCACTTGCAAGTTCCTATACAAAATAATCCAGAAGGATACCAAGAACTAAGAATCAAACTAAGGACTGGGAGACGCTCCACTTATACTTAACTGAGGTATCGATGATGTCACCAGAAGACTCGTCTATCGTTTCGCTCTACCAATCATCAAGGGTCCAAAACAGGGCGATAGTCAGGGCAGCAGTCCTTCGTAGCCGTCGGGACGCGGGGAACCTCGCAGCAAAGACCTTCGGAACCACGTCGACATACAGGGGTCGCTGAAGTGGCTGGCCGTCCTCCGGAATTTTCACACGAAGCTCCTCACGAACCTCTGGCTTGGACCGGTACCGCTGATACCGCCCCACGTTGGGCGCCAACTGGAGTACCCGGTTTTTATGGACCCAGCGGTGCTAGGGAGAACACCTGAAAACTCCGTGTCCTTCCTGTTTCGAACCACAGAAACACCGAGTCTTCTAGGTGAAGTCAAAGATCGTATTTATTGGCTGCAACCAGTAACATGTATCCTAGAAGTACAACGGCGTGTATGTTCTCAGGAGACTGCTTAAACTTACAAAGCCAGCCTTCGTCTTTTATACAAAATAATAAGCTTCGGGCATAAATTCCTTATTTTACAGTTAGACCATACACATATTTTCACTACAAAGGAAAAGCAGAGTCATGATGACAAGCACATATTTCAGTTTGTCCAACCCATAATTGATTACCCGGCAAGACCCAGTATGTTCATCAGATATCGGCGGACCCCCAATAAAATCGGGCACCTCCTCCTCGTAAAGCAAGTCATAAAGCAAGAAACAGGGACAGGTGTGTGTAAGATTAGGCATGGTTTGTGTGCGATGAAAGGTTTATGATATGTTGTGCCTTGATACCAATCTAGCTCGGCCACTGGGAGAGGACCTGGCCGAACAGGTTTGGCTTCGGGCAGTGGAGTCAGCTTGCCCAGGTCACAGAGGAGTCAGCTAAGGTGTACGTGTCCTTCGGACCAGGTTTTGGCTTTCAGTCATTTGGCTATGTGAGGGCAATCACAAAATGGATGCTGTTCACAAAATGGAACCCGAGGGTTCGGAATGGAAATGCTGATTTCAGGGTGATCCCGTCACTCGATCGTGACGGAAATGCTTGTGTCTGTTGCTTAAATCATTACCAGTTCGCTGATACCAAAATCGTCATGGTGTGACGATGTTTATAACACGGGTCCAGAATTTTCAGTACCACAAAGTGGCATAAGATTAGCTCGATCGGTGGTGACCCCAATCTCTATTGGATACATGTAGCAGGCAACCGGCCCAGTAAGTGGCTTGGGTTCTAGATGAGACAGATAGGATTTGGGTTTTGCCTAAAGCTCCTCAAAAAAGCTAGATGTTAGGACTCTACCTTGGAAGTTCCCGCGTAGTGGCTACCGCAGGCCATTGGAACGGACATGGATGGGGGCAGACAGGCTTGCCCCTCGTGTGCTTCTGGCCTATGAGCGATGCGCCCACTGCGTGCGTCTGCATCACGGACCTGCACAGAAAGGCAGCTTGGTTCCGCCTGGTCTCTTTTTTAAATCTAATAAAAGGCTCTAAGTTAGTATCCAGATCACTGTTTCCAACAATTGTTGATGCTCCACCTCTGAGCGTGCAGAAAGGGGGCTCATACGTCGCTGCTCCGTCACTTTTGGGGCGGTATGAATCCAGCGATGAGCTGTACGATGCAAACTAGCAATGGAAAGTCTCCAGGTCCAATCTGCCGCCGGGGGATGATTCTGAGATGAGGAGTCTGTGGTTAGATAGAGTATCCACCAGAAAGAGCGTTACCAAAGGTAAGTAAATTATTCTCCTGCGCCACTTGCAAATAAAATAAAATGTTTGATTTCATCTTTTTCATTTTTCAACTGAGTTTTTCAGACAGAACTTCACAGATGTAGGTCATCTGTATCTTGCATTTTTGTTAATTGTAAATAGTTTGTTTTTGGATGGGCCGCACGTTATCTGGGATTCTGATATTGACTGGGACATGGACGTTCTTGCAGTATTTTTGTGTTGGTTCCAGACATGTGTTTGCGAAGAGCACAGATTTTTTCTGTAATCCTAAATAGCAGTCGGCATGAAAATGTGGGAGTAATCCCTCAACAATGGCTTTAATTATGAGTTTAAGGGTACAATCCAATCTCTTTACAAACAAGAGTTTTATGCATGCACTGGAATTTAATTTTTTGTTGGAAATACTGCACCCCAGCAACTCCCCCCTGATGAATTTCACAAGGATAATCCTTTCAAAAGTTATCGGGGAATAATACCAGACATTGAAAGAGGTGCAGAAAACAGCGATTCTGCATGTAATTCCCCATTTTCACAAGAAAACTCAGATTAGCATGTTTATATGGATTCTGATGAGTGGCTCAGCGTGGGGTCGCGGTGGTTACCGGGATCAGCAAACACCTCACTCATTACCAGGACAGTTGTGATTGGACATTTACCTTGAAATTGGTGGTGTGTGGAGATCCACCCCTGGACTGTGGCCCCCGCGGCTCCTCGTGTGATCTTTTCTCGCCATCAGCGATGTCGACTCTCTTGATGAATGTAGAGTCTCCCACACAACTGCTTCAGGGGTGTAGATTCCATGACAAACATTGGAGTGAAGGAGGCGGCATTTAAAGGGGGGGGGCTGAACGTAGACTGGGGGGCTGAGGACATCTGTGGAAGGGAGATACTGAACTGATAACTGTGTTGTTTATCTTAAGTATTTTGCTTCCTTGTTTGATGAACCTGTGATGTTTTTCTTTTGCTGATAGACCTTTTCAGGAAATAAATGTAGTTGTAATTGAGCCTCCATTTCCTATCATAGTCTTCTTTCTTATGAATTATGTCCTTGATGCTCCTGCCCTGTTTATTTCAATCCAAAGTCTGTCTTTTCTGGACAACAATGAATCCCCGATGTTAAGATCTCACAGCGTAATGTCTTATTCTCTTCAATATCACCAAACAAGAACCAACCGTAGCGTCGACGATAAATAAATCTGAAGTGTTTCATGCTCATTGTGACTGTGCAGTTACATTAAACTGTATCGCTGTTAACTCACATTTTATTCCTAAGTACATGTTTCATATGTTGTCTCTATTTTTAAACAGATCACAAGAGGAAGTACAAGGAATATATTAAAGATGAGTACAGAGGGATGAAAGATAATGACGGTAGAATCGGTGAAACTGTGACTTTAGAAGGAAGGTACACAAAACTCCTCATTTTAAAGAACTACCGTAAAAGGAAAGATAAAGAACATGAAATAATGTCTTGTGGAGAGAGACATCTAGAGCTGATGGAAGAAAGAGCTGCAGATTCATACTCTAGCATCCAAGATTTATTTTCCCCTGAAGAGGATGGTCACGTCCCCAGGACTGTGGTGCTCCAGGGAGTGGCTGGGATCGGAAAGACCATGACTTGCCGAAAGATCATGTTCGACTGGGCATCGGGCAAACTCTTCAAGCACAGATTTGAGTATGTGTTTTACATCCAGTGCAGAGAATATAACCAGCTGAGTGCAGAGAGGCCGATCGCTGACCTCATCTTACCCAGCATTGAAGGGGAGTCGCTCCTGTCAATGAGTGAGATCGAAGCCAACCCCGAAAGGATGCTCTTCATCATCGACGGCTTCGATGAACTGAAAATCACTGAGGGTTTGCTGTCCGGTGATCCTGATAAAACATCTCAAGAGGGTAAAACAATCTTCAGTTTAATAAGGAAAAGGTATCTTTCAGATTCATATATAATAATCACCACCAGGCCAACTGCTTTGGACGCCCTCCAAAGTTGTGTGAAGGGTGAACGCCTCGCAGAGATACTTGGATTTTCTGAAGCTGGTAGGAAAGAATATTTTACAAGGTTCTTTGAAGATGTAATACAAGCAGCAGACGCTATTAGAATTGTAAAAGAAAATGAAATCCTCTACACCATGTGTTTTGTGCCCATCGTGTGCTGGATTGTCTGCAGTGTCATCAAAGAGCAGATGGAAGATGAGGAGGATTCTTTGCGTGATTTGAGAACAGTTACTTCCGTCTACTTGCTTTATCTTTTCAATTTATTGAAGCAGCAGAGTTTAGACTCTGTGCAGCAAAACATTACCAGTAACTTGAAGAGGCTGTGTGCCTTAGCTGAGGAAGGCGTCTATCAGCAGAAAATCCTATTTAATGAAAATGACATAGTTAATCATGGTGTAAACATACCGGCCCTACAATCCCTCTTCCTGAACAATAATATTTTTAAAGAATTTACCTGTAAGGTCAGCGTCTACAGCTTCATCCACTTGAGCTTCCAGGAGTTTTTTGCGGCGCTCTTTTACATACTCGAAGGAAATGATACAACTGCAGAGAACACAGAGAGTCCTCAGCGAGCCGTGACCCGCTTACTGAGGGATTACACCGAGTTGGGAAACAATCACTTGATGCTGACCGTGCGCTTCCTGTTCGGCCTTCTCAACACAGAGAGACTGGATACGATAAACAGGAAACTCCAGTGGAAGGTTTCACCAGAAATCAAACCTGTGCTACAGGCGTGGATAAGGGAAAAACTAAAACTAACACAAGGAGAGGGGCTCGGCCGTCACATGGTGGACTTATTCCACTGTTTGTACGAGTCTCAAGATGAAGAGTTTGTGAAAACAGAACCTGCATGTGTGAAAGACATAAGTTTAACAGGCAATATGATGGGGCGCAAGATGACTTCCATGGATTTCAGAGCCCTCGTATTCAGTTTACAGTATTCAGGAGTCGAGAGCATTCATCTATATGAGATTGCAGTGAGGACCGAGGGTGTCCGAGCACTGAAGCCGCTTTTAATGAAATGTTCCAGACTTGAGTAAGTCTCTCAATGTTGATTATTTCACAGCGTCTGTGTTTTAGAGTAAAAAAAAAATGGGACCATGGGACATCCTGTCAGGAATGCGCGGCATAAAGCACACAAAATCACCTTGTACCTTTGTGGAGCATTGAGTTTGGGGGTGACACCCCCTGTGCTGCTGTGAGGGGGGCGCGGCTCAGCTTCTTCAGAGAGGATTCATATTTCACGAACTGCCTCGTCGAGGCGCCGTAGTCTCAAAGTGAGTCTAGAGGAATCCATACAGACATTTGCAGTGTCCAGATTGAGTGTGGAACAGAGAATTACAGTGAGGACTGGAATTAGGTGTAGGGGACCGCAGCAGGGATGGAGGGACCGCAGGAGGGGTAGAGTGACTGCAGCAGGGGTAGAGGGGACAGCAGCAGGGATGGAGGGACTGCAGCAGGGTAGAGGGACCGCAACAGAGGTAGAGAGGACCGCAGCAGGGATAGAGGGACCGCAGCAGGGATGGAGGGACCGCAGCAGGGGTAGAGTGACTGCAGCAGGGGTAGAGGGGACAGCAGCAGGGATGGAGGGACTGCAGCAGGGTAGAGGGACCGCAACAGAGGTAGAGAGGACCGCAGCAGGGATAGAGGGACCGCAGCAGGGTAGAGGGACCACAGCAGAGGTAGAGGGACCGCAGCAGGGATGGAGGGACCGCAGCAGGGGTAGAGTGACTGCAGCAGGGGTAGAGGGGACCGCAGCAGGGATGGAGGGACCGCAGCAGGGTAGAGGGACCGCAGCAGGGGTAGAGTGACTGCAGCAGGTGTAGAGGGGACCGCAGCAGGGATGGAGGGACCGCAGCAGGGTAGAGGGACCACAGCAGAGGTAGAGGGACCGCAGCAGGGATGGAGGGACCGCAGCAGGGGTAGAGTGACTGCAGCAGGGGTAGAGGGGACCGCAGCAGGGATGGAGGGACCGCAGCAGGGTAGAGGGACCGCAGCAGAGGTAGAGGGGACCGCAGCAGGGATGGAGGGACCGCAGCAGGGTAGAGGGACCGCAGCAGAGGTAGAGGGACCGCAGCAGGGATGGAGGGACCGCAGCAGGGGTAGAGTGACTGCAGCAGGGGTAGAGGGGACCGCAGCAGGGATGGAGGGACCGCAGCAGGGTAGAGGGACCGCAGCAGAGGTAGAGGGGACCGCAGCAGGGATGGAGGGACCGCAGCAGGGTAGAGGGACCGCAGCAGAGGTAGAGGGACCGCAGCAGGGATGGAGGGACCGCAGCAGGGGTAGAGTGACTGCAGCAGGGGTAGAGGGGACCGCAGCAGGGATGGAGGGACCGCAGCAGGGTAGAGGGACCGCAGCAGAGGTAGAGGGGACTGCAGCAGGGATGGAGGGACCGCAGCAGGGGTAGAGTGACGCAGCAGGGGTAGAGGGGACCGCAGCAGGGATGGAGGGACCGCAGCAGGGGTAGAGTGACCGCAGCAGGGGTAGAGGGACCGCAGCAGGGGTAGAGGGACTGCAGCAGGGGTAGAGAGGACCGCAGCAGGGGTAGAGGGACCGTAGCAGGGGCAGAGGGGCCGCGGTAGGAGGACCGCAGCAGGAGTAGAGGGACTGCAGCAGTAGAGGGACCGCAGCAGGGGTAGGGGGACCCCAGCAGAGGTAGAGGGACCACAGCAGGGGTAGAGGGACCTCAGTAGGGGTAGAGGGACCACAGCAGGGGAAGAGGGACCACAGCAGTGGTAGGGGGGTTGCAGCAGCGGTAGGGGGGACCTCAGCAGGGGAAGAGGGTGTAGTGTAGTTCCTTTATTCCCAATAGGATCTGCGCATTGGAATAACATAACTAATAGTTTAGACGTAGGACTGATGTCGACTAGGTTTCTATTGAATATGTTAGAATTAATTATGAATGCCAGCTAGCTCAGAGGTCACTAGAAACTTTCTCGAGTGAACAGGAAGGAGTTAACTTTCCTGAATAGACAAGAAGGGATTCTTTTCTGAGAACCGCATAAACATGACAATTTTGCTCCCCCCAGAATAAGGAGTATATCTCCAGAGTCGCGGAAACAATAGACAGCTATTTTACTCAGTCAATCGTGCATGCTTAGTTTCACCAGGAGTGCAAATAAATAGAGAGACAGGCGTTTTCAATAAAAGTGGTTATTTTATTGAGCAGTCTTCTTTCTCATACAAGAGTAATGAATTGCCACAATTGCAATACTTGTCATAAAGTAAAGTGCGTACAGTAAAAGGAGTAGCCTTGCCGTATTTGGACTGCATTGGCTATGACTAAATATGGATATGATTCTTATGCCTTTATAAGGATATGATTTGTTATAACCACATAAGGGCATGAATCAGGAATATTTAAATAGGGTCCTAGATACGTTCACAGCACCCACTCCACGTATAATGTCCATCATTACTAAATACTAAGCAATACTAAACATATAACGATGCATGTGTTTTCCAACCCACCCCAAAATACATAAAATGCATTTGAAATGGTATATACACGAAAAATGAGTATTATACTGTACGTTTTCAAGCAGTGTTACCATTCAGATTAATGAATATATAGTACGTTAAAAAAAATTGATGAATGAATTTGCAAAAATTACATTTATGAAATGGCTCTTAATACAGAAGAGAAGGTCGAGACCATTTCATCACATATGTATACAAGACTGTACATTTGCTAGAGGCTAAGTCAAAATATTGTCTCTAGAGTCTCTAAAAATAGAAATTCTGTTCTCTAAGAATAGTTCTACTTAAAGCAGAGTACCATGTGTCAAAAAAAAGGTAAATATTTTGGGAACGGAAAAATAATTTCGCTTTCAGGGGAAAAAAAATAGTTCCAATGTTTTCAGTAGTGTTGTTTATCAAAAACTGAAGGCTGAATTTAGAGTTCAGGGAACGCTGTGTGCTCATGTTTTGTTTTAAAAGTTATTCTCGTTGTTAGGGGAGAACATAAGTTCAGATAGGCTGGCAAAGAATTCGTCTACAACAGTAGGTGAAAGTTGGACCAAGTCCGAAAAAGTAGAAATAGTGCAAATGTGAGACTCATTGCCATCATCGATGTCTTGATCAGCAATGGTCAAAGGAGGTTGTACTTGTGTGCCGCTATCATCTCGTACCTCACCGCCACCTAATCGTAATGGTGAGGTCTCAACGAATGCCGTCATCAGAATAGGTAGCCGCTGGGGACAACACGTTGCATGAGCCATTACCGAACCAAGCAAATTATCGATATGCATAGGTACTGCTGATGGTAGTGTAAGACAGACGTCCAACACGCATTCTTCTCCACATAGCAGACATCGTAGAACAGGTAAGATACAATCTTGCCAGATTGGTCTGAATGAAAGAAGCCAGGAAGTTTTCAGATCTCTTAGCCGAGCCAAGCCGAGTACTTTAGTTATCCTTTCTCAGTATCTCATTGCTAGGATCGTGTCTTCCATTGTTGCCTGGGTTTTGTCTGTGACTTGACTTGCCATATCGGAGCAGAAGGAACAAAAATAAAATTCCTGCTACGGGTCCCAAGAGGAGAGGCAGGCCGCCGAACACAGAGTGCACAAAATTCGGGAAGATGTTCAGGACAGCTTCAAAGGGTGCTAATAGTCCCGAAAAAATTGTCTTAAATACATGTGCAATGCCACTGGTATCAGACATGTTTAAGATTTGACCTAACATTTCTACGAAAAATACACGGGGCAATTTGTCGATAATATTGTATGTATCTCTGCCGCTGTCCTTGCAACTTGCAGATCATACGTTTCTCGAGACGAGGTTAAAGGCACAGTTGTCTGTAAAAGAACAGACTTCATTCTGCTTAAAGTATCAATTCAAATAGAAGAGATATTCAGAGAAGGCCATATTGCTGCCTCCTTATCTGGTTTGCTGTTTGGATACAATACTTGCATACAGCAAATGACCCCGGAAGTAACGCTCACGAGATAGGCTATTCCTGGCACCATGCCACAACAACATGCTACCCATTAGCTTCTTTGAGGTTGATCACATGTCTTTGTCCTTCTTCCTGCTTCTTTAATAGGAAGAGATTTCTGAAAAACTGCAAGTATGGAGGTGTGCTGGGGTGATCACATCCTTGCGGAGCAGGTCCTCTACCTCCTGATCTATCAAGGGAGCCTGGTCCCCTGAAAAAACTAGAGGACGGGGACGCGAGCGTTGTATGGGGAACCGTAAATCTCTATTTGAAAGCCTTGTATGGTTTGCAGGACTCATGCATCGGAGGGAAGAGCCTTCCAAATGTGAAGAAGCAAAGCCAGACAACGCTCCACCTTAGTTTGTAAGAAAGTAGAACACTCTCCTGATTGGGTAGACTGAAATTGCCCCCTGGAGGCACCCTCGGCATTTAAGCCTCTATGGCCTCTTCTCGAAGTGAAGCACTCCCAGAACGGGATGGATCCTGGCCTTTGTGGAAGCTCTGACCCCAAGGAGGGCCTTGTTTGTAGAAGTGGCCGGCCAAGCGCCCTTTACCACGGCCGGCCCCAAAACAATTCAGGGGTGAAAGATCTTCTTATCGAAGCCTGTGCCTTATCCAACAAAGTGAATGTAGCCACACATTTCTCTAGTTCCTTGATGAAGGGTTCTCTGAATTGGCCCCCCTTGAGCCACTGCTCCTGCCTCCATCACCGCCATGTTCCCCAGCTTGAGGTCCACCTTAATCAGGAGGGACCTTTTTCTCTCTGCCGACAGGACGGAATTGACATTTCCCCTGGAAAATTACAGCGCATTGCACCCAGCCGAATAACACGTTGTGGGAATTCACATTACTGAAAGCTTTGGCTTCCTTAGCCACTTCCAGGGTTCTTACGAGTGGCCCTATTGATCCAGCGGCGTACCAGCATCCGCTACTCCCCTACCATATACTCACCCGGGCCCATTAACACACACTTAAGTAAACCACTGAAGTCAAAGTTTATGATTTTCCACAATTTTAGGATTAGTTGTATCTTATTCCTAACTAACGTTTCACTGATCAAAAATGTATTTCCTCTGGTCGATGGACCATTAGTTGAACTAGTTGATGGTGAAAATGAACCCTAACTCTATCTTATTCATTTAAAGTAAATAACTACAGACTCCGGAAGTTTTAAAACCTTTATCTAAATTAAATTCATGTGAACCATCTCAAATACACAGTGTAGTCACCATCATTCTTAGGAGAGAAAATTCAATTAATTAATCAACAAATACACACTTTGGCCTCACACAATGATCGATGCTCAGGAAAGGAGAGGGCAGAGAGAAAAGAACATCTGCAAATAACGCGAAAATATAATTACCTAGAATCGTGTGAAGACCAACCCCCTGGCCAAAGGGCTGGTAAAAGCCTCCTGGGATAGTTCAGGTGACAAAGACTTCAGGACAGGATTCAGGATAGGATAGTAGACCTCTCTAGAATACAGACAGTTGCGTTGCACCCCTCTCTATCACTCTCTTCCTCCTCGAGATTCTTCCGCAATCTTCCGATCGAACCCAATTAAATTAGGATAGAAGGTTCTGCATTCGGCTTCTTCGTCAGCATCTCACAGCATCTCCCCCAGCGTCATTATCACCCACTACACCGGCAGCATCCCGAGCTCTGCAGCATTCAGCAAATCTTCGTCCGACTAACTAAGGCTATCTCAATTACACCTTTTGTTCTTCCTGTTCCAGCCACTAAAGTTTCAATATCGTAAACATACGAGATCTGATTGGTCAGGCAAGGGGGGAAATCATCACACCATGCTTACATGTCACTTTATTCAGTTAAACCATTGTTTACAAACTCTCCCCTTAATTTGTATTCATATTTTTATTTCCCACCTGCATTCATGTTTCATTTGCAACATTTGTTTAAAATCTAACATGTAGGCCCATTCAGTTGTACTTTTCACCGTCTGTTCTCAGGCTGGGACATCTTGTGACCTTGGCTTTGGTTCAAACCCCATCTCATCATTCCAGGTTCACTTTCAGTGGACTTGCGCAGATGTCACATGACTCAGCTTACTTCAGTTATACACGAGAGGCCCAAATACGCACTAGTGATAAAGTCAGACAGACAAATGTTACTTCCAAAAAAATAAATGGTTTCACAGTATATCACCAATCTCTACTCTATTCCCCTTTACTTATTAATACTTTCCCCGCATTAGCATTAGTAAAATAGCTCCTTTTTGCTTCAGTTAAGCAGGTGCCATGCACGCGAGTCTTCAAGACTCCATTTTAGTGTCTTCTGCTCATGCACAAGAATTTCCCTCCTTGCAATAATTTGTCATATTGCATAGATGCAAGTGACGCATGCGCAGTAAAGATATCCCTTTGTACATGTTATTAGTGTTAGCAACACATAGGCAAGCTTCACTAACCTGCGTGTTCATGTGGTGCGTAATAGTTTTACACAAAACGTAATTAATAACATGTTAGGGAGTTAAATGAGGGGATTTCTTCAGAGCAAGTCTCTTCTTTACGAGTCCTTGCTCCATCACTGTGACATCCAACAGTTTGTCCTGGCTGGACTTGCAGGGCCTGTCTATACCTTTCTTAGGATCCCTGTATGTACTTTAGGAGGAATGTGGCAATTCTAGCATCTATGTCCGGCATAAGGGCTACCTTGCCAGTTAGAGAGGGGCGTGGACATGCTGCCCAGAGACGGGCCCACGCCTCCTTCTCATGAGGTTTGCGCAGTCGGCTTGCTGCATATTTGCCCACTTTTTCTGACAGGAATCAGTTAACCGAGCGCGGACGCATCAAGTCATCGGGTCGAGCATGTACAAGGAATCCTCCGCTGGGTGTCTAAGGGTGCAACGGGGGGAGTAGGAGGAGGACACCAGGGATGGTAGGGAATGGGACAAAGTCAGGTTGAGCCGGGCGTCCAAGGCGTCATGCGCACCATCTAGGTCTGTTGGGTCAGAGCGAAGAAGGAAAGCCTTCTTCAACCTACTAAAGGCCCTGAGGTCCATGCTGGGATCAACTTTCCATTTGGGGGGCCTGAGCAAAGGGTGGTTTGGTTTCTGTAGAGAACGCAAGGACAGGGGTTCTTCATGGAATCAGTTCATGGGCCCTGAGTAAGAGTGCCCCAAATTGCATCAGTCACCTTTCAAAAGGTCCCATGGAGGCATCCACCGCCTCACAACACTCATTGTTTAGAGAAAGGACCTTCATGGCGTCTTCCTCCAGGTATTCCCCTTGGTGCATGATCGCTGTTGAGGTCAGAAGGGCATTAAAACATCGCATGACCCGAAAGCGGAAAGTGCTCAGCACTGGGTGCACGCAGAACGCTCAATGCCTGTTAAGAAGTGTAATGACCAATTCCGGTTAGCCCTAGGGCTGTGTTTTGCACTGGGCAATACCTGCTTCACTTTGGCATGCCAGAGGCTCTAAAGGGGTCTGAGCCCCAGGGTTGTAATCCCTAATATGCTACAAAGGGAAACACACTACCGCCAAGGCCCAGTCCCACAAGCGGCACAGAGCGTGACTGCTCTATAACCAGCACATTTTTTGTAATACAGACCTTGTGGAACCGGGTATCAGCTGCTTTAAAGTGCTTGTAGCAATATTACAGAGCCCAGCAAGGGGCCTGGCTTCCAAGGGAGTAGGCTCCGCGGGGTGCCGGCTCATCAGTTTTGCAGAGCATCAATATGTGGCACACATCTCTGTGGTAATTGTAGGCGCCCTATAGTGGGTAGTACGCGGCCCGACAGTTATTGTAAAAGAAAGTTGCGGATGGAGCGCTGAGTCACACTAATATGACAGTTTATATTGAATAAAAAAACAAGGATATTTATGAAAGAGGGGAGCCACTCCTATGCTGTGCTCGAAGAGGAGGAGCATCCCCTGGGACCCAATCTATTTACTAAGGGAGGGCAGCACATGCCCCCCTCCCTGAGCTGTTTTAGGTGCCAGGGACACCATCCCCTGTGGTCCAATATCTTGATTAAGGGGAGCGGCGCTCAGCGCCCCTCCCTGAGCATTTATTTGGCCTTTGGGACCTGATCTCACAAGGCCCAATGTGTTTATAAGGGGGGGAGCTTGCAACCCCATCTACTAGCCTTTAAAATGGCCTGGGGGACCTGTCCCTAGGGCCGTCACTAAAAGCTAAAGGGAGGGGGGCCTCACACCTGCTCCTTGAGCCTTTAGTGGGACTGGGAACCCTATCCTGGGGAGCTGACCCCAGGCCGACCCCAGGGACACAGTAGTTTACCTGCCCGCACTACAGCGGCAGGGCAACGTGCCTTTGCTCCTGTCTGGCAGGACCGTTTTCAACTCTCCTGTCGAATGGGAGTGTTAGGAATTGGTTTTCTGGTTGGCAGAGGTATTCACCCTGTCCAAGCAGGAACTACAATCCTAGACAGAGCAAGTCCAAAAGTAGCATTTCTAAAATAGTACTGTTAAATCCATCTTTATCAGTAAATAGGATTTATCACTACCATTCCAAAGATATGAAACATGACAAAGCTACTCTTTTCTAATCCGGCATTACAGCTTAAAGTGTGTAAAGGAATTCCCCAATGTTAACCTATGAGAGGATTAGTTCTCACAGTAGTAAAAAACATATATTGGTGTTTGTCAGTACCAAGACATGTAAACATACAAGTACATGTCCTACCTTTTACTTATAGAACACATAAGGGCCATTAAGAGACTGTTCTTATATGTGAAGAAAATGCTATTTTTAAAGGACAAGAACCCTCGACCCCCCCAGAGGGTGTCTTCATCATTGGGTTCCCTCCTCACACCAGAACCGTAAGGTACCTGTTGAGGGCTACAACTCTCCACCGGAGAGCAGCTGAGAAGCTTTTTAGGTAATAAAGAAGAGCTTTAGGTGTGGGTGAGAGGCAGAGTGCTACGTATGTGAAGTGTAGTGGGTCTAAAACTATCTCCTGGTAGGCTAAAACACATTTTAATCAAGTGATTCCAGTGGATAGGATTAAAGGAAACGTAAAAGGAGGTTTGGAAAACATATTCCCCTCAGATGGTCAACATGTTTCTTCCTTTTCCATGACCCAACTCTTAGTTCTTAGGCATTCGTCAGGACCAATTCTAACAGTTACTCTGTGAGAATACCAAAAAACTTAAACCCTGTTACAGGCCTTTGAAATGTAGGCCAGGAGACACCGTCCCACAATCATATTCACGGCAAGGTGCACAGGCGTACTATAGCATAAGGAAACCACAAATTCCATATTCACACAACACAACAAGAGAAACATATAGTGTCTTGTTTAAGTGGAAATATCTGAGTGTCCGTGCCCTCCACCAATGGGCACACTTGTGCAGTGGAATAAGATATGAGCGTTCTAACCCTCCATGAGTCCTGCTCTCTCTCAAGCCTCATTAGGCTGCCTCGATCCCGAAGCGATGTTAATACGGTTCCTACAGAGATCTCACGTCAATCAGCCGACGCCTTCTTGTTGTCCCAGAGTTTAGAGAGCTGAAGGCGGAGGCCGCTCACCTATCTCACTCTGTACCCTGGAACTCATTACCCACCACCCTGAGACTAGATGACAACTTAATGAGCTTCAGAAAACAACTGAAAACGTATCTTTATGCCTAAACATCTATCACTCCGGGTAGGACCGATAGCGCTGGGAAGCCTGTGCTGGGTCGCCATGCGCTTTACAGAACACGTTAATTGAACTCCCTTAGGTGTGGCAAGCAGGTGTTATATGCAACATTGACCCTACAACATACACTTCACGGGCACCCTACGTCAGATTAACAACCAGCCACATACATATGGGAAATCCTCATTGCACACGCCGTTCAATATGTATACTACTGTTCAGAGAAAGCCAAGTTCTTCAAGATACTCAACGTCTGTTCCAAAATTAATGTCCCTCTATGGACAGTGTTGGACTTGGCCCGCAGGGCAGGTTCACCCCTAGACTTTTTGCCTTATGTGTGACCCTGTGTCAGTGATTTTTGGGTCTCTGCGCACTTTCCCCTGAGTCCCAGAGTGAAAGTGCGTGCGTGTAGTATGGCTGGCCTGCCCTCCCATAGGAATGCAGGGGGAATGTGTGTGTCCCTGGTAGTTCCTGGTGCGTGGGGAGTGCAGGCTCGAGTTTAGTATGTATAAACTCGTGAGAGTGAATGCTGCGAGATGGTGTCTGCGGCATGTATGTGTCTAGAAAGGAAGTGCTACTTCTGGACATTGAGATATGTGTGCAGTGAGGGTGCTGGAGGGTGATTGGCTGGAGCTGGCTGGCATGCCAGGCTCTTGGAAGTCTGGATGGGACTGCCCGGTGGTGAGTGGGAGATTAGCATGAGTGATGTGTGGGAGGAGTGTACCTGTGTCCTGGATGGGCTGGGTTTTCCCCACACAATGCTGGCTCCGCCCCCCTGTGGTGTGTCTAACGACCCTAGCCTCCCCAGTGAAAGAAATGGGTGGTTGGGCCATCAAGAGTGCTCCAGAACCAGCTGGGACTGGTTTTCCCCCCACCCTGCACCCTGAAACAAAGGATTTGTCAGTATAAGAAGGGGCTGTGTCCCCACTGAAAATGTTCTACTCTTGGATCCTGCCAGAGGGGGCTTTTGCTGCTGCTGGGGCCAGGAGGACCACCACTTGGGGTGTCTCCCTGCCTGGAGACCCAGTGTGCTGGCTCTGGCCCAGCCTTGCCCCCCTGCCTGCCTCCAGCCCCTGCTGGAGCCTTGTCCTGTCCTCCAGTGCTGGGGAGCACTGAGGATTCTTTGCCTGCAGCCTGAGAGCGCTGCTCTCTGCCCTTCAGCGCTGGGAGCGCTGGAATCCCTGCATAGCGCTTGGAAGCGCTTTATTTTGGCCCTAGCGCTGTGAGCGCTGTGTTTTCATCCTGTGGCGCTGGAGAGCGCCTACCCCTCGTTCTAGCGCTGCTAGCGCTTTGAGAGCACAGCCGGTGCCACCCGGCGTCTGATCGCCCCATGTGGCGGTTTTTACAGCGCGGGTGCCACCCCGCTCATTGCCGCTTTGTTTGCCCGTTTTTGTTGATCCACGAGGGAGCCCACTCCTCGGATCACCTGGGAAGCCGCCTGCCTGCCTAAGAAGCGAACCATTACAAGAATGGGGTAACCCTAAAGGTCTGGACCTGGTTAACTAGCAATATGAACAAACAATGGTCCGCAACCTATAGATCAAGGTATACAGATCTGATCAAAAAACTAATTACTATTCCCAAAACAGTAGCACCTTTTATAAGTCTGCTAACTATATAGTAAAGACATAAATCTTCGGGAGAAGAAACCTAACACCACGGTTATTGAAAATATATATTCTTATTTTATTTTTATATATTCAAAATTTTTAGGCATATTTTTTCAATAAAAACAAATGGGTTGCCCCATGACAGGAGAGTGCAGTAATAGAGATGGGATTCAAAGGGGTGAGCAAGTGAAAAACAGAAAAGAAATTGCACAGGAATCAAAGAGAAAATTGAATACAATTCAAACAGTCAATACTGCATATACATAATTCAACAAAATTGCAGCAGTGAACACCTAACCAGCAAATATAAATTCATGCATAAATCACAACACTGTAGTGTTCATGTATCAATGTCCAAAAATTTCTGCACAATCTACAATGTTGGAAATACACTGGTCTAGGGTGTGTGTGTTGAAAATGTCGACGTTTCGACTCGACTTATTCCCAAACGGTAATTTGGACCTGGGGATGGCGAGTCTTCATCAGGACAAGAGGCAAATTATGAGGCAACCAGGGATTAATCAATAACCCCTTAGTAGTAGAGGAACCGTTGATTTTGGTGATCCAAAAAGGGGGATTCACCGCGTCTCATACAGGATTCCTTGAAGCGATATCTGGGTCCATATGGAGTCGTTATTTCGTTATATGGACATGAATGTTGATGCCTTAAAATTATATATCTTGGTCCATATAATGTATTCGTAATCTTCTTATATGGGCATGTAGTTCATACCTTAACTGTGTCAGTGCATAAATTCCCAATGGGACAGATACGGCTGGTCACTCCGACAGGTAGTTGAAGCACTGACTCTTGTTAAATTATTTGAAGGACGTTAATGAAGTTAATCACCTTCATTCAATTGTAGGCCGCTGTGTTCAAGCTTCCAACATAAGCATCCGAGCCTCCCAGTGCTTCCGGATGTATAAGGTCTGTGGAGGTCACCGGCGGTCCGGGATCCGGAAGCACCGCAAGGCTCCGGCATAGAGGATCTTATGGACGTATTAGCCGGCGTCCCCATGTCCTAGTGGCAGTGACCTCCACAGACCTTATACATCCGGAAGCACTGGGAGGCTCGGATGCTTATGTTGGAAGCTTGAACACAGCGGCCTACAATTGGATGAAGGTGATTAACTTCATTAACGTCCTTCAAATAATTTAACAAGAGTCAGTGCTTCAACTACCTGTCGGAGTGACCAGCCGTATCTGTCCCATTGGGAATTTATGCACTGACACAGTTAAGGTATGAACTACATGCCCATATAAGAAGATTACGAATACATTATATGGACCAAGATATATAATTTTAAGGCATCAACATTCATGTCCATATAACGAAATAACGACTCCATATGGACCCAGATATCGCTTCAAGGAATCCTGTATGAGACGCGGTGAATCCCCCTTTTTGGATCACCAAAATCAACGGTTCCTCTACTACTAAGGGGTTATTGATTAATCCCTGGTTGCCTCATAATTTGCCTCTTGTCCTGATGAAGACTCGCCATCCCCAGGTCCAAATTACCGTTTGGGAATAAGTCGAGTCGAAACGTCGACATTTTCAACACACACACCCTAGACCAGTGTATTTCCAACATTGTAGATTGTGCAGAAATTTTTGGACATTGATACATGAACACTACAGTGTTGTGATTTATGCATGAATTTATATTTGCTGGTTAGGTGTTCACTGCTGCAATTTTGTTGAATTATGTATATGCAGTATTGACTGTTTGAATTGTATTCAATTTTCTCTTTGATTCCTGTGCAATTTCTTTTCTGTTTTTCACTTGCTCACCCCTTTGAATCACATCTCTATTACTGCACTCTCCTGTCATGGGGCAACCCATTTGTTTTTATTGAAAAAATATGCCTAAAAATTTTGAATATATAAAAATAAAATAAGAATATATATTTTCAATAACCGTGGTGTTAGGTTTCTTCTCCCGAAGATTTATGTCTTTACTATATAGTTAGCAGACTTATAAAAGGTGCTACTGTTTTGGGAATAGTAATTAGTTTTTTGATCAGATCTGTATACCTTGATCTATAGGTTGCGGACCATTGTTTGTTCATATATGCCTAAGAAGCGAGCCGCCGCGCTGCCCACGGCGACCCGGAAGTCCCGCCTCCCTACCCCCAGGGCCGTGCTGCCATTGGCGGCCCCAGAGGAGGTCAGGCGGATTGCCACCTGACGAGGCCAGGCGGGAGACTGAGGAAGCAGCCGGCGCGTCATAGCCCGGCCGCGCTGGGATTGGCCCAGGCGGTCGAGCCCCCCCTGCCGCGTCATTGGAGGAGCGGAGGGACAAGAGACGCGAAGGAAAGAGCCCCGCCGTCCCCGAGGGGAGAGGAGTCCCGCGCTGCGGCGAAGACACCCGGTGAGTGGCAGAGAAGGGAGAGGGGCGTCGGGACACATTGTCGGTGTCCGCCCCTCCCCCGTAGCGCGACCTCGCGCCTGTAGTTGTTCAGAGCCAGAGAGGCTCTTGCTGACATTTGTCTTCCTGAGTCCCCAGAGGGGGGACTCCACCGAAGTGCCCCCACGTGTTCGAGGGTCCCCCGTGAGGGGCCCTGACGCCCACATCATTGTTGAGGAGCCCGGAGAGGCTCCTGGGGGCCGTTTTGTTCTTGGAGCCCAGAGAGGCTCCAGCCCTTTTGATTTACGAGCCTGAGAGTCTCCAGGCGCTATTTGTTGAGGAGCCCAGAGAGGCTCTGGGGCAGTGGTTCTGGAAAGAAGTGCCTGAGCGAGGCTCAGGGCGCCATTTCTTGTCTGGAGCCCAGTGAGGCCCCACAGGGCCACAGTGGTGGTTCTTGAGCCCAGAGAGGCTCCAACGTTGCCCTAACTTTCCCTGCTCCAGTTGCCCAGCACTTTGTGGGCAACTGCCACGTTTAGGCCCTGACATTGGGACACCGGGACAGTCACAGGTGGTGACTTGTGAGTTTGGCGCAATTGTTACTGTTTGTACACCTCTGAATGTTAATACATCATGTGTTTTATCCTTGCACCCCTATAGGTATTGTGACATGTAGGTGGTTGTTTTCTCCCTAGTACAGGTGGTGCTGGAGAGGTCCTGTTACCAGTGATTACTGGTTGTATGCTTTACTTTTATATTGTGTGCTACACTGATTTTACTTTCTGAAAGTGTTATTTCTAAAAGTGCTGATACCCTTGACAGTGGTCCAAGTGGCCCTGTCCTGTACAAATATCCCTTGTAAATTCCGCCCGTGCCTGTTGGCACAGTGTAACAAGATGTGTGTTTATCTGATGTATATTTATTATAATACAAAGGCTATTTTTATATAACCTTGTGTGGAGTTTTCCTTTGTGGTGGGCCTTGGGTGTTGTTGCTGGGGTGCGTGCGCAAATACTTAACTTACATCGCCTCCAAGTTTAGCCTTGACTGCTCGCGCCACGTTACCTAGAGGGCGAGAAGGGGTTATCTTGGCGTGTAACTCCCTTGCCCTGACCTTGGGAATGGTGATCCCTGACTGACCTCGACGCGAGTCTTGGCCAGCCAGGGTCCCGTTTCCAACATTGGCGGCAAGCAGTGAGGATAAGGATATGTGTTTGCGTTGTACCACAGTGGCAACTGGCCACTACAAAGCTCTGCATTTTAGATGACCACATTTTTGGGGATTATTGTGTTTTTGGTGAAGTTCCATTATTTCTTCTCCTGAAGAGTGTCATTTGATAATTGTGTTCAGTACATTTGTCCCCCGCCCTGCTTCCAGAGTTTGGTACCTGTGTCACATGTGGTCAGGTTGAGAAGTCAGGGGTGGTAAAAACTGCCTTACCGATCCGAGGGGAGGGTGTGTGTGGATGAATGGTGTATTTCCCTGGACGCATGAGTGAGTTCTTTTTTTTAAGGAGAGTGGAAGTTTTGGAATTGTGTACTTTTACTTCAGATTGCTAGGTCCCTTGTGTTGCACGTGTCTGTGAGCATCCTGTCAAGATGGAATCTCCTTTTAACCTTTGTGGCCTGTTTAAGTACAGTGTGCATGAGTTGGTACGGTTATGTAAGGAGAGAGACATCCCAGTGAGTGAGTCAGACACCCAGTCCAAGCTTAGGGATAACATGATCCTGTGGCAGAAGAGTGACTGGGAGCGTGAGCACAGTGGGAGGGAGAGGGCCCGGACCGCACACCATGAGGGTGGTGGGTCTGAGGGGAGCCCTGAAGAGTCTGATGTGGAGAGTGAGTTTGACAGTGGATGGGCGCCAGCAGAGAGCGAGTACCCCCTAGATAGGGAGTCCCTTGCTGGGTCCAGTGTCAGATGTAGCACCCCATCCCTTTCCCTGTCCCCAGAGGAGTGGTTGGATAGGAGAGAAGAGAGGGAGCACCAGCTGGCCATGGAGAAGCTCAGGTTAGAGTATGCCAGAGAGATGGCGCAGCTGGGTGTGAATGAGCGGACTGCAGAGGCTGAGAGGGCCTTGGCCAGGGAGAAGATAGCCCTAGAGTGTAGGTTATCCCCTGACCGCAGTCATAATTTTCTGGATCCCCCAGGGAGGGTGGAGTGCAGTGGTGGCAGCTTTTTAAGTGTTGGTGTTGACAGTCCCACTCCCAGTTCCCAGAGTATGGTTCCTGTTTCTCCAGAGGAGGAGAATAGGTTGAGGTTTAGGAACCTTAGGAAACCGTCTCACCAGTCTTGGGTAGACTTTGAGGAGGACTGTTGTGGAGCCCTGTGTGATTGGGTACGGGAGCCCACAAAATGTGATTGGGACATATTGTTCGATATGTTTCTCAGAGAGCAGTTGCTCAGTTGTTGTTCCCCAGGGTTGCGCCAACACCTGTTGGGGTGTGGATTGTCCGAACCATGCGAGCTTGCAGGGGAAGCAGAGCGCTGGGAGAGGGCCAGAGGTGCTGTACAGTCATTAGAGAGTGAGTCCAACAGTAGTGGTACAGGGAGCTTCCAGCCCAGCGTGGTCCCAGTATAGTGAGAAGGGTGGAGGGGCTGACTACCTGGCTCAGTGGAGCAGGAGTCAGTGGGTGGCTGAGAGCACCCAGAGGCCCGAAGCCCTGTCTCAGAACTTGGGTGGTTTCTTGAGGGAACACCAGGTTAGGGACCTAGGCTGTCCTGTTAGTACACTTGAGGAGGATCTCCTAGTGTCTAGGGAACCTGGAGCGTCTGTAACTAGAGCTCCAGGGGTTCCAGTGCCCGGCAGTGTCGCTCCAGTTGGGAGGGCACAGAAGTCCGAAGCGAGGAGTGATTGGGGGATGAGTTTCCCAGTGGATGCACCAGTGGACCAGAGACTAGCCAGTTGGGCTAGGTCTTGGGTGGACCCGGGTGGCGCCACTTCTGTGCTGGGGGATCTTTGCGCACTGTCAGCTGCACAGGAGGCGGGAGATCTGCGCCAGACAGACCGTCACACGACACATGGGTCATGTGTCAACCTCAGGGGGATTGCGTGTGAGTCCCCAGAAGTCCTGGAGTGCCAGGCAATTATTCCACCAAAGGTTTTAGACCGGAGGTTGGGAGGCCAGGTTCAGGTTCTGCCTGACCTGAAGGGTAGGACGACTGTAACCAGTGTCCTGACCGGTTCTTCCAGAGGAACTTTTCCTGTTGGGAGAGGGCAGACCTCTGGAAGGGGGTGCAGAGGGTGGGAAAGCCCACCTCTGACCCCGGTGCAACCTGAGGGGTTAAACCCTGGGTTGGAGTGGCGTTGTAAGGGTACCCCTCGCAGGAGGAGGAGGAACCCTGGAAGAAGAGGTAAGGGGAGGAGAGCCTTCCCTGAGACTCCTGGTCCGCCTGAGGTTGTAGACCAAAGGCTGGTGAACCAGTGGCAGTCTAGTCCTGTCTTGCAGACAGGGAGAGTGGAGAATGGGTACTATGTGCCAGGGGTTACTACCCCCCGCTCTGCGAATTGGCAAGGACCTGTGGCACCTGGGTGGCCCAGGGCCTGGTCCTGGCCGCGGACAGCTGAGGAGTACCAGTGGGGTAGCCCAGTTGGTCCTTACAGTAGCTTTAGAAGGAACCCTAGGGGTTCACCGTGGCATAGAACAGGAGGGTGTCCCGGCAGTGGCGGGCTTGCGTCCGTGTTCTATCGCCCCAAGCAGGGAAGTCCATCACGGTGGTGATTGTTCTCCCCTGCGTTTTGGCTGGAAGGGGGTTGTGTTGGACTT
The DNA here is from genome assembly GCF_964263255.1 of Lissotriton vulgaris. NCBI lineage: Eukaryota > Metazoa > Chordata > Amphibia > Caudata > Salamandridae > Lissotriton > Lissotriton vulgaris. The sequence goes on from NC_141685.1 coordinate 170,877,905, forward strand.
GGCCCGCAGGGCAGGTTCACCCCTAGACTTTTTGCCTTATGTGTGACCCTGTGTCAGTGATTTTTGGGTCTCTGCGCACTTTCCCCTGAGTCCCAGAGTGAAAGTGCGTGCGTGTAGTATGGCTGGCCTGCCCTCCCATAGGAATGCATGGGGAATGTGTGTGTCCCTGGTAGTTCCTGATGCGTGGGGAGTGCAGGCTCGAGTTTAGTATGTATAAACTCGTGAGAGTGAATGCTGCGAGATGGTGTCTGCGGCATGTATGTATCTAGAAGGGAAGTGCTACTTCTGGACATTGAGATATGTGTGCAGTGAGGGTGCTGGAGCGTGATTGGCTGGAGCTGGCTGGCATGCCAGGCTCCAGGAAGTCTGGATGGGACTGCCCGGTGGTGAGTGGGAGATTAGCATGAGTGATGTGTGGAAGGAGTGTACCTGTGTCCTGGATGGGCTGGGTTTTCCCCACACAATGCTGGCTCCGCCCCCCTGTGGTGTGTCTAACGACCCTAGCCTCCCCAGTGAAAGAAATGGGTGGTTGGGCCATCAAGAGTGCTCCAGAACCAGCTGCGACTGGTTTTCCCCCCACCCTGCACCCTGAAACAAAGGATTTGTCAGTATAAGAAGGGGCTGTGTCCCCACTGAAAATGTTCTACTCTTGGATCCTGCCAGAGGGGGCTTTTGCTGCTGCTGGGGCCAGGAGGACCGCCACTTGGGGTGTCTCCCTGCCTGGAGACCCAGTGTGCTGGCTCTGGCCCAGCCTTGCCCCCCTGCCTGCCTCCAGCCCCTGCTGGAGCCTTGTCCTGTCCTCCAGTGCTGGGGAGCACTGAGGATTCTTTGCCTGCAGCCTGAGAGCGCTGCTCTATGCCCTTCAGCGCTGGGAGCGCTGGAATCCCTGCATAGCGCTTGGAAGCGCTTTATTTTGGCCCTAGCGCTGTGTTTTCATCCTGTGGCGCTGGAGAGCGCCTACCCCTCGTTCTAGCGTTGCTAGCGCTTTGAGAGCACAGCCGGTGCCACCCGGCGTCTGATCGCCCCATGTGGCGGTTTTTACAGCGCGGGTGCCACCCCGCTCATTGCCGCTTTGTTTGCCCGTTTTTGTTGATCCACGAGGGAGCCCACTCCTCGGATCACCTGGGAAGCCGCCTGCCTGCCTAAGAAGCGAGCCGCCGCGCTGCCCACGGCGACCCGGAAGTCCCGCCTCCCTACCCCCAGGGCCGCGCTGCCATTGGCGGCCCCAGAGGAAGTCAGGCGGATTGCCACCTGACGAGGCCAGGCGGGAGACTGAGGAAGCAGCCGGCGCGTCATAGCCCGGCCGCGCTGGGATTGGCCCAGGCGGTCGAGCCCCCCCTGCCGCGTCATTGGAGGAGCGGAGGGACAAGAGACGCGAAGGAAAGAGACCCGCCGTCCCCGAGGGGAGAGGAGTCCCGCGCTGCGGCGAAGACACCCGGTGAGTGGCAGAGAAGGGAGAGGGGCGTCGGGACACATTGTCGGTGTCCGCCCCTCCCCCGTAGCGCGACCTCGCGCCTGTAGTTGTTCAGAGCCAGAGAGGCTCTTGCTGACATTTGTCTTCCTGAGTCCCCAGAGGGGGGACTCCACCGAAGAGCCCCCACGTGTTCGAGGGTCCCCCGTGAGGGGCCCTGACGCCCACATCATTGTTGAGGAGCCCGGAGAGGCTCCTGGGGGCCGTTTTGTTCTTGGAGCCCAGAGAGGCTCCAGCCCTTTTGATTTACGAGCCTGAGAGGCTCCAGGCGCTATTTGTTGAGGAGCCCAGAGAGGCTCTGGGGCAGTGGTTCTGGAAAGAAGTGCCTGAGCGAGGCTCAGGGCGCCATTTCTTGTCTGGAGCCCAGTGAGGCCCCACAGGGCCACAGTGGTGGTTCTTGAGCCCAGAGAGGCTCCAACATTGCCCTAACTTTCCCTGCTCCAGTTGCCCAGCACTTTGTGGGCAACTGCCACGTTTAGGCCCTGACATTGGGACACCGGGACAGTCACAGGTGGTGACTTGTGAGTTTGGCGCAATTGTTACTGTTTGTACACCTCTGAATGTTAATACATCATGTGTTTTATCCTTGCACCCCTATAGGTATTGTGACATGTAGGTGGTTGTTTTCTCCCTAGTACAGGTGGTGCTAGAGAGGTCCTGTTACCAGTGATTACTGGTTGTATGCTCTACTTTTATATTGTGTGCTACACTGATTTTACTTTCTGAAAGTGTTCTTTCTAAAAGTGCTGATACCCTTGACAGTGGTCCAAGTGGCCCTGTCCTGTACAAATATCCCTTGTAAATTCCGCCCGTGCCTGTTGGCACAGTGTAACAAGATGTGTGTTTTATCTGATGTATATTTATTATAATACAAAGGCTATTTTTATATAACCTTGTGTGGAGTTTTCCTTTGTGGTGGGCCTTGGGTGTTGTTGCTGGGTGCACGCGCAAATACTTAACTCACATCGCCTCCAAGTTTAGCCTTGCTGCTCGCGCCACGTTACCTAGAGGGTGAGCAGGGGTTATCTTGGCGTGTAACTCCCTTGCCCTGACCTTGGGAATGGTGATCCCTGACTGACCTCGACGCGAGTCTTGGCCAGCCAGGGTCCCGTTTCCAACAGACAGCTTTTATCTGTATCAAACCCCCTCACCGTCACCGTTGTATACTAAGAAATGAAGTTGATATGAGTAGAAGAGTGGTCAGTAACTGGTGAATTTCTGTGTTTTTTTTAGTTCAAAACATGTTGTCACTGACATTTTCACCTAACATCACTTTAACCTTTGTTTTTTTCAGTGAATTTCTAAGTTTTCATTATTATTAAAAAAATACTTTTACCATATTTAACTACTACTTAATTTTGGGTTTTTCAAGTGCATTTCTAGGTTTTAAAAAAAAAGTAAAATAACATCTTTTTTATGAAACACATTACAGTCCAGGAACCAGGAATAGTTAGTGCTCAGTAAAACAAAATGGAGTAGGGTAAAAGGAATGCCGGCTGGCGCTGCTACATGTCCCGTCCTCTTAATATTCATATGCTTTGCACCGTTAGCTCTCACTTAAAACAGATATATGGATGCTTTCTTATCTTTGAGCTCTAGGTCTGCGAGAAGTCTGCCGGGCGCCAGAACGGGTAAAACAATCCCTCGCGTGCACCCCAAGGGGAAGAAACCTCCAGTTCATGCGCTCGCGAACTCTCCACAAGGGTCTGTGTAGAAGGCTTCACAGGAGCACAAGGCCTTGAGTTATCGCATTTTAACAGGGGCAGATGTATATGGCAGAGTTTGATGAACTACTGACTTTATTTCTTACAACTCTATTCAGGGTGAACGCTTGTTTTTTATGACAGCATGGCCTCTCTGCTGAGACCTCTCGAATGCATAGAGGGTGAGTGTAAAAAGCTTTAGTGAGGAACTCACCCCTCTGCAGAGACCTTTTCTCTGAGTGAACCCAGGGTGTGAATGGGTTTACAAACAGCCATCTCTCTACTGATATCTCTGAACAGATGCAAGGGTCTGTGTACAGGGTTTAAAGAAAGGCCGGGCCCCGCGGTAACACGTGTTAACAGGGCACAGACTGTGTATGGTGGAGTTTGAGGAAAGACTCGCTCTATCTTATACAACTCCACACAGAGTGAATAGTTCAGTTTTATGACAACATGGCCTCTCTGCTGAGATCTTTCTATGGGTGAAGGCTGGCTGTAAAAGGCTTCAGTCAGAAACTCACCCTCTATAAAGACCTTTACTCTGAGGGAAGAGGGTGAAGGATTGACAGAGAGCAGCCTCTCCAGTGACACCTCTCAATCAATCAACTGATTCATCAGGATTTATAAAGCGCGGCCAATCACCCGATAGAGATCCAGGCGGAGCTGAGAAGGAAACGGGATGGAAGCAGGAGAGGGGGGGGCATCTGGAAGCAGAAGGGGGGGGGGGGTCGAGAGCACCAGAAGAGGGGGGGGGGAGGAATAGGAAAACTGAGAGATTGAGAGAAAGGCGGGAATCACTTGCTCTTTCATGGTGTGCTTCAAGTACACTAAAACAAGCACTGACAAAGCCAACGGGTCTGGCCTTGTCAGGCTGTGCGGATGATAATTAGCTTTTATGGCAGACATAGGTCATTGCAAATTTAAAAATTGAAATCATAACTGATGTGGTATTTTACTAATGAAGGTTTTAAAAAACAAGCCTTTCAATTATGCTCTGGATTTTATTATTGTTGATATTGATGAAGGAGAGGAGAATACATGTTTATCTAACCAACATTACAAGAGTGTATTAATAGACTGATCGCCGCAACAACTACCAAAGTTGTGAGTTCCTTATTCACACCTGAGCAGAGTGTCTCCAGCATAAAACATATATTTATATATTTATGTCCATTTAGCTCCACCTCTACCAGTCTGAGACCCCCCACATGAGGTTCCTATATAAACAGAGAGTGGTTGGATGTGTAAGGTGGGATGTGTCACTAGAGGGGAGTAAGTCAAGGACGGGAAGGAAATTAAGATAAAACTGAAGTTGTGATGCCCCAGTCTGTGCTCTGCTTTACTCCTCTCCATATCTCTTCTGTCCTGCAGGTTGGATGGCTGCTCCCTCACCGGTTCATGCTGTGAAGACCTCGCCTCTGTCCTGGAAACAAACACATCTCTCACAGAGCTCGACCTGAGCTGGAATGATCTGCGAGACGCTGGAGTGAAGAAGTTATGTGAAGGCCTAAAACATCCAAACTGCAAACTACAGACCCTGAGGTACAGAGCTGTGCAGTTCTTATCACGTCATTGATTTCTAAAATATACATTGTAGGTGGGGCTCACACATATATTTTATAAATGCTTTGAAATGTTTAAATGATTGCCTCTTTTCTGTTAATGTCATGATAAAGGCACCCATTAATAACATTTATGAATTAAGTCCAGTTTGTGAAGTGAGGGTACCTGAGCCCCAATCCATGCTCATGAAAGAAGCCCCTGTCATGGTGCAGAGGGGCACTTTTCAAAGCCGGTTTCTCTGGTATTTGGGGGATAAAATGGAATGGGTCTTAACTAGAGGGCAGGTCTGTTCCTTCCAGTGAGGGCGCCTCCCCACCAGTCTCCCTGCTGTTAACAGACCAGCTGCTGTATAAGAGGCTAAGGAATGTCAGTGAGACATGGGGGCTCTGAGGCCCTCTTCATTCTCTGTGGGGGGGGCTCCATGACCCTCTTCATTCTCTGCGGGGGGCTCTGAGGCCCTCTTCATGCTCAGCCGCGGGGGGCTCTGAGGCCCTCTTCATTCTCTGCGGGGGGCTCCGAGGCCCTCTTCATTCTCCGTGGGGGGCTCCATGACCCTCTTCATTCTCTGCGGGGGGCTCTGAGGCGCTCTTCATGCTCAGCCGCGGGGGGCTCTGTGGCGCTCTTCATTCTCTGCGGGGTCTCCGAGGTGCTCTTCATTTTCTGGTGGGGGCTCCGAGGCCCTCTGCATTCTCTGCGGGGGCTCTGAGGCCCTCTTCATTCTCTGCAGGGGGGCTCTGAGGCCCTCTTCATTCTCTGCAGGGGGGGCTCTGAGGCCCTCTTCATTCTCTGCGGGGGGGGGGGCTCCGAAGCCCTCTTCATTCTCTGCGGGGGGCTCCGAGGCGCTCTTCATTCTCTGTGGGGGGGGCTCTGAGGCCCTCTGCATTCTCTGTGGGGGGCTCCGAGGCCCTCTTCATTCTCTGTGGGGGGGCTCTGAGGCCCTCTTCATTCTCTGTGGGGGGCTCTGAGACCCTCTTCATTCTCTGTGGGGGGCTCCGAGGCCCTCTTCATTCTCTGCGGGGGGGGTCAGAGGCCCTCTTCATTCTCTGGGGGTGCTCCGAGGCCCTCTTCATTCTCTGCGGGGGGGGGCTCCGAAGCCCTCTTCATTCTCTGCGGGGGGCTCCGAGGCGCTCTTCATTCTCTGTGGGGGGGCTCTGAGGCCCTCTGCATTCTCTGTGGGGGGCTCCGAGGCCCTCTTCATTCTCTGTGGGGGGGCTCTGAGGCCCTCTTCATTCTCTGTGGGGGGGCTCTGAGGCCCTCTGCATTCTCTGTGGGGGGCTCCAAGGCCCTCTTCATTCTCAGTGGGGGGGCTCTGAGGCCCTCTTCATTCTCTGTGGGGGGCTCTGAGGCCCTCTTCATTCTCTGTGGGGGGCTCCGAGGCCCTCTTCATTCTCTGCGGGGGGGTCAGAGGCCCTCTTCATTCTCTGGGGGTGCTCCGAGGCCCTCTTCATTCTCTGCGGGGGGGTCAGAGGCCCTCTTCATTCTCTGGGGGTGCTCTGAGGCCCTCTTCATTCTCTGTGGGGGGTCAGAGGCCCTCTTCATTCTCTGAGGCCCTCTTCATTCTCTGCGGGGGGCTCCGAGGGCCTCTTCATTCTCTCTGGGGGGCACTGAGGCCCTCTTCATTTTCTGTGGGGCTTTCCGAGGCCCTCTTCATTCTCTGCGGGGGGCTCCGAGGCCCTCTTCATTCTCTGAGTGGGGGCTCTGAGGCCCTCTTCATTATCTGCAGGGAGGGGCTCCGAGGGCCTCTTCATTCTCTGTGGGGGGCTCTGAGGCCCTCTTCATTTTCTGTGGGGGGCTCCGAGGCCCTCTTCATTCTCTGTGGGGGGCTCCGAGGCCCTCTTCATTCTCTGTGGGGGCTCTGAGGCCCTCTTCATTATCTGCAGGGAGGGGCTCCGAGGCCCTCTTCATTCTCTCTGGGGGGCTCTAAGGCCCTCTTCTTTGTCTGCGAGGGGCTCTGAGACGCTCTTCATTCTCTTCTTTCTGTGCGGGGGTCTCCGAGTCCCTCTTCATTCTCTGAGGGGGGGCTCCAAGGCCCTCTTCATATTCTCCGTGGGGGGCTCCAAGGCCCTCTTCATTCTCCATGGGGGGCGCCAAAGCCCTCTTCATATTCTCTGTGGGGGGCTCCGAGGCCCTCTTCATTCTCTGTGGGGGGGCTCTGAGGCCCTCTTCGTTCTCTGTGGGGGGCTTCGAGCCCCTCTTCCTTCTCTGTGTGGGGGCTCCGAGGCCCTCTTCATTCTCTGCGGGGGGACTCAAAGGCGCTCTTCATTCTCTTTGGGGGGGCTCCGAGGCCCTCTTCATTCTCTGAGGGGGGGCTCCAAGGCCCTCTTCATTCTCTGTGGGGGGCTCCAAAGCCCTCTTCATTCTCCTAGGGGGGTTCTGAGGCCCTTTTCATTCTCTGCGGGGGTCTCCGAGGCCCTCTTCATTCTCTGGGGGTGCTCTGAGGCGCTCTTCATTCTCCGCGGGGGGCTCTGAGGCCCTCTTCATTCTCTGCGGGGGGCTCTGTAACCCTCTTCATTCTCTGTGGGGGGCTCCATTGCCCTCTTCATTCTCTGGTGGGGGGGCTCCAAGACGCTCTTCATTCTCTGACGGGGGCTCCGTGACCCTCTTCATTCTCTGTGGGGGGGGCTCTGTGGCCCTCTTCATTCTCTGCGGGGGCTCCGAGGTGCTCTTCAATTTCTGGTGGGGTATCCGAGGCCCTCTTCATTCTCTGAGGGGGGACTCCAAGGCCCTCTTCATTCTCTGAGGGGGCTCCGAGGCCCTCTTCATTCTCTGCGGGGGCACCAAGGCCCTCTCCATTTTCTATGAGGGGCTCCGTAGCGCTCTTCATTCTCTGTGGGGGGCTCCGAGGCCCTCTTCATTCTCTGTGGGGGACACTGAGGCCGTCTTCATTCTCCGTGGGGGGCTCCGAGGCCCTCTGCATTCTCTGCGGAGGCTCCGAGGCCCTCTTCATTCTCTGCGGGGGGCTCCGAGGCCCTCTGCATTCTCTGTGGGGGACACTGAGGCCCTCTTTATTCTCTGTGGGGGGTCAGAGGCCCTCTTCATTCTCTGAGGGGGGCTCCGAGGCCCTCTTCATATTCTCCACGGGGGGCTCCAAGGCCCTCTTCATTCTCTCGCTGGCCCTCTTCATTTTCTGTGGGGGGTCTGAGGCCCTCTTCATTCTCTGTGGGGGGCTCCAAGGCCCTCTTCATTCTCTGCGGGGGGCTCTGTGGCGCTCTTCATACTGTGGGGGGCTCTAAGGCCCTCTTCATTCTCTGTGGGGGGCTCCGAGGCCCTCTTCATTCTCTGTGGGGGGGCTCTGAGGTCCTCTTCATTCTCTGCGGGGGGCTCAGAGGCCCTCTTCATTCTCTGTGGGGGGCTCTAAGGCCCTCTTTGTTCTCTGTGGGGGGGGCTCCGAGGTCCTCTTCATTCCCTGTGGGGGGGCTCTGAGGCCCTCTTCGTTCTCTGTGGGGGGCTTCGAGCCCCTCTTCCTTCTCTGTGTGGGGGCTCTGAGGCCCACTTCATTCTTTGCGGGGGGACTCAAAGGCGCTCTTCATTCTCTTTGGGTGGGGCTCCAAGGCACTCTTCATTCTCTGTGGGGGCTCCAAAGCCCTCTTCATTCTCTGTGGGGGGGGCTCTGAGGCCCTCTTCATTCTCTGCGGGGGTCTCCGAGGCCCTCTTCATTCTCTGGGGGTGCTCTGAGGCGCTCTTCATTCTCCGCGGGGGGCTCTGAGGCCCTCTTCATTCTCTGCGGGGGGCTCTGTAACCCTCTTCATTCTCTGTGGGGGGCTCCATTGCCCTCTTCATTCTCTGGTGGGGGGCTCCAAGACGCTCTTCATTCTCTGATGGGGGCTCCGTGACCCTCTTCATTCTCTGTGGGGGGGCTCTGTGGCCCTCTTCATTCTCTGCGGGGGCTCCGAGGTGCTCTTCAATTTCTGGTGGGGTATCCGAGGCCCTCTTCATTCTCTGAGGGGGGGCTCCCAGGCCCTCTTCATTCTCTGAGGGGGCTCCGAGGCCCTCTTCATTCTCTGCAGGGGCACCGAGGCCCTCTCCATTTTCTGTGGGGGGCTCCGAAGCGCTCTTCATTCTCTGTGGGGGGCTCCGAGGCCCTCTTCATTCTCTGTGGGGGGGGCTCCGAGGCCCTCTGCATTCTCTGCGGAGGCTCCGAGGCCCTCTTCATTCTCTGCGGGCGGCTCCGAGGCCCTCTGCATTCTCTGTGGGGGACACTGAGGCCGTCTTCATTCTCTGTGGGGGGCTCCGAGGCCCTCTTCATTCTCTGTGGGGGGTCAGAGGCCCTCTTCATTCTCTGAAGAGGGGCTCTGAGGCCCTCTTCATTCTCTGAGGGGGGCTCAGAGGCCCTCTTCATATTCTCCACGGGGGGCTCCAAGGCCCTCTTCATTCTCTCGCTGGCCCTCTTCATTTTCTGTGGGGGGTCTGAGGCCCTCTTCATTCTTTGTGGGGGGCTCCGAGGCCCTCTTCATTCTCTGCGGGGGGCTCTGTGGCGCTCTTCATACAGTGGGGGGCTTCATACAGTGGGGGGCTCTAAGGCCCTCTTCATTCTCTGTGGGGGGCTCCGAGGCCCTCTTCATTCTCTGTGGGGGGGGCTCCGAGGTCCTCTTCATTCTCTGCGGGGGGCTCCGTGGCCCTCTTCATTCTCTATGGGGGGCTCTGAGGCCCTCTTTGTTCTCTGTGGGGGGGGCTCCGAGGTCCTCTTCATTCTCTGGGGGTTCTCCGAGGCGCCCTTCATTCTCCGCGGGGGGCTTGTGGTTCTGAAAAATCTGGACTCTGCTATATTATGATACCGAAGCCCAACACTCGTGTCAGAAAATATCATCGTACGCTGACGAATTTGGTATCGGCAGACCGGTAATGATCAAGACATTATGCCTGTGCATTTGCATCACGATCGAGTGATGCAAACCCCTTGAAACCGTCCTTTCTGTATTGAACCCTCGTGTTCCATTTTGTGAGCGGCATCCATCTTGTGATCGCCCTTACATAGTCGATTGACCGAGGCCAAATTCGAGCTGGAAGGACACGTACACCTTTCCTGACTCCTCTGTGACCTGGGCGAGCTTCCTCCACTGCCTCCAGCCAAACCCGTTCGTGCAGCCCCCAACCCACTGCGCAAGATTAGCATCAAGGCGCAACATGTCATAAACCATTCACTACACACAAACCACGCTTTATCATACACACACCTGTCCCTGTTTCTTCTTTATGACTGGTTTGACAATTTTTTATTGGGGTTGCATCCATATCTGATGGAAGTTCTGGGCCTGGCTGGGTCATCTGTCACAAACTGGACATACGAAAATGTAGGCTGGCCATCATGACTTTGCTTTTTCATTGTTGTGAAAATATGTATATGACCATACCATAAACCAAAGAATTCTTGCCTGAAGGTAGTATTTTTGTATAAAAGGAGAAGGCTGGTTCTGTAAAACGAACAGTCTCCTGAGAACCTACAAACCGTGCTGTTGTACTTCTAGGACGCTTGTTACTTGGTTGCAGCCAATAAAACTCGATCCTTGACATCACCTAGAAGACTCTGTGTTTCTGTGGTCCAGAACAGGAAGAACTCAAGAGGTCTTTGGGTGTTCCCCTGACACCACCGGGTTCCTAAAACCCCGGCACCTCAGTTGACACCCAACTCGGGGCGGTATCAAGCGGTATCGGTCCAAGCCAGATGTTCGTGAGGAGCTTCGTGTGAAAATTCCAGAGGACGGCCAGCCACTCCAGCGACGTGGTTCCGAAGGTCTTTGTTGCGAGGTTCCCCGCGTCCCGACGGCTACGAACGACTGCTGCCCTGACTATCACCCTGTTTTGGACCCATTGAAGTTTGGTAGAGCGAAACGATAGACGAGTCTTCTAGTGACGTCATCGATCATCAATACTTCAGTTAAGTATAAGTGGAGCGTCTCCCAGTCCTTAGTTTTATTCTTAGTTTTTTGGTATCCTTCGAGATACGCTTTGTTTGGAACTTGCAAGCGCCAAAGCCGAAGGACTCGTTTATTCACGAGAAATATCGTAATCGATAATCCTTTGAAGTTTGAAGCTAGACTAGTGAGCGAAAATGCCTGGTCTTAGCAGACTTGGAAACTTGTTTTGTCTGGGTTGTAGTAAGGACTCCCGATTAGAGGACTCGTGTCCGGTTCTTCCGATCGGAACTCCAACATATGAGTCTATGTGAAGCACGGAGTAGGCCCCATCACGTACAATGAAGTATGGATCAGATACACCCGCAAGGATGGTGTTTTAAAATGGCCCCAATACGGTAGCTTTGATACAGAGATACTAGATAATTTAGAGGTAAAACTTTTTAGGAAGAAAGCCCGGCCGGCGATGTTTGACTCCTTTCGCCTATGGCGCAAGGAAGCCAAACAGAAAGAAATGAAAGTAGCAAAGAAAAATAAAAGAGGTATGTCAATGGTACAAGCTGCCGTTGCGTACAGAGATAATGAGGAAGAGCAAGAGAGTGAACAAATGCTTAGAGGTAGGAAATTAGCAGTGGATAAATGCTACCCAGTTTTGCCACAGTAAAGGACAAGGATCAACAGAGAAAATTGATAGCGATCCCTTAATGTCCCATCTACTGAGTTCGCCACCCCCCTATGCACAAGATGCAACTGCACCCCCGCAACGCTTTGTTATACCACACCCCACTGCACAAACTCCAGTTCCTCCACAAGCACCAGCTCCTCTTCAGCTGGTTTCTACTTCCCCGGCGCAGCCCTCTCAAGGGGCCGCCGCCTTTGCTACATACTCCATCTACCTTTTCTACGACTTCGCCCACTGCTCCAACTGCCTATCCCAATACTGTTTCTACTACTGCCTCAACTTCTGATTTTCATCAGCCTGTCTTTTCTGGCGTTTCTGCCGTTCCATCAGCTTCTCCTTCTGTTCGACAGAGAGTAGCAAATAATGTTACTGGTCTTTTCTCACCTTTCTTTGGGTCGCCTAACACGACCCCTAAGACAGAACGTAGACAGTTGCGGAGTCGATTGCCTGATTATCATGAGAGAGAAGTGCTGAATGAGTTAGCACGTAAATGGGTTATTGATACTGTAAAGTATGACGTTCAGTCAGTTATGGAAGTTTTCCATCAGTGGGAAGCATCTACCCAGAGATACGTTTTTGAGCAAATGTGTATATTCCTTTCTGAAGATTTGGAGGGAAATGACCGAGAGTACAACATGAGTGAATTGTTCCGTGTGCGATTCAAGTTCGCAGAAGGCATGATTGTGGGTGCTGATGTTGAACAAGCATTAGAGATGTTGTTATCGTATAGGAGTAAAGGAAGCAATTCTAGATCACTGTCTGAGCATGACACGCCAGGTAGGAAAAAGGCGCAACAGTATCCCATGAGAGAGGTTCCCCCAGTTTGGAGGGAAGGTGATGCGAATGCAAATCCAGCCATTCCGCAGCATTTCCAACGTGTATGGGTACATGTCCCTTGGAAAAGATCTGAGGTTTTGGCTCTAAAGCAGACATTGCCTGATCCTCGTAAAAATCCTGCAGGATATTATAAGGAGTTATACCAGACTGCAAGCTCCTGTATCATGAATTTAGCCGATGTAGACATGTTGTTTGGAAATGTTGTTCCACAGCCTTTATGGGGAAAGATTTGTCATACAGATCATGATCAAGAGTTAGGCGATACATGGGCGAATATCGCTGCTGTCGATGCTAGACAAGTTGGTGGTGCTAAACCCGAGCCCTTAGTAGCAGAACTGCCTGGTAGGATCATCACGTATATGAAGACCTTAATGCCCGAATTGCATGTAAATTGGGACAAGTTGTCTGCATGCAAGCAGAAGAAAGATGAAAATGTGTCTGACTTTTTCACGAGGTTTGAAGAGACTTTCGCCGATCATAGTGGTCAGGATATGGCTACCGAGGGTGGCCAGAGATTATTTGTAGACAAATTTGTATATAACCTGCTTCTTGAACTGTGTAATAAATTGAAAGACTCAGAGAGTGCATGGGCTGTTTCCACGTCAGCGCAGATTTTAGCCACAGCCCAGTACTATGAGAATAGACGCAAAGACGAGCTAGAGAAGGCAGATAAAAAGACTAAAGAATTGAAAACTAAAGTCCTTCTCCAGCAAGCTTACCCGCCTCGTACTACTAGTCAGCACGATTATCAGCAACATCAGCAGTATTCGAGAAACTCGCAAAGAAACAAGCCTTCTCATCAGCGTTTACCGTATGGTCCGAATCAGTGTGCGCATTGCAAGGAAGAGGGTCATTTCAAGAATAGTTGTCCTGCTTTATTGCGACGTTTGAATGGTGTTTCTGGAGCAAGAGGTAGAGGTGTTCAACAGGCTCCTAGAGGTAGGGGCCATGGAAATGTCCCCCAGAACGCTCGTCCTTTTCGGCCTCAGAATTCCATAAACAGCTTTGACCAACAGAATAATGCGTTTTCCAGGACGACTCAGTACTATGCTGATGACTACTATGCAGAGAACAAGAAGGAAGGTAATGATTGCTAGGACAGCCATAGACAGAGAGAGGGAGTTGTTTCAGTTCCAGTAGACCAGAACGGACCTTATGTCGAGGTGATTACATCAGGTGTGTCAGAGTCTTTTCTGCTGGATACTGGTGCTACAAAAAGTTCTATGATGCACTCGAAACTTCCTGGCGCACCTCTGTCTGGCGAAATGAATGTTTCAGTAGGTTTTTCTGGCGCCCCGGTTAGGAACCCAACTTCTAGTCCTATGTCCCTTTCTGTTGGGCCATGTGAATTCTTACAACAGGTTGTGGTGAAAATTTGTTGGGATTGGATCTGTTGAAGAGGTTGTATGCAACCTTGTACTGTTCTCCTTCGGGAGTAAAACTTACTCTAGGAAAGAAAGTGGTTTCTCCAATATATTTGTCAAGAGAAAATATTCCAACGGAACTGTCTTCTCTGCCAGACATACTCTGGGCTACTGGTTCTAATGATGTGGGTCTCTTGGAAATAGCGCCATATATTATAACATTGAGAGCCAATGTTAGGTTGCCACGTATTCCCCAATACAAGATCTCTAGCGAAGGTGAAAAGGCGTTGTTAGAAATCACCTATGATCTGATTAAGAAAGATGTCATTGAAGAGACAACAGGTAACATCTGTAATAGTCCTGTTCTGCCAGTTTTAAAGCGTACCGATCCGTCTCAGCCACCTGTGTACAGATTTGTGATCGATCTTCGAGAAGTGAACAAAATTGTTGTGCCGCAATTTCCAGTTGTTACTGATATCACTTCCCTGTTAACGATGGTTCCAGCTTCAGCCACTTGGTTCTCGGTGATTGACTTGAAGAATTCTTTCTTCAGTATCCCGATTGCCGAGGAGAGCAGAGATATCTTTGGCTTCAATTTAGGAGGCCGAAGTTTCCGCTTCAAACGCGCCCCTCAGGGCTACTGTGAAAGTCCATCGATATTCAGTCAAGCTCTGAAATCACAACTTGACATGATTGTTCTTCCTGATGGTGCGACTCTTATTCAGTATGTAGACGATTTGCTAATAGCTGCAGATAATGAGGAGATTTGCAAACAAGCCACTTTATCATTATTGCGGCATTTGTGTGGCATGAAGCACAAGGTCTCTCTTTCGAAACTGCAATTTTGTCGACAAGAAGTGACCTACCTAGGTCACATCTTATCGAAGGAGGGAAGGAAGCTGACCCCAGAGAGAATTCAAGCAATTGCAAGATTGAGTGTCCCTAGGACACAGAGAGAAGTGCGTGCTTTCCTAGGCATTACATCATATTGCAGGCAGTGGATACCCAATTTCTCCCTGTTGGCCAAACCTTTGGTGGCATTAACTTGCAAGGATACACCAAAACCCATTCCATGGTCTGAAGATTGTCAGAAAAGCTTTCACGAATTGCGTGATGCATTGTGTTCGGCTCCTGTGTTGGGTACCCCCGACTACAGTAAGCCTTTTACGTTGTATGTCCACGAGAGGGAAGGTTCTGCATTATCAGTCCTGACACAGTCTTTTGGTGGTAAACAGCGTCCCTGCGCGTATTTCTCAGCAACTTTAGATCCTGTAGCTAAGGCATTGCCAAGTTGCTTGAGGGCCACAGCTGCAGCAGCTGTCTGCATCCGACAGTCTGCTGGGTTAGTAATGAATAGTGCACTGATCGTTATGGCCCCACATGCAGTAGACATTTTGCTAAACAGAACGAAGACACAGCACTTAACTAGTGCTCGACTGTCAAGTTATGAGCTGACACTATTAGCGAGCCACATACACATAAAGAGGTGTGATACACTCAACCCAGCCACGTTATTGCCCACTCCAACAGAGACAGATGAGGTCGAACAACATGACTGCTGTTTTAGGACAGAAGAAGAGACTAAAGGGAGAGTAGACTTGCAGGATACCCCTCTCCTTGAATGTAATGATGCTTTGTGGGTTGATGGCTCGTGTTTTAAATTACCGAATGGCGATACGACAGCAGCATATGCTGTGACCACTTTGCAGACGATTGTTGAAACTGCACGTATCCCACACAAATCTGCGCAAGCAGCAGAATTGATTGCACTTACAAGAGCGTGTGTGTTGGCAAAAGGAAAGCGAGTGAACGTGTACACGGACAGCCAATACGCCTTTGGCGTGGCTCACAGTTTTGGACGATTGTGGAGTGAACGTGGATTCTTGACATCGCATGGTGCAAAGATCCAGCATGATCAGTTAGAAAATGAGCTTCTCGAATCACTGACCTTGCCACTACAAGTTGCGATTGTGAAGTGTAGCGCCCACAGGAGAGTGACTGATGATGTTGGTCGTGGTAATGCTTTTGCGGATGAAGTTGCGAAAGAAACTGCGAGAAACATGATGAGTCGAATGTATGTCGCGGGTCCGGCAAGATGGGTTCCAGAGAAGAGCATGTGTGAAGACACAATTGAAAGTGTGAAGTCTATACAATCCGAGGCCCCCGAGAAAGAGGTGAATGAATGGAGAGAAAGTAAGGGTAGATTGGATGCGAATGGTTGTTGGGTCGACCTGTCAGAGCACCAGAGATGGCTGTTGCCTAATGCGTATGTGCTTCCAGTTGTTACAATGGCTCATGGAATGGCACATATTAGTGTGAAAGGGATTTGTAAGTTGTTGGCTCCAGTATGGCAGAATAGCGGAATCCCCAAATGTGCGGAGAATGTGGTCAAGAACTGTATGGTGTGTCTGCAGTACAACCCTGGTAAGGGAACCCCAACTCCAGCTGGTCATTTTGCGCCTCCAACGTATCCGTTCGAGGTTTTGCAGCTAGACTTCATCCACATAGAGAGGTGCGACAACCTGAAATATGTACTCGTTGTTGTCTGTGCTTTCTCCAGATGGGTAGAAGCATATCCCCTTAAGGACAACAGCGCTTTGTCCACAGCGAAAGCCCTTGTGAAAGAGTTTTTCCCCAGATTTGGAATGCCTCGAGTGGTCTGGAGTGATAACGGGAGTGAATTCGTGGGACGAGTGATGAAGAGGGTGTGTGAGAATCTAGGCATACACCAGAAGTTCCATGCTGCAAATCACCCCCAATCAGCTGGATTAGTAGAATGCTACAACGGCACCCTGAAACTAAAATTGGCCAAGATCCAAGCGAGCACTGGTCTTAAATGGCCTGACGCTCTGCCCTTAGCACTTCTATCCACCAGGATGACCGTGCACTCAAGAGTGAAACTTAGTCCCTATGAAATAGTTTTCGGCCGTCCGGCCAACGTATGGGGAGTGCCCAGGCCCACCAGGCTCAGCGAGGTAGAGCACCCTGTTTTGCTTGACTACTTATATGAATTGACGGCTAAATTGCGTGTTTTACACCAACAGGTCCACGACAGTCTGCCTCAGGCCTCTGAAGCTCCAGGACACCCCATCGATCCTGGAACTTATGTTGTCGTGAAGAATTTCCAGCGAACGAGGAATGACCAGCCCCGTTGGACCGGCCCCCATTTAGTCCTTCTCTCGACCAGATCCGCCGTCCGAGTTGAAGGGAAAAAACACTGGGTGCATGGGAACCACTGCAAAAGGGTTCCATTGCCCCTTCCCTATGACCGGTGGGTCCAAAAGGAAATTGCTGATTCTGAGAACGAAACGGTGCCACAATTTGTACCCTTCAGTGATGCGCGTTTGAAAGGAACTACTTCAGACAAGGAGAACGGTAGCATTCTGCAAGGATCTGCGCCACCGTCTATGCAATTGGACACTACTGAGCCTGAACTTTTGTTTCAAGATAACACGGCACCGGGTCGAAACCGCTATAACTTGAGGCCAAGACCTGTGATTAAGGACAAATAACATTTTTCCTTTTTGATTGTGCAGCTCTCTCATCTAGGTTACTTGCTCATTTTTTTCTTTTTCGAACCGCCATCCGGGTTCTGCTGCTAGGGTAGCGGTTGCCACAGTCTTTGGAGTGCAGCTGGAGACGATTAGGTCGACAGTTCTGGTTGGTCTGAGGGAGTTACCCTGGACTGAACAGAAGCACTCTGGAGCAGAATCAACCTCCCACCGCAGGCAGCAAATTAGAGGATGGAGTTTCCAAAGATGGAGAGACCTGCTAGATCAGCAAACTTTGAAAAGACAATCTGCACTGTGATGGCAAGAAAACAATTTTTGATAATATGCATTTTTATGTTGTGTAGCATAATGATGTTTTTGGTGGGCTATGCTCTGTTCACCTTCGAGTTACCTTTGTACACAGCACTCAGCCAACACCTCCTCCTACTGTTTCCCCTCACTCCTTTCACCCTCTACCTGAACACGAGTCTGCCAGAAGATTAGAATTTGTAAACAACTCATTAGTCCAACTCCTACACCAGCACCAGACTGTAATGAACACCACGAATTGTTGGGTATGTGGACTTATGCCACACACAACAGATAAGGGCATCCCATATTTTTTCCTGCCATTTAGTTACCACGGTTCTCGGTGGGCCTTCCAAACAATGTTCCTGTTTGCTCCCGAGCCATATGTCCGAGGAAGAAATTCAAGCAACAAGGCGCTAGTGGCAGGAATCAGAAACATGAGCAGAGAGATTGACACATATAAGACAATTCCCAGAGATGAATTAGAGCCTTACAGTAGATGGAACATCACTAGATATGGGATTTCCTTAACTGAGAGCCAGAAAGCAAAGAAATCCTCCCCAATTTGGATAGTACCCCATCAAGGTCACTTATGTATGCAAGGAAATGGCAAAAACCCCAGAGCTCAGTTAGGGAAGAGGGTCTGTACTGAAACTTATGTCTTCTCGTCCCAGACATCTCCTTCATTCCTGGCCGCTAAGGGTACCTACTTCGTCTGCCACGATAGGGCATATACATGGTTGGCCCCTGACTTCTCGGGCACATGTTTTATATCGTTTCTGCTGCCACCCACCTACACGGCCGAGGCAGATTACCACCGGACAAGGACAGTTAGGGGTGTCGTGAGTAAAGACGACACTGCGGAACAGGAGTTTGGAGATTTCGCAAAGGGTTTTCTGCCGTTTTGGGGGCCCATGGTGAACAGCAGGAACATTCGCCAACTGACGAGGGTAGTTAAATCCGCCGTGATTGAAACGGCTGGTGCCCTTAGTAACTCCTCCTTTTAAATCTTCAGAAATAATACGTCTGAAGAACCACATACGGATGAAAATGGACAGACTGGAAAGCCCCGGATGTCCTAGTAAGTTCCCCTTTGGTCGCCTGTCAAACACACTATGGATAGGGTTACAGTAGTGACCCGGTATTGATATACATACCCCTTTTTGTAATACACTTCCAGGTCAAATATAATCGCAGAGGAACCAAGGATGGTCCAACTCTAACAGGCCACTTGACGGCCCAACATCAAGTAAGAAGCCCATGTTCACACTTATGCAACAGTAGTACATCATTACCCCGAACGCGAGTTTTGATACATTGCTCTTTACATTTATATAACTTTCAGGCGCTCCTGTAGTTCTCCAAGTCCTGAAGAAGACCCCAGAATGAGGCTTCAATCAACCCTTAATCCAGGGGTCGAAACGTAGACCGGATTATATTTTACCCTCTTAACATAGGAAGCAACCCGTGGATACATTCAGATCCTATGTTTAAGAATTATTGGAACTAATGAACAACAATTAGTCTGTAAAGGTTGCATTAAATTTCACTGTGATTGAATACAGTCACAACACCCTTTACCCAGTCCTCACCTCTACCCAACCACACCCATCCTACCTAAACTGTCTCCCTCTCTGATCACCTTTTGAGCGCATACAAAATGTTAATTGCATTGATAATATATGTCAATTGAATCCACAAGATAATGTTGATACCAAAGCTATGGAGATTCATGCCCGTGTTGGTGTTGCTTGTTCCAATGAAGTAATTGGTCGCTAGCTTTATATATCACTTGTGGCACTTGTCTGTTTCCTTTGTAAATAACTTGATTGCTATAAAGTCGGAGTAAATAAATACTCTCCATGTACTACTTTGAAGGAATCCTGAAATAATTCATTTATATATAGTTTCTTTAGATGAATGCTTGTTGGTAATCAATAGACCCTGACCATTTTACACATACCTACCTTAGTAACCTGACTGCGGAGCTCCAGTCGGACCGCCTTATGACTCTTCAAAACAAGGTTGCACTAGATGTCATACTTGCAGACCGTGGTTGGGTATGTAAAGTGATCCAATCCAGTTGCTGCATTTTCATCCCTGACAATGCTCCGGAAGTATACCAGGCCATCTCCAAACTGCACAAGATCTCTGAGTCCATTCATGTGGATCAAGGAGACTGGTCCTTGCTGGGGTGGTTCTGGGAACTGATATCTGCCTGGGGATGGAAGACTCTGATATTCATTGGAATGACCTTAGCCATTCTGTTCGTGTTCTGCCTGTGTGTGCAGTGCGCTCCTGCAATATGTGGCCTCTGTGCTGCATCATGTGTAAGGAAGCCTGTGTCAAGGGACGAACTGAGCAACAGGATGATGCTACAGCAGCATCTCCATGACTTCATGAATACAGATCTAGACTCAGATTAGCATGAGTTATTTCCTATATAAGGGCAAAAGGAGGGTCTGTGGTTCTGAAAAATCTGGACTCTGCTATATTATGATACCGAAGCCCAACACTCGTGTCAGAAAATATCATCGTACCCTTACGAATTTGGTATCGGCAGACCGGTAATGATCAAGACATTATGCCTGTGCATTTGCATCACGATCGAGTGATGCAAACCCCTTGAAACCGTCCTTTCTGTATTGAACCCTCGTGTTCCATTTTGTGAGCGGCATCCATCTTGTGATCGCCCTTACATAGTCAATTGACCGAGGCCAAATTCGAGCTGGAAGGACACGTACACCTTACCTGACTCCTCTGTGACCTGGGCGAGCTGCCTCCACTGCCTCCAGCCAAACCTGTTCGGGCAGCCCCCAACCCACTGGCCGAGCAAGATTAGCATCAAGGCGCAACATGTCATAAACCATTCACTACACATAAACCACGCTTTATCATACACACACCTGTCCCTGTTTCGTCTTTATGACTGGTTTGACAAAGAGGAGGCGCCCGATTTTATTGGGGTTGCATCCATATCTGATGGAAGTTCTGGGCCTGGCTGGGTCATCTATCACAAACTGGACATACGAAAATGTAGGCTGGTCATCATGACTTTGCTTTTTCATTGTGTGAAAATATGTATATGACCATACCATAAACCAAAGAATTCTTGCCTGAAGGTAGTATTTTTGTATAAAAGGAGAAGGCTGGTTCTGTAAAAACTAACAGTCTCCTGAGAACCTACAAACCGTGCTGTTGTACTTTTAGGACGCTTGTTACTTGGTTGCAGCCAATAAAACTCGATCCTTGACATCACCTAGAAGACTCTGTGTTTCTGTGGTCCAGAACAGGAAGAACTCAAGAGGTCTTTGGGTGTTCCCCTGACACCACCGGGTTCCTAAAAACCCGGCACCTCAGGCTCTGAGGCCCTCTTCATTCTCTGCGGGGAGGAGGCTCAGTGGCCCTCTTCATTCTCTGCGGGGGGCTCTGTGACACTCTTCATTCTCTGCGGGGGGCTCTGTGGCCCTCTTCATACTGTGGGGGGCTCTAAGGCCCTCTTCATTCTCTGTGGGGGGGGCTCCAAGGCCCTCTTTGTTCTCTGCGGGGGGACTCCAAGGCGCTCTTCATTCTCTGAGGGGGGGGCTCCGAGGCCCTCTTCATTCTCTGTGGGGGGCTCCGAGGCCCTCTTCATTCTCTGTGGGGGGGTTCCAAGGCCCTCTTCATTCTCTGTGGGGGTCTCCGAGGCCCTCTTCATTCTCTGGGGGGCTCTGAGGCACTCTTCATTCTCCGCGGGGGGCTCTGAGGCCCTCTTCATTCTCTGCCGGGGGGGCTCCGAGGTGCTCTTTATTCTCTGTGGGGGGGCTCCAAGGCCCTCTTCATTCTCTGCGGGGGTCTCCGAGGCCCTCTTCATTCTCTGAGGGGGCTCTGAGGCGCTCTTCATTCTCCGCGGGGGGCTCTGAGGCCCTCTTCATTCTCTGCCGGGGGGGCTCCGAGGTGCTCTTCATTCTCTGTGGGGGGCTCCAAGGCCCTCTTCATTCTCTGCGGGGGTCTCCGAGGCCCTCTTCATTCTCTGAGGGGGCTCTGAGGCGCTCTTCATTCTCTGCGGGGGGGTCAGAGGCCCTCTTCATTCTCTGAGTGGGGGCTCTGAGGCCCTCTTCATTCTCTGTGGGGGGCTCCGAGGCCCTCTTCATTTTCTGTGGGGGGTCTGAGGCCCTCTTCATTCTCTGTAGGGGGCTCCGAGGCCCTCTTCATTTTCTGTGGGGGGTCTGAGGCCCTCTTCATTCTCTGGGGGTGCTCTGAGGCGCTCTTCATTCTCCGCGGGGGGGGGGGCTCTGAGGCCCTCTTCATTCCTTGCGGGGGGCTCTGTAACCATCTTCATTCTCTGTGGGGGGGCTCCATTGCCCTCTTCATTCTCTGGTGGGGGGGCTCCAAGACGCTCTTCATTCTCTGAGGGAGGCTCCGTGACCCTCTTCATTCTCTGTGGGGGGCTCTGTGGCCCTCTTCATTCTCTGCGGGGGCTCCAAGTTGCTCTTCAATTTCTGGTGGGGGATCCGAGGCCCTCTTCATTCTCTGAGGGGGGGCTCCAAGGCCCTCTTCATTCTCTGAGGGGGCTCCGAGGCCCTCTTCATTCTCTGCGGGGGCACCGAGGCCCTCTCCATTTTCTGAGGGGGGCTCCGAAGCGCTCTTCATTCTCTGTGGGGGGGCTCAGAGGCCCTCTTCATTCTCTGTGGAGGGGGCTCCGAGGCCCTCTGCATTCTCTGCGGGGGCTCCGAGGCCCTCTTCATTCTCTGCGGGGGGGCTCAGAGGCCCTCTGCATTCTCTGTGGGGGGCTCTGAGGCCATCTTCATTCTCTGTGGGGGGCTCCGAGGACCTCTTCATTCTCTTCGGGGGGATCAGAGGCCCTCTTCATATTCTCCACGGGGGGCTCCAAGGCCCTCTTCATTCTCTCGCTGGCCCTGTTCATTTTCTGTGGGGGGTCTGAGGCCCTTTCATTCTCTGTGGGGGGCTCCGAGGCCGTCTTCATTCTCTGCGAGGGGCTCTGTGGCGCTCTTCATACTGTGGGGGGCTCTAAGGCCCTCTTCATTCTCTGTGGGGGGCTCCGAGGCCCTCTTCATTCTCTATGGGGGGGCTCGAGGCCCTCTTCATTCTCTGCGGGGGGCTCCGAGGCCCTCTTCATTCTCTGTTGGGGGCTCCGAGGCCCTCTTCGTTCTCTGCGGGGGGGGGCTCCGAGGTCCTCTTCATTCTCTGGGGGGGCTCTGAGGCGCACTTCATTGTCTTCGGGGGGTCAGAGACCCTCTTCATTCTCTGAGTGGGTCTCTGAGGCCCTCTTCATTATCGGCAGGGAGGGGCTCCGAGGGCCTCTTCATTCTCTCCGGGGGGCTCTGAGGCCCTCTTCTTTGTCTACGAGGGGCTCTGAGACGCTCTTCATTCTCTTCTTTCTGTGCGGGGGGCTCCAAGTCCCTCTTCATTCTCTGAGGGGGGGCTCCGAGGCCCTCTTCATATTCTCCGTGGGGGGGCTCCAAGGCCCTCTTCATTCTCTGTGGGGGGGCTCCGAGGCCCTCTTCATTTTCGGTGGGGGGTCTGAGGCCCTCTTCATTCTCTGTGGGGGGCTCCGAGGCCCTCTTCATCCTGTGTGGGGGGGCTCTGAGGCCCTCTTTATTCTCTGTGGGGGGCTTCGAGCCCCTCTTCCTTCTCTGTGTGGGGGCTCCGAGGCCCTCTTCATTCACTGCGGGGGGACTCCAAGGCACTCTTCATTCTCTGTGGGGGGGCTCCGAGGCCCTCTTCATTCTCTACGGGGGTCTCCGAGGCCCTCTTCATTCTCTGGGGGGGGCTCCATTGCCCTCTTCATTCTCTGGTGGGGGGGCTCCAAGACGCTCTTCATTCTCTGAGGGGGGCTCCGTGACCCTCTTCATTCTCTGTGGGGGGGCTCTGTGCCCTCTTCATTCTCTGCGGGGGCTCCGAGGTGCTCTTCAATTTCTGGTGGGATATCCGAGGCCCTCTTCATTCTCTGAGGAGGGGCTCCGAGGCCCTCTTCATTCTTTGCGGGGGCACCGAGGCCTTCTCCATTTTCTGTTGGGGGCTCCGAAGCGCTCTTCATTCTCTGTGCGGGGGCTCCGACGCCCTCTTCAATCTCTGTGGGGGGGCTCCGAGGCCCTCTGCATTCTCTGTGGGGGCTCCGAGGCCCTCTTTATTCTCTGCGGGGGGCTCCGAGGCCCTCTGCATTCTCTGTGGGGGGCTCGGAGGCCGTCTTCATTCTCTGTGGGGGGCTCCGAGGCCCTCTTAATTCTCTGCGGGGGGTCAGAGGCCCTCTTCATTCTCTGAGGGGGGCTCTGAGGCCCTCTTCATTCTCTGAGGGGGGCTCCGAGGCCCTCTTCATATTCTCCATGGGGGGCTCCAGGGCCCTTTTCATTCTCTCGCTGGCCCTCTTCATTTTCTGTAGGGGGTCCTGAGGCCCTCTTCATTCTCTGTGGGGGGCTCCGAGGCCCTCTTCATTCTCTGCGGGGGGCTCTGTGGCACTCTTCATACTGTGGGGGGCTCTAAGGCCCTCTTCATTCTCTGTGGGGGGCTCCGAGGCCCTCTTCATTCTCTGTGGGGGGGGGCTCTGAGGCCCTCTTCATTCTCTGCGGGGGTTCTGAGGCCCTCTTCATTCTCTGTGGGGGCTCTGAGGCCCTCTTTGTTCTCTGTGGGGGGGCTCTGAGGTACTCTTCATTCTCTGGGGGGGGCTCTAAGGCGCCCTTCATTCTCCGCGGGGGGCTCTGAGGCCCTCTTCATTTTCTGCGGGGAGGAGGCTCTGTGACCCTCTTCATTCTCTGCGGGGGGGCTCTGTGGCCCTCTTCATACTGTGGGGGGCTCTAAGGCCCTCTTTATTCTCTGTGGGGGGCTTCGAGCCCCTCTTCCTTCTCTGTGTGGGGGCTCTAAGGCCCTCTTTGTTCTCTGAGGGGGGACTCCAAGGCGCTCTTCATTCTCTGTGGGGGGGGGCTTCGAGACCCTCTTCATTCCATGTGGGGGGGCTCCGAGGCCCTCTTCATTCTCTGTGGGGGGGGCTCCAAGGCCCTCTTCATTCTCTGCGGGGGTCTCCGAGACCCTCTTCATTCTCTGTGGGGGGGCTCCGAGGCCATCTTCATTCTCTGAGTGGGGGCTCTGAGGCCCTCTTCATTATCTGCAGGGAGGGGCTCCGAGGGCCTCTTCATTCTCTCCGGGGGGCTCTGAGGTCCTCTTCTTTGTCTGCGAGGGGCTCTGAGGCCCTCTTCATTCTCTGAGGGGGGCTCCGAGGCACTCTTCATATTCTCCGCGGGGGGCTCCGAGGCCCTCTTCATTCTCTGTGGGGGGTCTGAGGCCCTCTTCATTCTCTGTAGGGGCCTCCGAGGCCCTCTTCATTCTCTGTGGGGGGGCTCTGGGGCCCTCTTTGTTCTCTGTGGGGGGCTTCGAGCCCCTCTTCCTTCTCTGTGTGGGGGCTCCGAGGCCCTCTTCATTCTCTGCGGGGGGACTCCAAGGCGCTCTTCATTCTCTTTGGGGGGGCTCCGAGGCCCTCTTCATTCTCTGTGGGGGGCTCCGAGGCCCTCTTCATTCTCTGGGGGGGGCTCCGAGGCGCTCTTCATTCTCTGTGGGGGGCTCCGAGGCGCTCTTCATTCTCCGCAGGGGGCTCTGTAACCCTCTTCATTCTCTGTGGGGGGGCTCCATTGCCCTCTTCATTCTCTAGTGGGGGGCTCCAAGACGCTCTTCATTCTCTGAGGGGGGCTCCGTGACCCTCTTCATTCTCTGTGGGGGGGCTCTGTGGCCGTCTTCATTCTCTGCGGGGGCTCCGAGGCCCTCTTCATTCTCTGAGGGGGGCTCCGAGGCCCTCTGCATTCTCTGTGGGGGGCTCTGAGGCCGTCTTCATTCTCTGTGGGGGGCTCCGAGGCTCTCTTCATTCTTTGCGGGGGGGTCAGAGGCCCTCTTCTTTCTCTGAGGGGGGCTCTGAGGCCCTCTTCATTCTCTGAGGGGGGGCTTCGAGGCCCTCTTCATATTCTCCAAGGGGGGCTCCAAGGACCTCTTCATTCTCTCGCTGGCCCTCTTCATTTTCTGTGGGGGGTCTGAGGCCCTCTTCATTCTCTGTGGGGGGCTCCGAGGCCCTCTTCATTCTCTGCGGGGGGCTCTGTGGCGCTCTTCATACTGTGGGGGGCTCTAAGGCCCTCTTCATTCTCTGTGGGGGGCTCCGAGGCCCTCTTCATTCTCTGTGGGGGGGCTCGAGGCCCTCTTCATTCTCTGCGAGGGGCTCCGAGGCCCTCTTCATTCTCTGGGGGGGCTCTGAGGCCCTCTTCGTTCTCTGCGGGGGGCTCCGAGGTCCTCTTCATTATCTGGGGGGGCTCTGAGGCGCCCTTCATTCTCAGCGGGGGGCTCTGAGGCCCTCTTCATTCTCTGCGGGGAGGAGGCTCAGTGGCCCTCTTCATTCTCGGCGGGGGGCTCTGTGACCCTCTTCATTCTCTGCAGGGGGCTCCATGGCCTCTTCATACTGTGGAGGGCTCCAAGGCCCTCTTCATTCTCTGTGGGGGGGGCTCCAAGGCCCTCTTCGTTCTCTGCGGGGGGGCTCCGAGGCCCTCTTTATTCTCTGCGGGGGCTCCGAGGCCCTCTTCATTCTCTGTGGGGGGCTCCGAGGCCCTCTTAATTCTCTGTGGGGGGGGCTCCAAGGCCCTCTTCATTCTCTGCGGGGGTCTCTGAGGCCCTCTTCATTCTCCGCGGGGGGCTCTGAGGCTCTCTTCATTCTCTGCCGGGGGGGCTCCGATTTGCTCTTCATTCTCTGCGGGGGGCTTTGTGACCATCTTCATTCTCTGTGGGGGGGCTCCATGGCTCTCTTCATTCTCTGGGGGGGGGCTCCAATGGCCCTCTTCATTCTCTGAGGGGGGCTCCGTGACATTCTTCATTCTCTGTGTGGGGCTCCGAAGCACTCTTCATTCTCTGTGGGGGGCTCTGAGGCCCTCTTCATTCTCTGTGGGGGGCTCCGACGCCCTCTTCATTCTCTGTGGGGGGCTCCGAGGCCCTCTTCATTCTCTGCGGGGGGCTCCATGGTGCTCTTCATTCTCTGTGGGGGGGCTCTGAGGCCCTCTTCATTCTCTGCGGGGGGCTCCATAACGCTCTTCATTCTCTGAGGGGGGCTCCGTGACCCTCTTCATTCTCTGTTGGGGGGCTCTGTGGCCCTCTTCATTCTCTGCGGGGGCTCCGAGGCCCTCTTCATTCTCTGCGGGGGCACCGAGGCCCTCTCCATTTTCTGTGGGGGGCTCCGGAGCGCTCTTCATTCTCTGTGGGGGGGCTCCGAGGCCCTCTTCATTCTCTGTGGGTGGGGCTCCGAGGCCCTTTGCATTCACTGCGGGGGCTCCAAGGCCCTCTTCATTCTCTGCGGGGGGCTCCGAGGCCCTCTGCATTCTTTGTGGGGAGCTCTGAGGCCGTCTTCATTCTCTGTGGGGGGCTCTGAGGCCCTCTTCATTCTCTGTGGGGGGTCAGAGGCCCTCTTTATTCTCTGAGGGGGTCTCTGAGGCCCTCATCATTCTCTGAGGGGGGCTCCGAGGCCCTCTTCATATTCTCCACCGGGGGCTCCAAGGCCCTCTTCATTCTCTTGCTGGCCCTCTTCATTTTCTGCGGGGGTCTGAGGCCCTCTTCATTCTCTGTGGGGGGCTCCGAGTCCCTCTTCATTCTCTGCGGGGGGCTCTGTGGTGCTCTTCATACTGTGGGGGGCTCTAAGGCCCTCTTCATTCTCTGTGGGGGGCTCCGAGGCCCTCTTCATTCTCTGTGGGGGGGCTCCGAGGCCCTCTTTATTCTTTGTGGGGGGCTCCGAGGCCCTCTGCATTCTCTGTAGGGGGCTCTGAGGCCCTCTTCGTTCTCTGTGGGGGGGGCTCCGAGGTCCTCTTCATTCTCTGGGGGAGGCTCCGAGGTGCCTTTCATTCTCCGCGTGGGGCTCTGAGGCCCTCTTCATTCTCTGCAGGGAGGAGGCTCAGTGGCCTTCTTCATTCTCTGCGGGGGGCTCTGTGACCCTCTTCATTCTCTACGGGGGCTCCGTGGCCCTCTTCATACTGTGGGGGGTCTAAGGCCCTCTTCGTTCTCTGCGGGGGGACTACAAGGCGCTCTTCATTCTCTTTGGGGGGGGGGGGGGCTCCGAGGCCCTCTTCATTCTCTGTGGGGGGCTCCGAAGCCCTCTTCATTCTCTGTGGGGGGGCTCCAAGGCCCTCTTCATTCTCTGCGGGGGTCTCCGAGGCCCTCTTCATTCTCTGGGGGGGCTCTGAGGCGCTCCTCATTCTCCGCAGGGGGCTCTGAGGCCCTCTTCATTCTCTGCTGGGGGGGGCTCCGAGGTGCTCTTCATTCTCTGCGGGGGGCTCTGTGACCCTCCTTATTCTCTGTGGGGGGGCTCCATGGCCCTCTTCAATCTCTGGTGGGGGGGCTCCATGGTCCTCTTCATTATCTGGTGGGGGGGCTCCGTGACCCTCTTCATTCTCTGTGGGGGGCTCCGAAGCACTCTTTATTCTCTGTGGGGGGGCTCTGAGGCCCTCTTCATTCTCTGTGGGTGGGCTCCGAGGCCCTCTTCATTCTCTGCGGGGGCTCTGAGGCCCTCTTCATTCTCTGCGGGGGGCTCTGAGGCCCTCTTCATTCTCTGCCGGGGGCTCCGAGGCCCTCTACATTCTCTGTGGGGGGCTCTGAGGCCCTTTTCATTCTCTGCGGGGGGCTCCGAGGTCCTCTTCATTCTCTGTGGGGGGCTCCGAGGCCCTCTTGATTCTCTGCGGGGGGGTCAGAGGCCCTCTTCATTCTCTGAGGGGGGCTCTGAGGCCCTCTTATTTGTCTGCGGGGTCTCTGAGTTGCTCTTCATTCTCTTTTTTCTCTGTGGGGGGGCTCCGAGGCCCTCTTCATTCTCTGAGGGGGGGCTCCGAGGCCCTGTTCATATTCTCCGCGGGGGGCTCCAAGGCCTCTTCATTCTCTGCGGGGGGCTCCGTGGCCCTCTTCATTCTCTGTGGGGGGCTCCGTGGCCCTCTTCGTTCTCTGTGGGGGGCTCCGGGGCCCTCTTTTTTCTCTGCGGAGGGGGCTCCAAGGCACTCTTCATTCTCTGTGGGGGGCTCCGAGGCCCTCTTCATTCTCTGTGTGGGAGGAGGGGGGTTCCGAGGCCCTCTTCATTCTCTGTGGGGGGCTCCATGGCTCTCTTCATTCTCTGTGGGGGGGCTCCGAGGCCCTCTTCATTCTCCTAGGGGGGTACTGAGGCCCTCTTCATTCTCTGTAGGGGGGCTCCGAGGCCCTCTTCATTCTCTTAGGGGGGTTCTGAGGCCCTCTTCATTCTCTGTGGGGGGCTCCATGGCTCTCTTCATTCTCTGTGGGTTGGGCTCCGAGGCCCTCTTCATTCTCTTAGGGTGGTTCTGAGGCCCTCTTCATTCTCTGTGGGGGGGCTCCAAGGCCCTCTTCATTCTCTGTGGGGGGCTCCGAGGCCCTCTTCATTCTCTTAGGGGGGTTCTGAGGCCCTCTTCATTCTCTGTGGGGGCTCAGAGGCCCTCTTCTTTCTCTGCGGGGGGCTCCGAGTCCCTCTTCTTTCTCTGCGGGGGGCTCCGAGGCCCTCTACATTCTCTGTGGGGGGCTCTGAGGCCCTTTTCATTCTCTGCGGGGGGTCCGAGGTCCTCTTCATTCTCTGCGGGGGGCTCCGAGGCCCTCTTGATTCTCTGCGGGGGGGTCAGAGGCCCTCTTCATTCTCTGAGGGGGGCTCTGAGGCCCTCTTATTTCTCTGCGGGGTCTCTGAGTCCCTCTTCATTCCCTTCATTCTCTGAGGGGGGCTCCATGGCCCTCTTCATTCTCTGTGTGGGGGCTCCGAGGCCCTCTTCATTCTCTTAGGGGGGTTCTGAGGCCCTCTCCATTCCCTCTGGGGGCTCCGAGGCCCTCTTCTTTCTCTGCGGGGGGCTCCGAGGCCCTCTTCATTCCCCTAGGGGGGTTCTGAGGCCCTCTTCATTCTCTGTGGGGGAATCCGAGGCCCTCTTCATTCTCTGTGGGGGGGATCCGAGGCCCTCTTCATTCTCTTAGGGGGGTTCTGAGGCCCTCTTCATTCTCTGTGGGGGGACTCCGAGGCCCTCTTCATTCTCTTAGGGTGGTTCTGAGGCCCTCTTCATTCTCTCTGGGGGGGCTCCAAGGCCCTCTTCATTCTCTGTGGGGGGCTCCGAGGCCCTCTTCATTCTCTTAGGGGGGTTCTGAGGCCCTCTTCATTATCTGCAGGGAGGGGCTCCGAGGGCCTCTTCATTCTCTGTGGGGGGCTCTGAGGCCCTCTTCATTCTCTGTGGGGGGCTCCGAGGCCCTCTTCTTTCTCTGCGGGGGGCTCCGAGTCCCTCTTCATTCTCTTAGGGGGGCTCCGAGGCCCTCTTCATTCTCTTAGGGGGGTTCTGAGGCCCTCTTCATTCTCTGTGGGGGGACTCCGAGGCCCTCTTCATTCTCTGTGGGGGGACTCCGAGGCCCTCTTCATTCTCTGTGGGGGGGCTCCAAGGCCCTCTTCATTCTCTGTGGTGGGCTCCGAGGCCCTCTTCATTCTCTTAGGGGGGTTCTGAGGCCCTCTTCATTCTCTGTGGGGGCTCATGGGCCCTCTTCTTTCTCTGCGGGGGGCTCCGAGTCCCTCTTCATTCTCTTAGGGGGGTTCTGAGGCCCTCTTCATTCTCTGTGGGGGCTCATGGGCCCTCTTCTTTCTCTGCGGGGGGCTCCGAGGCCTTCTTCATTCTCTTAGGGGGGTTCTGAGGCCCTCTTCATTCTCTGTGGGGGGACTCCAAGGTCCTCTTCATTCTCTGTGGTGGGCTCCGAGGCCCTTTTCATTCTCTTAGGGGGGTTCTGAGGCCCTCTTCATTCTCTGTGGGGGGCTCTGAGGCCCTCTTCATTCTCTGTGGGGGGGGGGGCTCCGAGGCCCTCTTCATTCTCTTAGGGGGGTTCTGAGGCCCTCTTCATTCTCTGTGGGGGGCTCTGAGGCCCTCTTCATTCTCTGTGGGGGGGGGGGGGCTCCGAGGCCCTCTTCATTCTCTTAGGGGGGTTCTGAGGCCTTCTTCATTCTCTGAGGGGGGCTCTGAGGCCCTCTTATTTCTCTGCGGGGTCTCTGAGTCCCTCTTCATTCCCTTCATTCTCTGAGGGGGGCTCCATGGCCCTCTTCATTCTCTGTGTGGGGGCTCCGAGGCCCTCTTCATTCTCTTAGGGGGGTTCTGAGGCCCTCTCCATTCCCTCTGGGGGCTCCGAGGCCCTCTTCTTTCTCTGCGGGGGGCTCCGAGGCCCTCTTCATTCCCCTAGGGGGGTTCTGAGGCCCTCTTCATTCTCTGTGGGGGGCTCCGAGGCCCTCTTCATTCTCTGTGGGGGGGATCCGAGGCCCTCTTCATTCTCTTAGGGGGGTTCTGAGGCCCTCTTCATTCTCTGTGGGGGGACTCCGAGGCCCTCTTCATTCTCTTAGGGTGGTTCTGAGGCCCTCTTCATTCTCTCTGGGGGGGCTCCAAGGCCCTCTTCATTCTCTGTGGGGGGCTCCGAGGCCCTCTTCATTCTCTTAGGGGGGTTCTGAGGCCCTCTTCATTATCTGCAGGGAGGGGCTCCGAGGGCCTCTTCATTCTCTGTGGGGGGCTCTGAGGCCCTCTTCATTCTCTGTGGGGGGCTCCGAGGCCCTCTTCTTTCTCTGCGGGGGGCTCCGAGTCCCTCTTCATTCTCTTAGGGGGGCTCCGAGGCCCTCTTCATTCTCTTAGGGGGGTTCTGAGGCCCTCTTCATTCTCTGTGGGGGGACTCCGAGGCCCTCTTCATTCTCTGTGGGGGGACTCCGAGGCCCTCTTCATTCTCTGTGGGGGGGCTCCAAGGCCCTCTTCATTCTCTGTGGTGGGCTCCGAGGCCCTCTTCATTCTCTTAGGGGGGTTCTGAGGCCCTCTTCATTCTCTGTGGGGGCTCATGGGCCCTCTTCTTTCTCTGCGGGGGGCTCCGAGTCCCTCTTCATTCTCTTAGGGGGGTTCTGAGGCCCTCTTCATTCTCTGTGGGGGCTCATGGGCCCTCTTCTTTCTCTGCGGGGGGCTCCGAGGCCTTCTTCATTCTCTTAGGGGGGTTCTGAGGCCCTCTTCATTCTCTGTGGGGGGACTCCGAGGTCCTCTTCATTCTCTGTGGTGGGCTCCGAGGCCCTTTTCATTCTCTTAGGGGGGTTCTGAGGCCCTCTTCATTCTCTGTGGGGGGCTCTGAGGCCCTCTTCATTCTCTGTGGGGGGGGGGGGCTCCGAGGCCCTCTTCATTCTCTTAGGGGGGTTCTGAGGCCTTCTTCATTCTCTGTGGGGGGACTCCGAGGCCCTCTTCATTCTCTTAGGGGGGCTCCGAGGCCCTCTTCATTCTCTCTGGGGGCTCCGAGGCCCTCTTCTTTCTCTGCGGGGGGCTACGAGGCCCTCTTCATTCTCTTAGGGGGAGTTCTGAGGCCCTCTTCATTCTCTGTGGGGGGGCTCCGAGGCCCTCTTCATTCTCTGTGGGGGGGGCTCCGAGGCCCTCTTCATTCTCTTAGGGGGGTTCTGAGGCCCTCTTCATTCTCTGTGGGGGCTCCGAGGCCCTCTCCTTTCTCTGCGGGGGGCTCCGAGGCCCTCTTCATTCTCTTAGGGGGGTTCTGAGGCCCTCTTCATTCTCTGTGGGGTGACTCCGAGGCCCTCTTCATTCTCTTAGGGTGGTTCTGAGGCCCTCTTCATTCTCTGTGGGGGGGCTCCAAGGCCCTCTTCATTCTCTGTGGGGGGCTCCGAGGCCCTCTTCATTCTCTTAGGGGGGTTCTGAGGCCCTCTTCATTCTCTGTGGGGGCTCAGAGGCCCTCTTCTTTCTCTGCGGGGGGCTCCGAGTCCCTCTTCATTCTCTTAGGGGGGTTCTGAGGCCCTCTTCATTCTCTGTGGGGGGGCTCCAAGGCCCTCTTTATTCTCTGTGGGGGGACTCCGAGGCCCTCTTCATTCTCTGTGGGGGGGCTCCAAGGCCCTCTTCATTCTCTGTGGTGGGCTCCGAGGCCCTCTTCATTCTCTTAGGGGGGTTCTGAGGCCCTCTTCATTCTCTGTGGGGGCTCATGGGCCCTCTTCTTTCTCTGCGGGGGGCTCCGAGTCCCTCTTCATTCTCTTAGGGGGGTTCTGAGGCCCTCTTCATTCTCTGTGGGGGCTCATGGGCCCTCTTCTTTCTCTGCGGGGGGCTCCGAGGCCTTCTTCATTCTCTTAGGGGGGTTCTGAGGCCCTCTTCATTCTCTGTGGGGGGACTCCGAGGTCCTCTTCATTCTCTGTGGTGGGCTCCGAGGCCCTTTTCATTCTCTTAGGGGGGTTCTGAGGCCCTCTTCATTCTCTGTGGGGGGCTCTGAGGCCCTCTTCATTCTCTGTGGGGGGGGGGGGCTCCGAGGCCCTCTTCATTCTCTTAGGGGGGTTCTGAGGCCTTCTTCATTCTCTGTGGGGGGACTCCGAGGCCCTCTTCATTCTCTTAGGGGGGCTCCGAGGCCCTCTTCATTCTCTCTGGGGGCTCCGAGGCCCTCTTCTTTCTCTGCGGGGGGCTACGAGGCCCTCTTCATTCTCTTAGGGGGAGTTCTGAGGCCCTCTTCATTCTCTGTGGGGGGGCTCCGAGGCCCTCTTCATTCTCTGTGGGGGGGGCTCCGAGGCCCTCTTCATTCTCTTAGGGGGGTTCTGAGGCCCTCTTCATTCTCTGTGGGGGCTCCGAGGCCCTCTCCTTTCTCTGCGGGGGGCTCCGAGGCCCTCTTCATTCTCTTAGGGGGGTTCTGAGGCCCTCTTCATTCTCTGTGGGGTGACTCCGAGGCCCTCTTCATTCTCTTAGGGTGGTTCTGAGGCCCTCTTCATTCTCTGTGGGGGGGCTCCAAGGCCCTCTTCATTCTCTGTGGGGGGCTCCGAGGCCCTCTTCATTCTCTTAGGGGGGTTCTGAGGCCCTCTTCATTCTCTGTGGGGGCTCAGAGGCCCTCTTCTTTCTCTGCGGGGGGCTCCGAGTCCCTCTTCATTCTCTTAGGGGGGTTCTGAGGCCCTCTTCATTCTCTGTGGGGGGGCTCCAAGGCCCTCTTTATTCTCTGTGGGGGGGCCTCCGAGGCCCTCTTCATTCTCTTAGGGGGGTTCTGAGGCCCTCTTCATTCTCTGTGGGGGGACTCCGAGGCCTTCTTCATTCTCTTAGGGGGGTTCTGAGGCCCTCTTCATTCTCTGTGGGGGGCTCCGAGGCCCTCTTCATTCTCTGTGGGGGGCTCCGAGGCCCTCTTCATTCTCTTAGGGGGGTTCTGAGGCCCTCTTCATTCTCTGTGGGGGCTCCGAGGCCCTCTTCTTTCTCTGCGGGGGGCTACGAGGCCCTCTTCATTCTCTTAGGGGGGGTTCTGAGGCCCTCTTCATTCTCTGTGGGGGGGCTCCGAGGCCCTCTTCATTCTCTGTGGGGGGGCTCCGAGGCCCTCTTCATTCTCTTAGGGGGGTTCTGAGGCCCTCTTCATTCTCTGTGGGGGCTCCGAGGCCCTCTTCTTTCTCTGCGGGGGGCTCCGAGGCCCTCTTCATTCTCTTAGGGGGGTTCTGAGGCCCTCTTCATTCTCTGTGGGGTGACTCCGAGGCCCTCTTCATTCTCTTAGGGTGGTTCTGAGGCCCTCTTCATTCTCTGTGGGGGGGCTCCAAGGCCCTCTTCATTCTCTGTGGGGGGCTCCGAGGCCCTCTTCATTCTCTTAGGGGGGTTCTGAGGCCCTCTTCATTCTCTGTGGGGGCTCAGAGGCCCTCTTCTTTCTCTGCGGGGGGCTCCGAGTCCCTCTTCATTCTCTTAGGGGGGTTCTGAGGCCCTCTTCATTCTCTGTGGGGGGGCTCCAAGGCCCTCTTTATTCTCTGTGGGGGGGGCCTCCGAGGCCCTCTTCATTCTCTTAGGGGGATTCTGAGGCCCTCTTCATTCTCTGTGGGGGGACTCCGAGGCCTTCTTCATTCTCTTAGGGGGGTTCTGAGGCCCTCTTCATTCTCTGTGGGGGGGCTCCGAGGCCCTCTTCATTCTCTGTGGGGGGCTCCGAGGCCCTCTTCATTCTCTTAGGGGGGTTCTGAGGCCCTCTTCATTCTCTGTGGGGGCTCCGAGGCCCTCTTCTTTCTCTGCGGGGGGCTACGAGGCCCTCTTCATTCTCTTAGGGGGGGTTCTGAGGCCCTCTTCATTCTCTGTGGGGGGGGCTCCGAGGCCCTCTTCATTCTCTGCAGGGGGGCTCCGAGGCCCTCTTCATTCTCTTAGGGGGGTTCTGAGGCCCTCTTCTTTCTCTGCGGGGGGCTCCGAGGCCCTCTTCATTCTCTTAGGGGGGTTCTGAGGCCCTCTTCATTCTCTGTGGGGGGCTCCGAGGCCCTCTTCATTCTCTTAGGGGGGTTCTGAGGCCCTCTTCTTTCTCTGCGGGGGGCTCCGAGGCCCTCTTTTTTCTCTGCGGGGGGCTCCGAGGCCCTCTTCATTCTCTTAGGGGGGTTCTGAGGCCCTCTTCTTTCTCTGCGGGTGGCTCCGAGGCCCTCTTCATTCTCTTAGGGGGGTTCTGAGGCCCTCTTCTTTCTCTGCGGGGGGCTCCGAGGCACTCTTCATTCTCTTAGGGGGGTTCTGAGGCCCTCTTCTTTCTCTGCAGGGGGCTCCGAGGCTCTCTTCATTCTCTGAGGGGGGCTCCGAGGCCCTCTTCTTTCTCTGCGGGGGGCTCCGAGGCCCTCTTCATTCTCTGAGGGGGGCTCCGAGGCCCTTTTCATTCTCTGAGGGGGCTCCGAGGCGCTCTTCATTCTCTGCAGGGGGCTCTGAGGCCCTCTTCATTCTCTTAGGGGGTTTCTGTGGCCCTCTTCATTCTCTGCGGGGGGCTCTGTGGCGCTCTTCATTCTCTGCGGGGGGCTCTAAGGCCCTCTTTGTTCTCTGTGGGGGGGGCTCCGAGGTCCTCTTCATTCTCTTAGGGGGGTTCTGAGGCCCTCTTCTTTCTCTGCGGGGGGCTCCGAGGCCCTCTTTTTTCTCTGCGGGGGGCTCCGAGGCCCTCTTCATTCTCTTAGGGGGGTTCTGAGGCCCTCTTCTTTCTCTGCGGGGGGCTCCGAGGCCCTCTTCATTCTCTTAGGGGGGTTCTGAGGCCCTCTTCTTTCTCTGCGGGGGGCTCCGAGGCACTCTTCATTCTCTTAGGGGGGTTCTGAGGCCCTCTTCTTTCTCTGCAGGGGGCTCCGAGGCCCTCTTCATTCTCTGAGGGGGGCTCCGAGGCCCTCTTCTTTCTCTGCGGGGGGCTCCGAGGCCCTCTTCATTCTCTGAGGGGGGCTCCGAGGCCCTTTTCATTCTCTGAGGGGGCTCCGAGGCGCTCTTCATTCTCTGCAGGGGGCTCTGAGGCCCTCTTCATTCTCTTAGGGGGTTTCTGTGGCCCTCTTCATTCTCTGCGGGGGGCTCTGTGGCGCTCTTCATTCTCTGCGGGGGGCTCTGAGGCCCTCTTCTTTCTCTGAGGGGGGCTCCGAGGCCCTTTTCATTCTCTGAGGGGGCTCCGAGGCGCTCTTCATTCTCTGCGGGGGGCTCCGAGGCCCTCTTCATTCTCTGCGGGGGGCTCCGAGGCCCTCTTCATTCTCTGCGGGGGGCTCCGAGGCACTCTTCATTCTCTGCGGGGGGCTTCTTGATTCTCTGTGGTGACTGAGGAGACACATACAGATTCAAGCCCGCAGCTGGGAGTGAATTGTTAGACAAGCTCTGGACCCTTAGAAATGTTTGCTTGTCTCTCGTTAAGTCTTTCCTCGCAGCCCGCCCTCAGGGCCTCATTTATGAGTTTTTGCCGTAGGACAGTGCTGCAGGCCTTTCTGCTGTGCTGCCCTACGGTAAAAGAAAAGGGCAGGAATGTTCCATATCTATCAGATACAGCGCATTCCTGGAAACATTAGGAGAAATTAAGATATTTCTCCTCGTTGTGCCTCCCTCACGCCAGCACAGCCTCTCCTATGCATCAGATTCTGCCTCTCGCATCGGCATTCCTGGTGCTGAGGACACACTCACTTGTGCTTATTCCACTCACATATTGTCTTCAGTGCATCTTCTCTCTTCTGCTGTTGACTGATCTCAGGTGCAGAGGATCACAGGTGTGTATTGCACTCAGTTCTTGTCTTCAGTGCATCTTCTCTCTTCTGCTGTTGGACAGATCCCCTCAGGTGCAGAGGATCACAGGTGTGTATTGCACTCAGTTCTTGTCTTCACTGCATCTTCTCTCTTCTGCTGTTGGACAGATCTCCTCAGGTGCAGAGGATCACAGGTGTGTATTGCACTCAGTTCTTGTCTTCAGTGCATCTTCTCTCTTCTGCTGTTGGACAGATCCCCTCAGGTGCAGAGGATCACAGGTGTGTATTGCACTCAGTTCTTGTCTTCACTGCATCTTCTCTCTTCTGCTGTTGGACAGATCCCCTCAGGTGCAGAGGATCACAGGTGTGTATTGCACTCAGTTCTTGTCTTCACTGCATCTTCTCTCTTCTGCTGTTGGACAGATCTCCTCAGGTGCAGAGGATCACAGGTGTGTATTGCACTCAGTTCTTGTCTTCAGTGCATCTTCTCTCTTCTGCTGTTGGACAGATCCCCTCAGGTGCAGAGGATCACAGGTGTGTATTGCACTCAGTTCTTGTCTTCACTGCATCTTCGCTCACTCTGCTGTTGGACAGATCTCCTCAGGTGCAGAGGATCACAGGTGTGTATTGCACTCAGTTCTTGTCTTCACTGCATCTTCGCTCACTCTGCTGTTGGACAGATCTGCTCAGCTGCAGAGGATCACAGGTGTGTATTGCACTCAGTTCTTGTCTTCACTGCATCTTCGCTCACTCTGCTGTTGGACAGATCTCCTCAGGTGCAGAGGATCACAGGTGTGTATTGCACTCAGTTCTTGTCTTCACTGCATCTTCGCTCACTCTGCTGTTGGACAGATCTCCTCAGGTGCAGAGGATCACAGGTGTGTATTGCACTCAGTTCTTGTCTTCACTGCATCTTCGCTCTTCTGCTGTCGGACAGATCTCCTCAGGTGTAGAGGATCACAGGTGTGTATTGCACTCAGTTCTTGTCTTCACTGCATCTTCTCTCTTCTGCTGTTGGACAGATCTCCTCAGGTGCAGAGGATCACAGGTGTGTATTGCACTCAGTTCTTGTCTTCAGTGCATCTTCTCTCTTCTGCTGTTGGACAGATCCCCTCAGGTGCAGAGGATCACAGGTGTGTATTGCACTCAGTTCTTGTCTTCACTGCATCTTCTCTCTTCTGCTGTTGGACAGATCTCCTCAGGTGCAGAGGATCACAGGTGTGTATTGCACTCAGTTCTTGTCTTCACTGCATCTTCGCTCACTCTGCTGTTGGACAGATCTCCTCAGGTGCAGAGGATCACAGGTGTGTATTGCACTCAGTTCTTGTCTTCACTGCATCTTCGCTCACTCTGCTGTTGGACAGATCTCCTCAGGTGCAGAGGATCACAGGTGTGTATTGCACTCAGTTCTTGTCTTCACTGCATCTTCGCTCACTGCTGTTGGACGGATCTCCTCGGGTGCAGAGGATCACAGGTGTGTATTGCACTCAGTTCTTGTCTTCACTGCATCTTTGCTCACTCTGCTGTTGGACAGATCTCCTCAGGTGCAGAGGATCACAGGTGTGTATTGCTCTCAGTTCTTGTCTTCACTGCATCTTCGCTCACTCTGATGTTGGGCAGATCTCCTCAGGTGCAGAGGATCACAGGTGTGTATTGCACTCAGTTCTTGTCTTCACTGCATCTTCGCTCACTCTGATGTTGGACAGACCTCGTCGGTGCAGAGGATCACAGGTGTGTATTGCACTCAGTTCTTGTCTTCATTGCATCTTCTCTTTTGCTGTTGGACAGATCTCCTCAGGTGCAGAGGATCACAGGTGTGTATTGCACTCAGTTCTTGTCTTCACTGCATCTTCGCTCACTCTGATGTTGGGCAGATCTCCTCAGGTGCAGAGGATCACAGGTGTGTATTGCACTCAGTTCTTGTCTTCACTGCATCTTCGCTCACTCTGATGTTGGACAGACCTCGTCGGTGCAGAGGATCACAGGTGTGTATTGCACTCAGTTCTTGTCTTCATTGCATCTTCTCTTTTGCTGTTGGACAGATCTCCTCAGGTGCAGAGCATCACAGGTGTGTATTGCACTCAGTTCTTGTCTTCAGTGCATCTTCTCTTTTGCTGTTGGACAGAACTCCTCAGGTGCAGAGGATCACAGGTGTATATTGTACTCAGTTCTAGTCTTCAGTGCAGCTTCTCTCTCTGCTGTTGGACAGATCTCCTCGGTGCAGAGGATCACAGGTGTGTATTGCACTCAGTTCTAGTCTTCAGTGCATCTTCGCTCACTCTGATGTTGGACAGATCTCCTCAGGTGCAGAGGATCACAGGTGTGTATTGCACTCAGTTCTTGTCTTCACTGCATCTTCGCTCACTCTGCTGTTAGACAGCTCTCGCCAGGTGCAGATAACTAATGTTTTTCAATACAATCTGCCAATTATTTACACTCGCCCTTTCACAAGGCTAGTTGTACCTTGCACCGGTCACCGTTACTGGACGGTGACTGACCTCTTTAGGCAAGACTGAGCTCTGAGGGACAAAGATAACTGAGGCTCTGAGACTCTATGGTTAGTGTTCTGAGCTCTGTTCAAACAGCTGATTGTCCCGTGCTAAAGGAGCTTCTCCTGATCCAGCAAAACCCTCCACTGTAGAGCAGGAGGAGGCAATGAAAAGTAGAGCGGGCTAAAGAGAGGGGAACCCGCAAGATAAAAGGAACAGCAAGCTGCAGAGAGGGGCAGCTGCAAGATGAAAGGAACAGCAAGCTGCAGAGAGGGGCAGCTGTACGATGAAAGGAGGAGCAGGCTGCAGAGAGGGGCAGCTAAAGGAGGAAAGGTAGAGCAGGCTGCAGAGAGGGACAGTTGGAATATGAAAGGCAGAGCAGGCTGCAGAGAGGGGCATCTGGAAGATGAAAGGCAGAGCAAGCTGCAGAGAGGGGCAGCTGTGAGATGAAAAGCAGAGCAAGCAGCAGAGAGGAGCAGCTGTAAGATGAAAGGCAGAGTAGGCTGCAGAGAGGCCCAGTTGTAAGATGAAAGGTAGAGCAGGCTACAGAGGGGGGCAGCTGCAAGATGAAGTCAGAGCAGGCTGCAGAGAGGGCAACTGTTAGATGAAAAGCAGACAGGGTTCAGAGGGAAGCTGTAGTATGAAAAGTACAGCAGGCTGCAGAGGGGGACAGCTGTAAGTTGAAAGTCAGAGAAGGCTTCAGAAAGGGGCAGCTGTAAGATGAAAGGCAGAGCAAGCACTGGAGAGGAGCAGCTGTAAGATGAAAAGGCAGAGCAGGCTGCGGAGCAGGGCAGCTGTGAGATTAAAGGCAGAGCAAGCACTGGAGAGGAGCAGCTGTAAGATAAAAAGGCAGAGCAGGCTGCGGAGCGGGACAGCTGTGAGATGAAAGGCAGAGCAAGCACTGGAGAGGAGCAGCTGCAAGATGAAAGGCAGGGCTGGCTAGAAAGAGGGCAGCTCTAAAATTAAAGGTAGAGCAGGTAGCAAAAAGGGGCAGGTGTGGAAGGCTGCAGAGAGTGACAGCTGGAAAATGAAAGGTAGAGTGGGCTGCAGAGAGGCAGCAGTAAGATGAAAGGTTGAGCACCCTGTAAGATAAAAGATAGAGCAGGCTGCAGAGAGGGACAGCTGGAAGATGAAAGTTAGAGCAGGCTGCGGAGAGAGCCAGCTGGAAGATGAAAGCTAGAGTAGGCTGTAAGACCAAAGGTAGAGCATCCATCAGGGAATGGGCGGGGGAAGATAGGGTTGCAGTCACCTGGGCCAGGCTTCACATGAGGTTCCTGCGTCCCCTGTGGACTCTCAGCACAAACCTGCACCACTGACCTGATCTGTGCTGTGCTTAAACCTCCCTGCGTACTGCAGGAACAAGACTCAAGCGTACACATCCTGCCTGTGGCCTGGGTTTGGGAGCTTTAAACACTGAAGGAGCGTCTACGTAGGCTGAGAGATAGCTCTGCTGTCAGAGCTCTGCACCTCTCTGTTCTACGTAGCCTGAGAGATAGCTCTGTTGTCAGAGCTCCGTACCTCTCTGTTCTACGTAGGCTGAGAGATAGCTCTGCTGTCAGAGCTCTGCACCTCTCTGTTCTACGTAGGCTGAGAGATATCTCTGCTGTCAGAGCTCCGCACCTCTCTGTTCTACGTAGGTTGAGAGAAAGCTCTGCTGTCATAGGTCTGCCGCTATCCATTCTATGGAGGCTGAGAGATAGTTCTGCCGTTCTCAGAGCTCCGCTCTTCTCTGTTCTACGTAGGCTGAGTGATAGCTCTGCTGTCAGATCTCTGCACCTCTCTCTTCTACGTAGGCTGAGAGATAGCTCTGCTGTCAGAGCTCTGCACCTCTCTCTTCTACGTAGGCTGAGAGATAGCTCTGCTGTCAGAGCTCTGCACCTCTCTATTCTACTTAGGCGGAGAGATAGCTCTGCTGTCAGAGCTCTGCACCTCTCTCTTCTGCAGAGGCTGAGAGATAGCTCTGCTCTCATAGCTCTGCAGCTCTCTGTTCTACAGAGGCTGAGATAGCTCTGCTCTGAGAGCTCTGCACCTCTCTATTCTACTTAGGCTGAGAGATAGCTCTGCTGTCAGAGCTCTGCACCTCTCTATTCTACGTAGGCTGAGAGATAGCTCTGCTGTCAGAGCTCTGCACCTCTCTCTTCTGCAGAGGCTGAGAGATAGCTCTGCTGTCAGAGCTTTGCACCTCTCTGTTCTACAGAGGCTGAGATAGCTCTGCTGTGATATCTCTGCACCACTCTCTTCTACGTAGGATGAGAGATAGCTCTGCTGTCAGAGCTCTGCACCTCTCTATTCTACGTAGGCTGAGAGATAGCTCTGCTGTCAGAGCTCTGCACCTCTCTCTTCTGCAGAGGCTGAGAGATAGCTCTGCTGTCAGAGCTCTGCACCTCTCTATTCTACGTAGGCTGAGAGATAGCTCTGCTGTCAGAGCTCTGCACCTCTCTCTTCTGCAGAGGCTGAGAGATAGCTCTGCTGTCAGAGCTTTGCACCTCTCTGTTCTACAGAGGCTGAGATAGCTCTGCTGTGATATCTCTGCACCACTCTCTTCTACGTAGGATGAGAGATAGCTCTGCTGTCAGAGCTCTGCATCTCTCTAGTCTACTTAGGCTGAGAGATAGCTCTGCTGTCAGAGCTCTGCACCTCTCTATTCTACGTAGGCTGAGAGATAGCTCTGCTGTCAGAGCTCTGCACCTCTCTCTTCTGCAGAGGCTGAGAGATAGCTCTGCTGTCAGAGCTTTGCACCTCTCTGTTCTACAGAGCCTGAGAGATAGCTCTGCTGTGATATCTCTGCACCACTCTCTTCTACGCAGGATGAGAGATAGCTCTGCTGTCAGAGCTCTGCACCTCTCTATTCTACGTAGGCTGAGAGATAGCTCTGCAACTCTCTGTTCTACGTAGGCCGAGAGATAGCTCTGCTGTCAGAGCTCTGCACCTCTCTACTCTACGTAGGCTGAGAGCTCTGCTCTCAGAGCTCTGCACCACAGAGCTCTGCATCTCTCTAGTCTACGTAGGCTGAGAGATAGTTCTGCTGTCAGAGCTCTGCATCTCTCTAGTCTACGTAGGCTGAGAGATAGTTCTGCTGTCAGAGCTCTGCATCTCTCTAGTCTACGTAGGCTGAGAGATAGTTCTGCTGTCAGAGCTCTGCACTGCTCTATTCTACTTAGGCAGAGAGATAGCTCTGCTGTCAGAGCTCTGCACCTCTCTGTTCTATGTAGGTTGAGCGATAGCTCTGCTGTCAGAGCTCCACACCTCTCTGTTCCACATAGGACAAGAGATAGCTCTGCTCGCAGAGCTCCGGACCCTTCTGTTCTGTGTAAGCTGAGAGATAGCTCTGCTGTTCTCAGAGCTCTGCACCTCTCTGTTCCACGTAGGCTGAGAGATGGCTCTGCTGTCAGAGCTCTGCATCTCTCTAGTCTACGTAGGCTGAGAGATAGCTCTGCTGTCAGAGCTCTGCACCTCTCTATTCTATGTAGTCTGAGAGACAGTTCTGCTATTCTCTGAGCTCTGCAGTGCTCTGTTCTACGTAGGCTCAGAGATAGCTCTGCCGTCAGATCTCTGCACCACTATCTTCTACGTAGGCTGATGGATAGCTCTGCTCTCAGAGCTCTGCACCTCTCTGTTCTATGTAGGTTGAGAGATAGCTCTGCTGTCAGAACTCCGCACCTCTCTGTTCTACATAGGCCGAGAGATAGCTCTGCTCTCAGACCTCTGCACCTCTCTATTCTACATAGGTCGGGAGATAGCTCTGCTGTCCGCAGTGCTCCGCACCTCTCTGTTCTGTGTAAGCTGAGAGATAGCTCTGCTGTTCTCAGAGCTCTGCACCTCTCTGTTCTATGTAGGCTGAGAGATAGCTCTGCTGTCAGAGCTCTGCAACTATCTGTTCTACCTAGGCTGAGAGATAGCTCTGCTGTCAGATCTGTGGTACTGAAAATTCTGGACCCGTGTTATAAACATCGTCGTATCATGACGATTTTGGTATCAGCAGACCGAGAATGATCAGAATACTATGCACAAGCATTTCCGTCATATTCGGGTGACAAAACCACCCTGAAATCAGAGTTTCCGTCCTGAACCCTCGGGTTCCATTTTGTGAACGGCAGCCATTTTGTGATTGCCCTCACATAGGCCCAATGACTAAGGGCAAAAACCAGTCTGAAGGACACGTACACCTTTGCTGACTCCTCTGTGACCTGGGCAAGCTGACTCCACTGCCTGAAGCCAAACCTGTTCGGCCAGTTCCTTCTCTAGTGGCCGAACGAGATTAGTATCAAGGCACAGCCTATCATAAACCTTTCATCGCACACAAACCACGCCTAATCTTACACACACCTGTCCCTGTCTCTTTCTTTATGACTTGCTTTACGAGGAGGAGGTGCCCGTTTTTATTGGGGGTTTGTCGATATCTGATGAAAATACTGAGCCTTGCCGGGTAATCGATTGCAGGCTGGACAAACTGAAATATGGGCTTGTCATCATGACTCTGCTTTTTCTTTGTAATGAAAATATGTGAATGATCAACTGTAAAATAAGGAATGTTTGCCTGAAGCATATTATTTGGTATAAAGAGAGAAGGCTGGCTTTGTTTTTTGGAGCAGTCTCCTGAGAATATACACTGTGTTGTACTTCTAGGACACCTGTTACTGGCTGCAGCCAATAAATACGATCTTTGACTTCACCAAGAAAACTCTGTGTTTCTGTAGTCTGAAACAGGAAGAACTCAAAGTCTTTGGGTGTGTTCCCTGGCACCGCTGGGTTCTTAAAAACCCAGTTCTTCAGTTGGCGACCAACGTGGGGCGATTTCAGCGGTACCGGTCCAAGCCAGAGGATCGTGAGGAGCTTCGTGTGGAAATTCTGGAGGAAGGCCGCCACTTCATCAACCCCTGTATATCGACGTGGTCCGAAAGTCTCTGCTGCGAGGTTCCCCGCTTCCCGACGGCTACGAAGGACTGCTGCCCTGACTATCGCCCTGTTTTGGACCCTTGATGATTGGTAGAGCGAAACGTTAGACGAGTCTTCTGGTGACGTCATCGATACCTCAGTTAAGTATAAGTGGAGGGTCTCCCAGTCCTTACTTTGGTTCTTAGTTTGGTATCCCCTTGGGTTCGCTTTAATTTGGAACTTGCAAGTGCCAAAGCCGAGGGACTAGTGTATTCACGAGACTATTGTATTTGATAATCCTTTGAAGTTTGAAGCTAGACTAGAGAGCGAAGATGCCTGGTCTTAGCAGACTTGGAAATTTGTTTTATCTTGGTTGTAATAGGAATTCCCGATTGGAGGACTCGTGTCCGGTTCCTCCGATTGGAACTCCAACCTACGAACTATATGTGAAACATGGCGTAGGCCCCATCACATATAATGAAGTATGGATCCGATACACCAGAAAGGATGGTGTTTTAAAATGGCCCCAATATGGTAGTTTTGACACGGAGGTTTTGGATAATCTGGAGGTTAAACTTTTAAAGAAGAAAGCCCGGCCGTCAATGTTTGACTCCTTCCGCCTATGGCGCAAAGAAGCCAAACAGAGAGAAATTAAGTTAACGAAGAAAAATAAACGAGAACGAGGTATGTCAATGGTACAAGCTGCTGTTGCGTTTAGGGATAATGAGGAAGAGCAAGAAAGCGAACAGATGCTAAGAGTGAAAAAGTTAGCGGTAGATATATGCTACCCAGTTTTGCCACATTAAGAACAGGAAGCAAAGGAAAATCTTGAGAAAGATC
Organism: Lissotriton vulgaris; assembly: GCF_964263255.1. Taxonomy (NCBI): domain Eukaryota; kingdom Metazoa; phylum Chordata; class Amphibia; order Caudata; family Salamandridae; genus Lissotriton; species Lissotriton vulgaris. Next base: position 170,922,306 of record NC_141685.1, read on the forward strand.
CTCTAATGTCGCATCTCTTGAGTTCGCCACCCCCTTATGCACAGATTGCTACGGCACCACCACCACCAGTTGTGGCCGTGCAACCTCCGGTTGTTGTGCCACCTATGATCCCACCACAGCCAGCACCTCTTCCATTGGCTACTGTTCCTTTGGCGCAGCCTCCTCAAGGGCCGCCAACTTTGCCTTCTCCTTTGTCTGCTACTCCTACGCCTGTTGTTCTTAATGCTCCTTCTGTTCCGACTTTGGATTCTTCTGCTATTGTTCCGCCTTCTCTTTTTCTTTCACCGTCTCCTTCTGCTGGACAACGAATGACTACTGCAGTTACTGGTTTCTTTTCTCCTTTGTTGGGACAATGGGGTATGTCCCCTGTTACTGAGCGTAGACAGTCACGTAGTCAGTTGCCGAATATGGATGAGCGTACTATTTTGGATCACATGGCGCGTAAATGGATTATGTGCGATACACAGTATGATCTTGAGGATGTTATGCATGTTTTCCTTCAATGGGAAGCACCGAAGCAACGGTACGTTTTCGACACGATGTGTGCTTTGCTTGTTGAAAAGTGGGATGAGGAAGTGGGACAAGCTCCTAACGAGTTGTACCGCATACGTTCCGAATTTGCGAAGGGAACTATTGCAAGTCCATCTGATGTTGGGAAAGCGGTTCCAATGTTGTTGTCATTTAGGAGTGAGTCTCCTTCTCGACAATTGTTCGAGCCTGATTCTTCAGTTAGAAGAAAGGCACGACAATATCCGATGAGAGAGGTTCCTCCGGTGTGGAAAGAAGAAGTGCCTGCTGGCGCAAATAATAATCCGGCGGTTGTGCCGGCTCATTTTCAGCGTGTATGGGTACATGTTCCCTGGAAACGTGCTGAAGTTTTAGCTATTAAACAGTCTTTGCCTGATCCACGCAAAAACCCAGCAGAGTACTATAAAGAGTTGACTCATACTGTGGGTTCGTGTATTATGAATTTGGCAGACATCGACATGTTGTTTGGCAATGTTGTTCCACAGCCTATTTGGAGTAAGATTTGTCACACAGATCATGCACAGGAATTGGGTGAAACATGGGTTAATGTTAGAGATGCCGACAATAGGCAATTAGGCAGTGCTAAGCCTGAGGATTTGATTACTGAACTTCCTGATAAGATTATTACTTATATGAAAACTTTAATGCCCGAATTACGTGTCAATTGGGACAAGTTGTCTGCATGTAAGCAGAAGAAAGACGAAACGGTGTCTGACTTTTTCACGCGGTTTGAAGAAACTTTTGTAGATCATAGTGGTCAGGATATGGCTACCGAGGGTGGTCAGAGCTTGTTTGTTGGCAAATTTGTACATAATTTGCTTCCTGAATTGTGCAATAAGTTGAAGGATTCTGAAAGTGCTTGGGCTGTCTCCACATCAGCACAAATTTTGGCTACTGCCCAGTACTATGAAAATAGGCGCAAAGATGAGTTAGAGAAAGCGGATAAGAAGACTAAGGAATTGAAGACTAAAGTTCTTCTACAGCAAGCTTATCCACCCCGTAGTAATAGTCAGCGCGATTATCAGCAACCTCAGCAATATTCGAGAAACTCGCAAAGGAACGAGTCTTCTCAACAGCGTTTTCCGTATGGTCCTAATCAATGTGCGTATTGCAAAGAAGAGGGTCATTACAAGAATAGTTGTCCGGTTTTGTTGCAGCGCACGAATGGTGCTTCTGGTGTACGAGGTAGAGGTGCTCAACAAGCGCCTCGAGGTAGAGGTCGTGGACAGAATGTACTTTCTTTGCCCCCACAGAACTCAATGAATAGCTTTGATCAGCAACAGGGTTCATCTGGTAGGACCTCTCAGTACTATACGGACGATTACTATAATGAAGGTGAGGAAATGAATGGTAATGATTGTTAGGACAGCCATGGACAAAGAGAGGGAGTTGTTTCAGTTCCAGTAGATTTGAGTGGACCTCATGTTGAGGTGATTACATCAGGTGTGTCAGAGCCTTTTCTGTTGGATACTGGTGCTACAAAGAGTTCTATTATACACTCTAAACTCCCTGGCGCACGTTTGTCTGGCGAAATGAATGTTTCAGTAGGTTTTTCTGGTGCCCCGGTTAGGAACCCGATTTCTAGTCCTATGTCTCTTTCTGTTGGACCTTATGAATTCGAAGCACCCCTTAGTCTAACCACAGGTTGTGGTGAAAACTTGTTAGGATTGGATCTGTTGAAAAGATTGTACGTGACGTTGTATTGTTCTCCCTCGGGAGAACAACTTACTCTGGGCAAGAGAGTGGTCTCCCTGATGTATTTGTCGAAGGATAAACTTCCGACAGAATTGTCTTCCCTTCCGGATATTCTTTGGGCTACTGGTCCTAATGACGTGGGTCTTTTGGAAATTCCGCCATATATTGTAACATTGAAAGCCAATGTTAAAACGCTACACATTCCCCAATATAAGATCTCTAGCAAAGGTGAAAAGGCGTTGTTAGCGATCATTTATGATCTGATTGAAAAAGATGTAATTGAAGAAACTAGAGGTAACATTTGTAATAGTCCTGTTCTACCTGTTTTAAAGCGTACTGACCCTTCCCAGCCACCTGTTTACAGGTTTGTGATTGATCTTAGAGAGGTCAATAAAATAGTTGTGCCACAGTTTCCAGTTGTCCCTGATATCACTGCCCTATTGACTATGATTCCAGCTTCAGCCACTTGGTTCTCGGTGATTGACTTGAAGAAGGCTTTCTTCAGCATCCTGATTGCCGAGGAAAGCAGGGATATTTTTGGCTTCAGTTTAGGAGGCCGAAGCTTCCGCTTCAAACGCGCTCCTCAAGGTTACTGTGAAAGTCCATCGATATATAGTCAGGCTTTAAAAACACAGCTTGATACGATTGTTTTTCCTGATGGCGCTACTCTTATTCAGTACGTCGATGATTTGCTAGTCGCTGCAGATGCTGAGGAGATTTGTAAGGAAGCCACCTTGTCGTTGTTGCGTCATTTGTCTGATTTGCATCACAAAGTGTCTCTTTCAAAACAGCAATATTGTCGACAAGAAGTGACCTACTTAGGTCATCTCTTATCGAAGAAGGGAACGAAACTGACCCCAGAAAGAATTCAGGCGATTGCAAAATTGAGTGTACCAAGGACACAGAGAGAAGTGCGTGCTTTCTTGGGCATTACATCATATTGCAGACAATGTGGATACCAAATGTTTCCTTATTGGCCAAACCTTTGGTGGCATTAACTTGTAAGGATACACCGAATCCCATTCGTGGTCTGAAGAGTGTCAGAAAAGTTTTTCCGAATTGCGTGATGCATTGTGTTCGGCTCCTGTGTTGGGTACCCCCGACTACAGTCAGCCCTTTACACTGTATGTCCATGAGAAAGAAGGTTGTGCATTGTCAGTGTTGACACAGTCTTTGGAGACAAGCAGCGTCCATGCGCGTATTTTTCGACGACTTTGGATCCGGTAGCTAAGGCGTTGCCGAGTTGCTTGAGAGCCACAGCGGCAGCAGCTGTTTGTATTCAACAGTCTGCTGGGTTAGTGATGAATAACATGTTGATTGTGATGGTTCCACATGCGGTGGACACTTTGTTGAACAGAACCAAAACACAGCACTTAACTAGTGCTCGTTTGTCAGGTTATGAGCTGACACTGTTAGCGAGTCATGTACACATAAAGAGATGCAATACGTTGAATCCAGCCACGTTATTGCCGATTTCAGTAGAGACAGATGATGTCGAAAAGCATGATTGCTTTCTCAGGACAGAGGAAAAAACGAAAGGGAGAGTGGATCTAAAGGATGCTCCTCTTGTGAAGTGTGATGGAACCTTATGGGTGGATGGCTCATGCTTCAAGCTTCCGAATGGTGATACGACTGTGGCATATGCTGTCACAACTTTGCATACGATTGTTGAAACTGCACGTATTCCACATAATTCAGCTCAAGCAGCAGAATTGATTGCACTTACGAGAGCATGTGTGTTGGTGAAAGGAAAACGAGTGACTGTGTACACGGACAGCCAGTATGCATTTGGTGTGGCTCATAGTTTTGGACGATTGTGGAAAGAACGTGGGTTCCTGACTTCGCATGGAGCTAAGATTCAGCATGGTCAGTTGGTGAATGAGCTTCTTGAGTCACTGACCTTGCTGTTACAAGTTGCGATTGTGAAATGCAGTGCACACAAAAAGGTTACTGATGATGTTGGTCGCGGAAATGCGTTTACGGACAAAGTTGCAAAAGAAACTGCAAGGAATGTGATGAATCGAATGTATGTTGCAGGCCCTGCAAGATGGATTGGTGAGGTTGGAATGTGTGAAGATACGATAGAGAGTGTGAAGTCTATTCAAGCTGAAGCTACAGAGAAAGAATTGAGTGTGTGGAGAGAGAGTACGGGTAAATTGGATGCGAATGGTTGTTGGGTTGAATTGTCAGAGCATCAACGATGGTTGTTACCCGATGCGTATGTGCTTGCAGTGGTGACAATGGCCCATGGAATGGCTCATATCAGTGTGAAAGGAATTTGGAAGTTGTTAGCTCCAGTTTGGCAAAATGCCGGAATTCCTAAGTGTGCAGAGAATGTGGTCAAGAATTGCATGGTGTGTCTGAAATATAATTTTGGTAGGGGAACCCCAACTCCAGCTAGTCATTTTGCGCCTCCAACGTATCCGTTCGAGGTTTTGCAGCTAGATTTCATCCACATGGAAAGGTGCAACAATTTGAAATTCGTACTCGTTGTTGTTTGTGCCTTTTCAAGATGGGTAGAGGCATATCCCTTAAAGGACAACACTGCCTTGTCCTCAGCTAAAGCCCTTGTCAAAGAATTCTTCCCAAGGTTCGGAATGCCGAGAATGGTCTGGAGTGATAATGGAAGTGAATTTGTGGGTCGAGTGATGAAGAAAGTATGTGAAGGGCTAGGCATCCATCAAAAATTCCACACTGCAAATCACCCCCAATCAGCTGAACTAGTAGAGTGCTATAATGGCACACTAAAACTGAAATTGGCCAAGATCCAAGCAAGCTCTGGTCTTAAATGGCCTGACGCTTTGCCTTTAGCACTCCTTTCAACAAGAATGACTGTGCATTCACGAGTGGGACTTAGTCCAAATGAAATTGTGTTCAGCCGCCCGGCCAACATATGGGGAGTGCCAATGCCGACAAAATTCAGTGAAATCGAACACCCTGTACTGCTTGATTATTTGTATGATTTGACGGCTAATTTGCGTGTTTTACACCAACAGGTTCACAATACTCTGCCTCAGGTCTCTGAAGCTCCAGGACATCCTATCGATCCTGGATCATGGGTGCTGGTCAAGAACTTCCAGCGGACAAAGAATGACCAGCCCCGTTGGACCGGCCCCCACCTCGTCCTTCTCTCAACAAGATCAGCTGTTCGAGTGGAAGGGAAAAAGAACTGGGTCCACGGCTTACACTGCAAGAGGGTCCCTTTGCCCCTACCGTACGACCGGTGGACCCGGGAGGGGATCGCTGACTCTGAGACTGAGACTGTGCCTCATTTTCTGCCTTTTAACGATGCACGTGTAAAAGGAACAATTTCTGAACAAGAAAGTGAAAATCTATTGCAAGGAGCTGAGCCACTGTCAAATCGATTGAACACTACCGAACCTGAAAAGCCGTTATAATTTGAGGCCGAGAATTATGGACAAATAAAAATTATTTTTCTTTGCTATTTTTGAAAGTGCAGCTCTCTCATCTGAGAAACTTTCTTATTTTTGTTTTTCGAACCGCCATCCGGTTCCGCTGCTAGGGTCACGGTTGCCCAAGTCTTTGGAGTGCAGCTGAAGACGTTAGATCGACAGTTCTGGTCGGTCTAAGGGAGTTGCCCTGGACTGACAGAAGCATTCCTTAGCATGGAACACCCTACCGCCACGGGCAGCAATTAAAGAGGATGGAGTTTTTCGAGATGGGGAGACTTGCCAAACAGATGGATTTTAAAACCAGAATGTGTATAATGATGACAAAGACACGATTTTTGATATTATGTATTTTCCTGTCGCTTAGTGTAATGACGTTTTTAATAGGATATGTTTTATTCACTTTTCGAGTGACATTTGCACCCACTACACAGCCCATACCTCCTTCTACTGTTTCCTCGCATTCTTTTCACCCTCTGCCTGAACATGAGTCCACTAGGAGATTAGAGTTTATCAATAACTCCTTCATTCAGCTTTTACTCCAACACCAATTAGTGGTGAACACAACTAATTGTTGGGTGTGTGGTCTTATGCCACATACGACAGATAAGGGTATCCCATACTTGGTCTTACCATTTAGCTACAATGGTTCTTTGTGGACGTTTCAGACGATGTTCATATATGCCATCGAACCATACCCTCCACATTCCACGAGAAGTAACTCGAGCAACAAGGCATTGGTAGTGGGAATCACGAATATGAGCAGAAACATTGACTCGTATAGAACGATTCCCAGAGATGAGTTACAAGCTTACGCTGGATGGAACGCAACAGGACATGGAGTTACTCTGAGTGGGAACCAGCAAGCAAAGAGATCCTCCCCGATCTGGATTGTACCCCATCAGGGTCACCTATGTCTGCAAGGTAATGGCAAAAATCCCAGAGCTCAGTTAGGGAAAAGTGTCTGCACTGAAACATATGTTTTTGCATCTCGGACTTCCCCTTCGTTCCTAGCAGCTAAGGGTACCTATTTCATCTGCCATGATAGAGCCTATACATGGTTGCCCCCTGACTTCTCGGGCACATGTTTTGTTTCGTTCCTGTTGTCTCCCACCTACACGGCCGCGGCAGATTACCACAAGACAAGGATATTTCGAGGTGTCATCAGTAAAGAAGACACTGCAGGACAAGAATTTGGAGATTTTGTAAAGGGTTAATTGAAACCGCCGGTGCCCTTAGTGATTTGACTGCTGAGCTCCAGTCGGATCGCCTTATGACTCTTCAGAACAGGGTCGCATTAGACGTCATACTTGCAGACCGAGGTGGGGTATGTAAAGTGATCCAATCAAGTTGCTGCGTTTTCATCCCGGATAACGCTCCAACAGTATACCAGGCCATTTCCAAACTGCATAAGATCTCTAAATCTATTCACGTGGATAAAGGAGATTGGTCATTGATGGGGTGGTTCTGGGAACTGATATCCACCTGGAGATGGAAGATTCTGATAGTCATTGGGATGATCTTTGCCATTCTTTTCCTGTTCTGTCTGTGTGTACAGTGTGCTCCTGCAATATGTGGCCTCTGTGCTACATCGTGTGTAAGGAAACCTGTATCAAGAGATGAACTAAGTAATAGGATGATGCTACAGCAACATCTCAATGACTTCATGAATATAGACCTGGACTCAGATTAGCGTGAGTATAGGTTATTGCCTATGTAAGGGCAAATGGAGGGTGTGCGGTACTGAAAATTCTGGACCCGTGTTATAAACATCGTCGTATCATGACGATTTTGGTATCAGCAGATCGAGAATGATCAGAATACTATGCACAAGCATTTCCGTCATATTCTGGTGACGAAACCACCCTGAAATCAGAGTTTCCGTCCTGAACCCTCGGGTTCCATTTTGTGAACCGGAGCCATTTTGTGAATGCCCTCACATAGGCCCAATGACTAAGGCCAAAAACCAGTCTGAAGGACACGTACACCTTTGCTGACTCCCCTGTGACCTGGGCAAGCTGACTCCACTGCCTGAAGCCAAACCTGTTCGGCCAGTTCCTTTCCCAGTGGCCGAACGAGATTAGTATCAAGGCACAACATATCATAAACCTTTCATCGCACACAAACCACGCCTAACCTTACACACACCTGTCCCTGTCTCTTTCTTTATGACTTACTTTACGAGGAGGAGGTGCCCGTTTTTATTGGGTGTTTGTCGATATCTGATGAAAATACTGAGCCTTGCCGGGTAATCGATTGCAGGCTGGACAAACTGAAATATGGGCTTGTCATCATGACTCTGCTTTTTCTTTGTATTGAAAATATGTGAATGGTCAACTGTAAAATAAGGAATGTTTGCCTGAAGCATATTGTTTTGTATAAAAAGAGAAGGCTGGCTTTGTTTTTTGGAGCAGTCTCCTGAGAATATACACTGTGTTGTACTTCTAGGACACCTGTTACTGACTGCAGCCAATAAATACGATCTTTGACTTCACCAAGAAAACTCTGTGTTTCTGTAGTCTGAAACAGGAAGAACTCAAAGTCTTTGGGTGTGTTCCCTGGCACCGCTGGGTTCTTAAAAACCCAGTACTTCAGATCTCTGCACCTCTCTGTTCTATGTAGGCTTAGAGATAGCTCTGCTCTCGGAGCTCCACACCTCTCTGTTCTGCGTAGGGTGAGAGATAGCTCTGATCTCAGAGTTCTGCACCTCTCTATACTATGTAGACAGAGAGATAGCTCTGCTGTTCTCATAGCTCTGCAGTGCTCTGTTCTACGTATCCTGAGAGATAGCTCTGCTGTGATATCTCTGCACCACTCTCTTCTACGTAGGATGAGAGATAGCTCTGCTGTCAGAGCTCCGTACCTCTCTATTCTACGTAGGCTGAGATACCTCTGCTGTCAGATCTCTGCACCACTCTCTTCTACGTAGGCTGAGGGATAGCTCTGCTCTCAGAGCTCTGTACCTCTCTGTTCTATGTAGGCTGAGAGATAGCTCTGCTCTCAGAGCTCTGCAACTCTCTGTTCTATGTAGACCGAGAGATAGCTCTGCTGTCAAATCTTTGCACCTCTCAACTCTACATAGGCTGAGAGATAGCTCTGCTGTCAGAGCTCTGGACCTCTCTGTTCCTCTGAGGCTGAGAGATAGCTCTGCTCTCAGAGCTCTGCACCTCTCTGTTCTACGTAGGTTGAGAGAAAGCTCCGCTGTCAGAGCTCTGTACCTCTCAATTCAACGCAGGCCGAGAGATAGCTCTGCTGTCAGAGCTCTGCACCTCTCTATTCTACTGAGGCTGAGAGATCGCTCTGCTCTCAGAGCTCCGCACCTCTCTGTTCTACGTAGGCTGAGAGATAGCTCTGCTGTTCTCAGAGCGATGCACCGCTCTGTTCTACATAGGCTGAGAGATAGCTCTGCTCTCAGAGCTCCGCACCTCTCTATTCTACGTAGGCTGAGAGATAGCTCTGCTGTCAGAGCTCAGCACCTCTCTGTTCTATGTAGGCTGAGAGATAGCTCTGCTCTCAGAGCTCCACACCTCTCTGTTCTGCGTAGGCTGAGACATAGCTCTGCTGTTCTCAGAGCTCTGCACCTCTCTGTTCTACCTAGGTTAAGAGCTAGCTCTGCTCTCAGAGCTCCGCACCTCTCTATACTATGTAGACCGAGAGATAGCTCTGCTATTCTCATAGCTCTGCAGCTCTCTGTTCTACGTATCCTGAGAGATAGCTCTGCTGTGATATCTCTGCACCACTCTCTTCTACGTAGGCTGAGGGATAGCTCTGCTCTCAGAGCTCTGCACCACTCTATTCTACTTAGGCAGAGAGATAGCTCTGCTGTCAGAGCTCTGCACCTCTCTGTTCTGCGTAGGCTGAGAGATAGCTCTGCTCTCAGTGCTCCGCACCTCTCTGTTCTGCATAGGCTGAGAGATAGCTCTGCTGTTCTCAGAGCTCTGCACCGCTCTGTTGTATGTAGGCTGAGAGATAGCTCTGCTATCCGAGCTCTGCAACTATCTTTTCTACATAGGCTGAGAGATAGCTCTGCTGTCAGAGCTCTGCACCTCTCAGTTCTATGGAGGCTGAGAGATAGCTCTGCTCTCAGAGCTCTGCACCTCTCTGTTCAATGTAGGCTGAGAGACAGTTCTGCTCTCAGAGCTCCACACCTCTCTGTTCTGCGTAGGCTTAGAGATAGCTCTGCTCTCAGAGCTCTGCACCTCTCTGTTCAATGTTGGCTGAGAGACAGTTCTGCTCTCAGAGCTCCACACCTCTCTGTTCTGCGTAGGCTGAGGGATAGCTCTGCTCTCAGAGCTCTGCACCTCTCTATTCTACGTATTCTGAGAGGTAGCCCTGCTGTCAGAGCTCTGCACCAATCTGTTCTACTTAGGCTGAGAGATAGCTCTGCTGTCAGAGCTCTGCACCTCTCTATTCTACGTATTCTGAGAGATAGCTCTGCTCTCGTAGCTTTACTTTTGAACAAACCGACTCAGAGGAAACACTTCACGAATTGTAACAGCATGAATGTTGTTTATGCAATTTTCTGCCCCTGCCACAAAATATATGTAGGGTAGACAACGCAGATGGCACGCATCAGAATCTGCCAGCACAAGAGCAGGATTCGATGTAAAACACCTAATGCGCCTCTAGTGGACCATTTCATCGAAAAAGATGATACCGAAATGGATCTACACTGGACAATCATTGACGCAATAAAAGTCCCACCATGGGGCGGAGATCTCAACCGACTCATGGACAAGGAAGAGCTTAAATGGATACTTAAGACTAAAATCATCCACAATGGTCTCGACCGTCTCGAAGATTGGACTTCTTTGCTAAGACCATGCAATTTTTTATGGATTAATTGAATATGACACTGCTACACCATCATAGTCCTCTATAACTCTATATGTATGTAATTTAATTGTTTTATTGGTAGTGGTTGGATGACTCACTAATTTGTTGGACTTATTCATGCCTTAAACAACACCTCGCAAAATGGCTGCCTCATTAGTTTACCTCTCCCTATGCAGAAGCATGAGAACTTCACTTTGCACCCACTTCTAAAATGGCCGACTCATTAGCTCACTTCTCCTAGCCTAAGAGCTAGAGACCTTCACCCGGTCACATGGCCACTGTCACATGATCGGCCCAAACTTAATGGAGTTTCCATTCCAAGCCGCGTACAGTCACTATGAGCATCGTCTCGACTGTCGGCTTGGACCCCATTCTAGGACCACTGCTCATCAACCACAGGGTAAGAGTACTGGTTGGTTCCATCTGCCCTAGTTTATAAATTATGACTGCCGTACCGGTTCCTCATTCCCCCTTGTTTCTCTCTCCTTAGGCTAAATTCTGCCACCTTAACAAGACTTTACAGATTCTAAGGTAAGCGGCACCGTAGGCCACCAAAACGCATGCCTCAGTATGGTCCCATTCCATTCCCTAACTCTAATGTTCGAGGCATATGAGCTGCAGATCGTACACTTAGCATTAGATCGCCACCTGGTGTTGAGCTCGGATGATTGCAGGTTGTTGTCTTCTTGGAGAAGTCTTTGTAGTCACGATATAGGTGACTCTTCCCTTATACAATACTGCGCATGGGCATCGGCTCCATCCTTAGATTGTTTTTTTCCGCCACTGGGTTCAAATGAAAGTTCCTCCGCTCCGGCTAGAAAAACTTTTCCAGCAACTTTGAAGTGAAAAACTTTCACAAACTTCAAGAAACTACCTTCGACATCGAAGACAAGGCTTTTCGACGACATAACTTCCATTCAGGTCATCGAAGTGGGCCATTAGGCCTATCGTTGCCGTGCGGCCTACACCACATGGAAAGAACTCCGTTCAAAAAATGCCCAAAATGCAAGTCAAAATTCCCGCATAGCGATCATCACGAGGTTTGCAAACTCTGTCTATCACCGGATCACGAGTTGAACTGCACAGCTTGTGCGTCCTTCCGATTGAAGAAGACCATGCGGGATCAGAGGGCCTGTCGACACGAAATGAGGAGATCAGCCCCAGCGCCGGACAATGTCTTCAACGAAGAGGTTCCGCTCGTTCCAGAAGAAGATGATTCGCCGGATCTACAAATCATATCAGAGGCAGAGGACTCGGTCAACTCGATTCCATCACGTCAACCCGTGACTACCTCTACCCCTGCACCTCATACACTGCCCAAGCCAAAGGCGAAGGTCAGCACTCCGCCCAAGGGGCCCAGTCGAGACCAAGCTCTACCTCTTAAAGCCCAGACTTCGAGCTCGGCTCTGAGGAAGACAACTACGCCTTCAGGTGCTTCGGCACCGAGCAAACCACACGTGCCAATCCCACCACTTCCAATGGCACCGAGGCCAAAAGACTCTTTAGAACCGAAACTAAAAGACTCTTCGGCACCGAAACCTAAAGACTCTTCGGTACCGAAACCGAAAGACTCTTCGGCACCGAAACCGAAAAACTCTTCGGCACCAAAACCGAAAGATTCTTCGACACCAAAGTCAAAAGATGTTTTGGCTCCAAAGCCGTCAACTTCCAAAGATAAAGAGGGAAAGTCAGCTTCTACTCCGAAGACTGCTGTTCCGGTGACAACACCCGCAAGGTCGGATCCCGAGGTTCCGAAGCTCTCGGACACACCTGTCAAACCGAAAGTAACACCTTCGGTACCAAGAACTTTGCCACAGGACACTGTAACACCTCCCAAGGCAAAACGACAAAAAACAACCTCTGTCGGAACTGAAAAAATCGACGCCGAAGAAGGTTGTAGAGGATGAAGAGGAAGAATTGTTTAGACCAGACCCTAAACAAAAGAAAATCTACATAAACCCAAAGACTGGACATGTGGGTGCCATACCTCATAAGAAGAGACCAGCAGAAACACCACCTACACCTGTGGTTCCTGCCAAAAAGAAGGACTGTGCAACTTCCCCTATGCACCCTCCCTCTCCTGCATCTCCTTCCTCTCCTATCCCTCCTTACATTTCACCTCAAATCTCTCCTGTATCCTCTCCCGCATCCTCACATTCACCACAAACTGATGAGGAGTATGACCTAGGTGGTGGGGAGGATCCAAATACAGACCCAAATACATATCCTTTAGATGAGGATGTCTATACTTTTCCACCTGATAATATGCCTGATATGCCGGATCCACAGTTATACCCAGCAAAGCCCTCTCCTCCAGAGGACAGCATTGGCTTTAATCACCTCTTACACAGAGCTGCCATCTACCACAATGTTTCAATGCACTCTGATGACATTGAGGAGGATTTTCTGTTAGATACTTTTGAGCCATCACACAGATCCACTCACATTCTTCCCATGATCAAAGGAGTCATTAAGCACGCCCCAGAAATATTCAAAGATCCTGTGCGTGCTAGGGTACTGAATCCAAGGATAGAAAAGAAATATAGGCCTGCACCCTCTGACCCAACCTATATTAAGGGACACTCTCCTCTAGACTCATTGGTGGTGTCCAATGCAAGAAAAAGAGCGAATTCACAGACTTCTGGTGAAACGCCCCCACCTGACAAGGAATCCAAAGTCATTGATGCGTCAGGTAAAAAGATTGCTGCACAAGCTACAAATATATGGCGCATTGCCAATACACAAGCCCTTCTCTCACGTTATGACAGGGCTCATTACGACCAATTAGAAACACTAATGCAGCACCTCCCAGATCAGTATAAAGATCAGGCAACTGAGCTCATTCCACCCCAGACCTCACAGCCCCCACCGACAACTCTTCTTACCTGGCTCAGCACCAGAACGACATGCACCTCACCTCCTCCCCCAACACACCAGTCACTCACCCACCTGCTGCTACCACCGCACACTCCGCAATCACAGACATAAATAACCTCCCATCACACACCAACCGACCCCACACTCCCACTCCAGTGACCCCCTCTCATAATACCCCCACCCATCCTCTCCCCCCTGACACCATAGACCCCGCCCACAACCCCTCTAACCTACTTCAGCACCAGAACGACACTCATAGCGACAATTCCCGCACCCTGTCCCCCCCCTCTCTCAGCCCCCACTTTCACACGCTAACTAAGCATGCAGCGCACACCACATCTACTATCTTAACTCCCCAGTCCCACGACAGGACCACCTCCAACCTCAACTCCTCCCCCACTCTCAGCCCTCACTTCACTTCAGGCTCCCCTTTCACCACCATCATACACTCCACTTCCCCCCCGCCCTCTCCCCCTGCCATGAATCCCCGTCTCCACGCCTCCAACCTCCTCCATACTTCATCCACTCCCATCGCCCCCTTACCCTCTCTCCCTAACACGTCCACCCCCAACACTAATACTCACCCCACGCTAGACAAGATTATGTCCTTCCTCCTACAACTCAAAGAAGAAATTCACACCATCAGGGAAGACATGCACACCATCAAAGAGCTGCTCACCACACCCCCTAGACTCGCCTCTCTCACCACCACCCCCCCTCTCAACCTGCTACCCTCCCGTCCCGACAACGCTCCTAAGCCACGTCCCTCACACCGGACCGCGATCCATGCCCACAATCGCAACAAGCACAACCGCTGCACTCACTGGACCGCAATCCCCGCCCACAATCGCAACAACCGCCCCCTTCGTACATGCAACCCTCTCTCGGACCTCGACACCCTCTCCCTCCTCCGCTCCTACGACCAAGCTCCCCTAAACATCACAACTGCCTCGCACCTCCCCATCCCCACAATACACTCAAATCCCCGCAGATCCTCCACTCTTAACAACAGAATATCCGTCCCAAATAACCTTAGAAAAGTCCCCCTCTCTCGAGTACCCTCTTCCTCTCCAGACACACCCCGTCTCAAATGCACTCTCCTAAACTGCAGATCGGCTTCTAAACACTCCTCCGCCATCGCTGATCTCATCCTAAGATTGGACCTTGACCTAATCATCCTGACTGAAACCTGGTTAACCGAATCCTCTACACCTATAATGGACATTCTGGTCCCCCCTAACTACCACATCATTAGGCTTGACAGGTCTGGCAAGATAGGTGGCGGAATTGCATGCATATACAGGAACAGCCTTTCTGTACTGACAGTTTCCGTGCCGTCCCTACCCTCCCCAACTTCCTACGAATACATCTGCCTCGATATCATCAGTGATGGTAAACCGATATGCTCTCTCCATGGCATTTACCACCCTCCCAGAGACCACCTCATCTTCGCCCAACAAATGATGGACCTGATTTCAACCAACGCAGGACGACAGCTCACCCAAATATACCTGGGTGACTTCAACCTCCATTGGAACGACCTTAACGATGCGGTGGTAAATAGTCTTAAAAGCTTCCTCAGCGCACTGGACCTCACACAATTATGCAACAGCCCGACCCACAAGAAAGGCTCTATCCTCGACCTTATCATCGCCAAAGAGGGCGCTACTCAACTTGAGACTATTCAACCCTGTGACTGGTCAGACCATCATATTGTTACATTTCACATCAATGAAAAAGTCAAACTCAACTCGGTTCAACCCACCAGACCTAAAGTCTGGAAAAGAGACCTGAAAAAACTCAACCCATTATCCTTACCCCCGAACAGTCGCGACCTCCTACTCCCCCCTGCTGGCGTTACAGATGTCCAATCCCTGACTGACCACTATCTGAGCGCCGTGACCTCAATAATTAATGAGGCTGCTCCCATGCAGCTAAAAAGAGTCTCCGCTAAAATCTCCAACCCATGGTACGACGGGAGTCTCAATGAAGATAGACGAGCCATGAGATTGGCAGAGCGCACCTGGAGGTCAGCTCCCTCTGCACTACACCTGAAAACCCTGAAGAAAAAGAGAAACGCCTACTTCAGGAAAATAAAGCGCTCAAAAGCAAACTTCTTCAGCCTCCAGCTCGACCAAGCAAAAAATCGCCCTAGAAAACTCTTTGAGTTAATCAGAACACAAGCCAAGGAACAGCCCCAACCTCTCAGTACCTTGCACGAAGCACCCTCCTGTGAAGACTTCGCCACCTTCTTTACCCAAAAAACTGACAACATAAAGAATGATCTCCGCGCTGATGCAATACTCCACAACACACTCAACTGCATAACACCCACCGAACCTAAAAACAATGCAACATGGTCAACCTTTGAAACCTACTCCGAAGAAGAAATAGGCAAACTGCTCAACACCCTGAAACCTTCCAATCACCTCACGGATCCCCTCCCTGCTAACGCTGTCAAAGATTTCATCCCACTGCTCCTTCCTCTCTGGACTAAAATCATCAACAGCTCGCTCCAAGAAGGAACCATCCCTGACTCCCTCAAAGTTGGACAAGTCACTCCTTTGCTAAAGAAACCTACTGCCGACCCATCCGACCTAAACAACTACCGTCCCATTACCAATATTCCCACTCTCGCCAAATTATTGGAAAAATGCGTTCAACTACAACTGACTAAACATATCGACCTGTTTGATCTACTCAACCCGCATCAATCAGGCTTCCGAGCAGGACACAGCACTGAAACTGCTATGACTCACATAATTGATGACGCCCTTCAAATCCTAGATCAAGGTGATACCTGCCTCCTCATCCTGCTTGATCTCTCTTCGGCATTCGACACCGTCAAACATGAGAAGTTACTCGATCTTCTGAGCACAAGAATGGGTTTTTCTGGGACTGTTCTCAAATGGTTCACCTCCTTTTTACACAACAGGTCGCAGAAATTCAAGAGTAACAACCTGATGTCCTCTCCAATACCTGTGTCGTTAGGCGTCCCCCAAGGATCTTCCCTATCACCAACCCTGTTCAACCTAGTTATGGAACCTCTCACCACCTTGCTTCAAGCATCCAATGTACTTTTTCACATGTACGCAGATGACACCCAACTATATCTCAAATTACAATCCCCCAACGACATTTTACTACTGAACTCTACGATTAGAAGCACCCAATCCTGGCTTGCTGATAATCATCTCAAACTCAATGCTCTGAAAACAGAATTCCTGCTGATCGCACCTCCCGCGAAGATCCCCATCACGCAAACCTGGCTTAAACAGTTAACGGCACTCAATGTCCAACCCATCATAGTGGACTCAGCGAAATCTTTAGGCATAACCCTCGACTCCAACCTTAACATGCAGCATCATATCAGCAAGGCTACTAAGGGAGCGAACTTCCAAATCAATACACTGAGGAAACTTAAACCCTTCCTACCAGCCAAAGACTTCCAAACTGCAGTACAAGCTCTAGTAATCCCACGAATTGAATACGGCAGCACCGCCCTCTGCGGTCTCCCGTTAACCAGCACTGCACCACTAAGAGCCTCTCTAAACGCTGCAGCCAGACTCATCACTGGATCAAAAAAACACTCGCACATCACCCCTGATTTGAAATCACTGGACTGGCTGCCTTTTGAAGCCAGAATACATTTGAAAATCGCCTGCATGACACACAAGGCTCTACATCTGAGCTCTCCCGGATATCTCACTCAGAAGCTGTCAATCTCTGGCGGCTCTAGAATCACTAGAGGCACAGACAATCTTCTGCTAAAACCTCGAAGATTCCGGAAGGCAAAAACATATAAACGCTCTTTCTCAGGAATGGCACCCAGGATCTGGAACTCACTCCCTCCTGAAACCAGACTCCTCTCCTCCTTCACACTTTTTAAGAAAGAAGTAAAAGCTATTTTTATGGCCAAATACACTTGTCCTATTTGCGTGGATTTGGAAAGACCCTACTCCGACCTGTATTACTCTGTTCGAACTCTATGACTATGTATTTCACCTGAATTATTGTCGCTACTAACTATCTACTGTATTATTGATGCTACTGACTATCTATGCACACACTTAACTGTTATATTTGTATTATTGATGTGCTGTACTACTTATGTGTATCCCACCTGTACTATTGATGCTACTGACTATCTATGCACACATTTAACTGTTATATTTGTATTATTGATGTGCTGTACTACTTATGTGTAACCCCACTCTCTTGCTGGCATTCCCAGCCGTGTAAAGCGCTCTGATATCTGCAAAGATCCTGTTCGCGCTATATAAAACTTTCAAAATAAATAAATAAATAAATAAATAAATGCCTCAATAAAATGTGCACTAGATGTCGCAGACACAGCTGCTAGAGCTGTAAATACTAGCGTGATACTCAGGAGACATGCATGGCTGCGCATTTCCGGGTTCAAATAAGAGGTGCAAACCACAATTTTGAACCAGCCCTTTAACCCGTTATTCGGTCCAGAAGTAGACACTACACTGGAGAAAATGAAAAAAGACACAGATACGGCAAAGTCATTGGGAGCTCTATAATCCACACAGACTAGAGGTTCTTTTCGTCGCTCCTTTTATAGAGTAGGGTCCAAGAAGACTGGAGCAGACACTGCAACATCTTTCAAGACACAAACACAAACATCCTCATACAAAGGATAATTTAGAGGAGGATACAGGGGCAATAATAACAAAGGAAGAGGGCGCGGAAACAACAGCAATCGCTCCTCCTCCACAACTAAACAGTGACTTCCCTCTGCTCCCCCAACAGCATTCCACTCCTGTGGGGGGCAGATTAACACAGTTCCTGCCTGTCTGGAATTCCATCACAACGGACAGGTGGGTGAGACAGATTATCCAACATGGCTACTGCCTAGAACTTACAGCAACCCCCCCAAACATACCACCCAGACATCGTCCTATGTCCACAGATCACCGGACTCTACTTCAACAAGAAGTTCTAGCACTTCTACAAAAAGAGGCTATTCAACTAGTCCCATTAGAGGAACAGGGGACTGGGGTTTACTCGCTGTGTTTTCTAATTCCCAAAAAGGATGGGACACTGAGACCAATTCTCGACCTCAGGCCCCTCAACCATTACATACAATCAGATCATTTTCATATGATCACTCTGCAACAAGTGCTCCCACTGTTGCAACAAGGCGATTTCCTTTCAACACTAGACTTAAAGGACGCCTATTTTCACATTCCAATACATCCTTCTCACAGGAAGTACCTACTGTTTGTAATACAAGGACAGCACTATCAGTTCAAAGTCCTTCCATTTGGTGTTACCACAGCTCCACAAGTGTTCACAAAGTGCTTAGCAGTAGTAGCAGCACAGAAGACAACAAATACACGTCTTCCCTTACCTGGATGATCGACTCATAAAAGCCAAATCATTCCACCAATGTGTA
The DNA here is from genome assembly GCF_964263255.1 of Lissotriton vulgaris. Taxonomy (NCBI): domain Eukaryota; kingdom Metazoa; phylum Chordata; class Amphibia; order Caudata; family Salamandridae; genus Lissotriton; species Lissotriton vulgaris. Next base: position 170,941,074 of record NC_141685.1, read on the forward strand.
CAACACACTCGGCAGACAATTCAATTGTTGCACAACTTAGGGTTTACGATCAACTACACAAAGTCGCACCTAGAGCCTTCGCACGTGCATCAGTTTCTTGGAGCTACCATAAACACATCTACAGCTCTAGTGTATCCCAGTCCAGCCAGGATACAGAGCATTCAAGCCTTAGTCTCAACCTTTCAATACCAACAGTCTCTCCAAGCAAGAGTGTTCATGAGATTAATAGGCATGATGGCATCTTGCATCCTCATAGTGCCACATGCAAGACTGCAAATGCGTCCATTACAAGAGTGTCTAGCACGACAGTGGAATCAGGCTCAAGGTCAGCTCACAGACCTGGTGTTGGTAGACAGCCGTACGCATCACTCTCTGCAATGGTGGAACACCAAAAACTTGACAAGAGGACGGCCGTTCCTCGAGCCTGTTCCACAAATAGTGCTCACAACAGACGCATCCCTCACAGGATGGGGAGCCCATCTCTTACACCACACGACTCAAGGTCGATGGAACAACCAACAAAAGCTGTTGCATATCAATCATCTAGAGTTGCTAGCAATATTCTTTGCACTCAAAACCTTTCAACTTTAAGTACAGAACAAAGCTGTCTTAATCCGGACGGACAATATGACAGCAATGTACTATATACAAAAACAGGGGGGGACACACTCTCTGCAACTGTCCCAGCTCGCAAAGAACATTTGGAGATGGGCCGTTCCTCAAAACATATATCTGTTAGCAGAACACCTTCCAGGAGTTCACAATCAGATAGCGGATGTGTTAAGTCGGCAGTCACAACAGATTCACGAATGGGAACTGGATCCACAAGTTCTTCAACCATTCTTCCAACAGTGGGGGCACCCACACATAGACCTGTTTGCCACCCACGAAAATGCAAAATGCCCAACCTTCGCCGCCAGGTTCCCACACCCAAGGTCAGAGGCCAATGAAATATGGATGAACTGGTCAGGCAGATTTGTGTACGCTTTTCCGCCTCTCCCCCTCATTCCACTAGTGGTGCACAAGCTCAAACAACAGTCTCACAAGCTCATTCTAGTAGCTCCCACATGGGCACACCAGCCGTGGTTCACCACGCTACTAGATCTCTCTCTGGTTCCACATCAAAAGTTACAGCTCACACCCTCAATGTTAACACAGAACCATGGAGAAATCAGACACCCAGACCCGAACCAACTGAATTTGGCGATCTGGCTCCTGAAGTCTTAGAGTTCGGTTATCTTAACCTACCACCAGACTGCATGAATATCATTAAAGAGGCGAGAAGACCCACTACTAGAGCGTGTTATGCCGCCAAATGGAAAAGATTTGCAATATATTGCAAACATAATCACATTGATCCACTGGATCCTTCTATCCAAAATATCATTTGTTACCTGTTACATCTACAAAGGTCTAATTTGGCATACTCTTCCATACGCCTACATCTTGCAGCAATTGCAGCCTATTTACAAAACAGGCAGCCTCTGTCTCTTTTTAGGGTACCTACAATCAAAGCATTTGTGGAAGGATTAAAAAGAATAATCCCTCCCAGGCTGCCACCTTCCCCAGTATGGAACCTGAATCTTGTCCTTACGAGACTCATGGGACCCCCTTTTGAGCCTCTGCATAAATGTGAACTGCAATTTCTCACATGGAAAACTGCTTTCCTTGTTGCCATCACCTCTCTCAGAAGAGTAAGTGAAATACAATCGTTCACTATACAAGAACCATTTTTTCAAATACATACTAATAAAGTGGTTCTCAAATCTAATCCAAAATTTCTTCCAAAGCTTATCACACCTTTTCATTTAAACCAATCTGTAGAGTTACCTGTGTTTTTCCAAAACCCAGACTTGGTAGCAGAAAGGGCCTTACACACGTTAGATGTTAAAAGAGCGCTGCTATACTACATAGATAGAACCAAATCCTTTAGAAAGACAAAACAATTGTTTGTATCTTTCTCTCCTCCACACAAAGGCAACCCTATTTCTAAGGGTGAGATTGCCAGGTGGATTGTTAAGTGCATACAGATATGCTATCAGAAAGCAAAAAGCACGCTAACAGTTCCTCCTAGACCACACTCTACTCGCAAGCTAGGAGCCTCTACGGCCTTCTTAGGAAATATACCATTAGAGGACATATGCAAGGCAGCAACATGGTCTACACCCAAACACCTTCACTAAACACTATTGTGTTGATGTGCAAGCCAAGCAGCAAGCTGCAGTAGGCCAAGCTGTCCTTAGAACACTATTTCATACTACTGTAATGGATACAGGCGACCACCGCTAGGGGAGACACTGCTGCACAATCGATGCAAAGTGTACGATCTGCAGCTCATATGCCTCGAACGGAAAATGCTACTTACCAGTATGCATCTATTCTTGCCATGTAGAGCTGCAGATTCGTACATGCCCTCCCGCCTCCCCGACCTGTATCCATCCCAGTTCTCATCTTACTTAGATACACACATATATTTATTTATTACTGGCATTTATAGAGCGCAACCAAATACCCTTGGGTGTCTCGGCGCTAGACTGCAGTAATGTCTCTCCTTAGAAGTAGGAACAGAAGGCTATGTGAATGTGTTACTGGTCAAATAACCACGTTTTCAATTTTTTCCTAAACTGTAGGAGTGAAGAGCTGGATTTAACGTAGTAGGGTAAGGTATTCCAGATCTTGGAAGCTGCAACATGGAAGCGACGGTCGCCCCAAGTGACTGTCTTACTACGTGAGGTGATTAGTTGCTTCAGTCCTAGGGAGCGGAGTGCTCTGACTGGTTTGTAAGGTTTTAATTGCTCTTTCAGGAAACGAGGTCCCTGATCCTGCATTACCTTGTAGACTATACACATGGCTTTAAACTTTATCCTATTTTGGATCGGTAGCCAGTGATAAGCTCTCAGAGTGTCCGAGATGGGAGCAAATTTGGGCGTTTTGGATAGCAGACGTGCGGCCGCATTTTGTACCATCTGAAGCTTTTTTGTGACTCTTTTTTGAGCGTTCAGGAAGAGGCCGTTGCAATAGTCCAGAGTAGTAAGGACCAGTGATGTGACCAGAGTCTTAGCGGCCGTGTCAGGTAGAAAAGGCAGGATTTTCCTGATCATCCTGAGTTTAAAATGGGCCGTAGAAGCTACCTTATTGGCATGGGCCATAAAGTTGAGCTGGTCATCAAATATAACTCCCAAATTTCTGACCTTAGAGGTGGGACAAGGTGGAGTGCCAAAAGTTGATGGCCACCAAGTTGTCGGCCAAGATGGTGAAAGGTTACCGAAGATGACTACCTCCGTTTTTTCGGAGTTTAGCTTCAAGCAGTTACCTGCCATCCACTCACCTATGGCAGACATGCCGGATTGGAACCGTCCGGCTACCTCCTGACCGTCGCCCTTAATGGCCAGCACCAGCTGCGTGTCGTCAGCGTAAGAGGTTAGGCTCATCCCATGGGCTTTGATGACACTAGCAAGGTCCGACACATAAATGTTAAAAAGTGTCGGACTTAGGGATGAGCCTTGAGGAACCCCACAAGGTAACGACCGGCTGGCAGATTGAAAAGAGCCCAGTGCGATAGCCTGGGTTCTGTTAGCCAGAAAGGAGGCCAGCAAGTTTCTCGCAGTGGACTGGATACCCATTTTTTCGACACGGTTGACTAAGGTCTTATGGTCAACCGTGTCGAATGCTGCGGAAAGATCTAAGAGTACCAGCAGGGCTGTCCCTCCTTGGTCTCGGATGGCTCTTATATCATCCGCTGCTTTAATAAGAGCCGTTTCCGTCCCGTGGTATTTACGGAACCCAAACTGGGTATCATCGAGCAGATTATATCTCTCTATATAATCTGACAGCTGTTGGTTCATAGCTTTCTCCGTGATTTTCGCTAAAAATGGGAGACTTGCTATAGGTCGATAGTTTTTCAGCTCTTGTCTGTCGAGATTGGCTTTTTTTAGTAAGGGCTTGATCAGAGTGTTTTTCAAGGAATCCGGGTAGGATCCAGAGCACAAGATGGTATTACAGACTAGGGTAAGGGTGGGAATGATAGTGTCTGAGACCATAGTCAGCACTAATGTAGGGCAAGGGTCCAAGGCTGAACCTGATTTAACTGATTTCAGTAAGATCTTAGTTTGATCAGTAGTTAAAGGATTAAAACTTGTCAGAGAATTGCTCAGGGCAGACAGAGGAGGATGGGTGGGGATGGGAGATGATTCTGAGGTAAAAGCTTGATATATATCGTTTACCTTCGCAAAGAAAAACTCTGACAGTGCATCGCATAGTGATTGCGAGGGAGGAGGTGTTAAATCAGGTGTGTTACCCGATAATGTTTTAGCAATATTGTATAACTGTTTGCTAGAGTTTTTGGCTTGTTCTATGTGTTTAGAAAAAAAGAGCTTTTTTGCTGCCGTTATCATGGATTTATACGTGGCTAGGGCGTCTTTATATTTGTCCTTACTTTCGCTGTCATAAGCTCGTCGCCAATGCCTTTCCCTATTCCTTGTTAGTTGTTTTTGTGTTTTTAGCTCTTTTGTGTACCATTGGGCAGTCGGGGTACTCCTGTTTCTCGAAAGAGACTTAATAGGTACTAGTTGCGAGGTGGCCACACTCAGCCATTCATGGAATTGGTGTGTAGCAACACTGGGGTCATTGGATAAATCCGGTCTGAGTTTGTTTAATAGCGTGTTTAAGCTATCATAGTTTAAATCCTTCCATGCTTTGAAAGGACCTGGCTTAAGGTGAGGGGTCTTTTTGCTCAATTGTTCTTTAATGGTCATGTTGAAGAAGATGGCCGAGTGGTCTGTCCAGGTCATAGGAAGAGTGTCGGTGACATGTAGATCTTCGATGTTTGTGAATATGCCATCAAGCGTATGTCCTGCTTGATGGGTTGGGGTGTTAACCAATTGCCTGAGGCCGATTAATTCTAGGTCTGATGTAAGGGAAATAGAGTCCTTGTCGTGCTTTTGTTCAAGATAGAAATTAAAATCGCCCATGATGGTGGTGGAGTCATCTGTGGCTATGGATTCAGTTATAATCCCCAGATTGGCTAGGAACGCTGCTCTGGACCCAGGGGGTCGATATAAGAGCACTCCCTTAAAACTGAAACATCCTTTTTTCTCTTACTGTATCTTTACTAACTCCATCATTTCCCATCATGGCGAAAAACAATCTAAGGATGGAGCCGATGCCCATGCGCAGTATTGTCCAAGGGAGGAGTCACCTATATCATGACTACAAAGACTTCTCCAAGAAGACAACAGCCTGCAATCATCCGAGCCCAACACCAGGTGGCGATCTAATGCTAAGTGTACAAATCTGCAGCTCTACATGCCAAGAACAGATGCATACTGGTAAGTAGCCTTTTCCTTCCCCTCCCCAGCTGCCGGATTCTCATCGCAAACCTGCATCGAGAACGCAGCACGCTGTTGTATGACGGTAAGGACACCACCAGCCACTACTGCTCGCACAATGTTCCATGGAGCATCTTAATCACTATGGGCCATATGTATCAAATAGTCATTTTGCGATTCTCAAATAGCGATTTTTTGGGAATCGCTATTTGAGAATCGCAAAATGCTATGTATGTAGGATTCGCAATACATTTTGCAAATCCTACATATTCCTTAATCAATCAATCAATCATCGCATTTATATAGCGCACTACTTACCCAGAGGGTCTCAAGGCGCTGGGGGAGGGGGATCTGCTACTACTTGCGATTCGCAATTAAGGAATACCTCCCCAATCATTCCTATGGGCCTAGAGGCCCTAAGGAATGAATGGGAAGACATTATCAATTTGTGATTCCGAAATTGAGAATGCAATTTCAAGGGTGCAGGGATGTCCAAAGGACACCCTGTTGCACCCCTGAAGTAAGCATGGGTGCACATATGACGCACATACATGCCCTAAGGGCATGTATGTGCTTCACATAGCACTTTGAAAAATGCAAAAAGTGCATTTTTCAAAAAAATCGCAAATTACCACCAACTTGAAGTTGGTGGTAATTTGTGATTCCTTAAGGCGCAATTGCACTTCTCTGGTGCATCTTAAATTGCATTAAAGGAATCGCAAAATTTGCGATTCCTTAAATGCAATCGCAAAATAAGAAATCGCAAATTTTGCAATTTCTTATTTTGCACACAGATTTGCTACATACGTACCATTTAGCAAAAATGCGTTCGCAAACGCCGAAATGCGAACGCATTTGTGCTTGATACATATGGCCCTATATGCCTCTTTCACTTGCAGAATAATTTTTTTTTTTAAACTTCACCGGCTACCTCCACGTACGACTATTGTCACTCCGGCATTTTCGTAGGTAAGCGCCATGATCCGCCTTGTTGCACCGCACTCCTTGATACTTTTCGGCATTGTTAATTTCACCCATGCCCGCACTTTTTCTTCGGCCATGTATAATTCCTAAGGTACTGGCCTTGGCTACGATTTATCGCATCATAGCAGCGCAGGTCCGATAGTACCAACGGGCATTCTTCTCAGGTGCGTACCATGTGTGAATCTATTTAATCGGGCCTTCCCACACCAGCTGAAATTTCCCTCATACCATATCGTTCCTCCACGGAGAAATACGTCCAACCCTCTTGTAATGTGATTTATTTCACATGTATTGTAAATAATGTTGATATTAGGGCACCCTGTCACATGGATCGGTATTATGATACTCACTGATCACGCATGCCTGTCTTAATTATGTACATTATGTTTATATAATTTATATACCTCTTTTCTCCCCATTTTTCTTCCCCTTTTCCCCCAATTGTCAATCCATGTTTATGTATTGTCCATGTGATATGTTTTGAATTTGTATCTGGGCTTGAAGTAGATAAGGAAATTTAACACAGGCATGAATTACAATGTCCTGAGGATGATCCCCTCATCTTAGCATGGGGATCGAAATGTCGTTGACACCCTATACACTATATGTTTTTGACTATACTATATGATATGTCACAATAGTGTATTTACCATTTATTAGCCTGCAAAATTTGATCATACGCAGACTTTCTCCCCTTGCCTGACACTCCCTCTTTTTGTATGTCACACTTGTCTATAAGTGGTAGTAGGACAAAGGCTGTGTCCCACTTGGATTTGCATAGATAACTGACTACTTTAACATATGATATATTAAATCCTGTCTGGCTGGACAAAGAATATAGAAATCATTTGATCTATATTTATTTCTCTTTTGTATCCTTCACTGTCTGGAGACCGCTGTCTTTAGAAATACTGTATGTACCCATGGTCCCTGACCAATTGCTTTATTGGGTTTTTCTTGTGCCGTGTACCAAAGTGGATTAACAGCAGGGCTGGCCTCTGTGGGCTCAAGGCAGGCTCCAGGCAGCAAAGCAGTCCTTCGAGGAACAGCGAGGACGTCTTGCAGAGTATGCAGCAGGTCACAGCAGCAGGCAGTCCTCTGAGACTCCTTCCGCAGGTCCAGAAAATGAGCTGAAGAGTGGGGCTGAGGGTCCTATTTTTTATACCTGGTCCCCTTCCTCTGGAAGGTGGGAGAAGTTTTTAGTAAGTTTTTTAGGAGTGCATGGAACTTCCTGACTCCCCTTCCCTGGGTCCAAGATGGCTGCAATGACAATGTGGAGGTGATAAGTCATTTGTGTGACGGCAGAGCACAGCCTATTCATCTGCAAGTGGGGCTGTCCTACAGAGAGGAGTCTGTCCATAGAGAGGAGCATGTCCATAAAGAGGGTCTGTCTGTAGGAAGAGGTCTGTCCGTAGGAAGGAGTCTGTCAGTAGAGAGAAGACTGTCCGTAGAGAGGAACCTGTCCGTAGAGAGGAACCTGCCCATAGAGAGGAGCATGTCCATTAAGAGGGGTCTGTCCATAGGGAGAAGTCAGTCCATAGAGAGGAGCCTGACCATAGAGAGGAGTCTGTCTATGGAGAGATGTCTTTTTGTAGAGAGGACTGTGCATAGAGAAGAGAGTGTCCATCGAGAGAAGTCTGTCCATAGAGAGGAGTCTATTCATAGAGAGGAGTCTGTCCATACAGCAGAGTCTGTCCATATGGAAGAGTCTGTATATAGAGACGGTCTGTCCATGGAGAGGAGCCTGTCCATTTAGACGGGTCTGACTGTAGGGAGGGGTCTGTCCGTAGGAAGGAGTCTGTCCGTAGAGAGAACTCTGTCCACAGAGAGGAGTCCGTCGATAGAGAGGAGTTTTTCCATATAGTGTGGCTTGACCGTAGAGAGGAGTCTGTCAATAGATAGGTGTCTGTCTGTAGAGAGAAGTCTGTCCACAGAGACGAGTCCGTCCATAGAGAGGAGTCTGTCTATGGAGAGGTGTCGGTTTGTAAATAGGAATGTGCATAGAGAAGTGATTGCCCGTAGTGAGGACTCTGTCCATACAGCAGAGTCTGTTCATAGAGTGGAGTCTGTCCATACAGCAGAGTCTGTCCATAGAGAGGAGTATGTCCATAGAGCGGAGTCTGTCCGTAGAGCGGAGTCTGTCCATAGAGAGGAGGAGTTTGTCCATAGGAAAGGGGATTGTCCTGAGAGAGAAGTCTGTCCATAGAGAGGGGTCTGTCCATAGAGAGGAGTCTGTCCATAGAGAGGAGTCCCTCCATAGAGAGGAGTCTGTCCATAGAGAGGAGTCTGTCCGTAGAGATGAGATTGTTTGTAGAGTGGAGTCTGTACATCGAAAGGCATCTGTTCTTAGATGGGAGTGTGTTTATAAAAAGGGTTCTGTCCATAGAGCGAAGTCTGTCCATAGAGCGGAGTCTGTCCGTAGAGCGAAGTCTGTCCATAGAGCGGAGTCTGTCCGTAGAGGGGAGTCTGTCCATAGAGCAGAGTCTGTCCCTAGAGCGGAGTCGGTCCGTAGAGCGGGGTCTGTCTGTAGAGCAGGGTCTGTCCGTAGAGCGGGGTCTGTCCGTAGAGCGGAGTCTGTCTGTAGAGCGAGGTCTGTCCGTAGAGCGGGGTCTGTCCGTAGAGCAGGGTCTGTCCGTAGAGCGGGGTCTGTCCATAGAGAGGAGTCTGTCCATAGAGAGGAGTCTGTCCATAGAGATGAGTCTGTCCATAGAAAGGGGTCTGTCCATAGTTAGGAGTTTTTCCCTAGAAATGAGACAATTCCATGGAGATGTGTCTATTCTATAGAGAGGAGTCTGTTGATAGAGAGGAGTCTGTCCATACCGCCTATGTACAGACAGACCCTCTTTATTGAAAGACTCATTCCTACAGACAAACCCCTTCCTACGGTCAGACTCCTCTCTATGGACAGACCTGTCTCTATAGACAGCCTCCTCTCTACAGAAGACTCTTTCCGATGGACAGACTCCTCTTTATGGACAGACTCCTCTCCGGACAGACTCCTCTCTATAGAATAGACTCCGCTCTAAGGAATGGACTCCTCTCTATCGACCGACTTCTCCCTATGGACAGATATTTTCTATGGAGAATTTCTTCTCTACGGACAGACACCTCTCTACGGACAGACTCCTCTCTATGGACAGACTAATTTTTAAGAACAGACTCCTCTTTATGGACAAAGTCCTCTGTATGGACAGACTCCGTTCTATGGACAGACTTCTCGCTACGGCCAGACTCTTTTCTATGGACAGGCTCCTCTACATGAGCTGAGTCCTCTCTAAGGACAGACACCTCCTTATGGACAGACTGCTCTCTATGGACAGACTGCTCTCTATGGACAGACTGCTCAGTCCTTCCATAGAGAAAGGTTTGTCCATAGATCGGAGTCTGTCAGTATGTAGGATTCTGTCCGTATATAGGAGTCTGTCCATAGAAAGGAGTCTCAACATAGAAAGGGGTCTGTCTGTAGGGAGGAGTCGGTTGATAGGGAGGAGTCTGTCCATAACGAGGGTCTGTCTGTAGGTGGGAGTCTGTTCATAGTGAGGAGTCTGTCCTTAGAGAGGGGTCTGTCCGTAGGAAGGAGTCTGTTCATAGTGACGAGTCTGTCCGTAGAGGATATTTTATACAGTGATAAAAGTGCCAACAATATGTGTTCCTGATATTTTTGTACTCACCATTATAAGTATAGGATATTTTCAACATCGATATTTATGTCACAATATTTTATATTTCAATTCAATATTTTTGTATTGCAATATTCCCAGAGGCGATATTTGGTCTGTGCCGCTCGCAGTGGTAGGAGTGTTTTCGGAGCCTGTGGACTGACTGTGCACTCGGGACCGAGAGGACCAGCAGCCCGGTTGTAATCACAGCTGTGTCCTCTTCCCGGTGATCCCGCCCTTTGCCTGTAGGCATTTAGCCAATCCCTCTCTCTGCTTCACGGAATGTGCGTGGGCGCGCGCGCACCAGACGAGGCTGGGCTGGCCCCCCCCTTTACATCGGTGTATCCATATCTACAGTAAGCGCATAGTATCTCCCTACTGCCATCTATCGAACTAGTCTTATCTCCGATTGTGTAATCTGAGTTGCATTTGATTCTAGCTGTTGCACTTATCCCCTACAGGGCCATGAGTACACGCCTAAAGGCAGGAAATCTCTGGTGGGCGGGTCGGTCAGAGGGACGTTAGACCAATTTATAACGAGGGCTGCTTCTGTCCTCGAACGTGAAATAGCTATCACGGAACGGCGTCTGTCTTCGGAACCTTTATATAACAGACGCTCGTCCCTGGGCCCCATCCAACAAGCAAATACACCACCAGTTGAAAGTACGCAAAATGCCTTAATTGGGAATATTAGCATTCCGCTACAGCTACAAGATATAACCGACCCAATTGAATTAAATAGGGACCGCCACATAAATGACGCAAATATAGATACACTAGTAGAAATTACATCTAAGGAAGATTTATCTATAACTTCCCCCAACCACATCCCGAGAAAGAAAACATCCAATAAAAAAACAGGACTAGGGCAGACATCGAAGAAAAGAAAGTGCAGGGGGAACACTCATAACGGTAGATGTGCAAAAAGACCGAAAGTTCTAGAGAGACCTATAGAGAAGTTAGGCACATCTGTAAGAGAGACTATGCCAGACCATCTCCCCCCTACCCTCCCACTATATACAAGAACTAATGGGAGGTATAGAGCAATTAGCTAAATCTCTCTTATTACCTCTTGTAGAGAGGGTCAAATGAATGGCCGAACAATTGGGGTCCATACATAAAGAGATTGCAACTAATACCGTTTTAACTAGGGAACTGACAACTCATAAACAGAACCAGCCAACACACTCTATATCTCTAGGGCCGACACTCACAAATGTAACGAATAGTTTGGTCCCACCGTTCCTCCCCGTAGAGAATACTCTGGTACCACCGATTATAGAGAAGACTATTACCACAGATAGGGGAGTAACAGTGGGTGGCGAAACTAATAATTTAGCTAGTTCCAAAGTAATTCCCGCCAGGAAAACCCCTTCTCCTAAGAAAATGCGAGCAAATTTTCAAAAAATAGATCTGCCACCAGAGGCGGCACCTTATGTCGTGGTATTAACCGGGGTCCGGAAATTGGAGGTTGGAAAAACCGAAGGTTACCACGAATTAAAAAATAAAGTTGTATTCTGGTTGCAGAAAAACAGACCATTGCCCCCCAATATTAATGGAGAAATCCTTCATGTAAGGAGACTAGATTGGGTGGGGTACAGACCGAAGGATATTAAGGGGGACGTCATTATTATTAACTTTAGAGACCACAGGGCAACTACACATATTGGAGATTGGTATACGGAGAGAGGCAGGGAAGAAATTTCGACACATGATCTTAGTTATTTCTATCCACAGTCCCTATTAACAAACCCCTCAAGATTCCGGACCCCCTACAAGTGTAACCTGAGTTATAATATCCCCACCTTCAATCGTTACACCATGCTCTCCGGTTTGGATGGAATAGATTGACTCTCCAATAAGTTATCTAGGGTCCACCATACACTCAAACAACGGGAAATCTCAGTGGCCCCAAACTTTGCCCCTCAAGGCGAACTGATTAGCTTATTGGAGGTAAAGATAGTGTCCGAAGAAATCAATCCCAGTGAATGTGTGAGAGGCAATTTGGGTAGAGTTAGTAACCAGATTCCGTTAACAGAAAGAGTGCCACCTTCTCTTCCTAAGTTAAAGGTCGCAAAACCAGGATTAAACATGGTCTCGCGACTAAAATCGGTCAAAGTGGTATTAGGAAATAAACAAGGTTTAGATAATTCCTCGATAGGGGTACTCTCCTGGAACGTAGCCGGACTGCGCCCTAAGGTTGATAATAGTATTTGGCTGAAATTCATTTTGAACTTTGGAATAATATGTCTCCAGGAGACATGGACTACCACTGAAATCCATCTGGCAGGCTACAACACTTACTTTTCCCCTGCTTTAGCTGTAGCCTCCGGTAGAGCAAAGGGAGGTTTAACTATATATATCTCCAACACGTTAGGGAATCTGGAAGTGATCCCCATAAAATTGGAGGCTAACTTCCAGATACTCAGTCTCCCTCCTCCCTTTCTGTTCTAAAGTTGTAGAAAAGGTTGTGAATAAGCAGCTTATGGCATATCTTGAGGAGGAAGTCCTCCTCCATTCCTCACAATCAGGATTTAGACCTGGCTACTCCACGGAATCAGCCGTTCTCTATTCCACCGAGTGCCTCAGAAAGTTAGTAGATGAGGGTGAGACAGCAGCGTTGGTGTTATTAGATCTAAGTGCAGCGTTTGACACCGTGCTGCACACAACGCTGCTGTCCCGACTCTCTGAGATGAGGGTGGAAGGATCAGCACTGGAGTGGATACGCTCCTTTCTGGCCAATAGGAGCTTCCAAATTCATTACCCACCCTTCAGGTCATCCGTTAGGAAGGTGAGCCATGGGGTTCCTCAGGGCTCAAGTTTGAGCCCTACTTTGTTCAACATCTATATGGAAACCCTGGCTCACGTGGTGGAGGCATTTGTGGTGGCCATTGTCAGCTACGCCGATGACACCCAACTGATACTCAAGCTTACGCCCGACTACAGTGATGATGCCACTAATTTTTCCAACTGTTTGTCATCAGTGGCATCATGGATGAATAACAACTGCTTGCGCCTAAATGGCGAAAAAACAGAACTGTAGTGGTTGGGAAAGCAGTATTTGCCTGGTCTCATAGGTGGTGGCCTACTGAACTGGGTTGCCCTCCCACTCCTGTGGATTCGGTAAGAAACCTTGGCGCAATGCTTGACTCGGATCTCTCTTCAAAGTCACACGTCAACAAGGTGACGGGTACGTGTCTCAGTGTACTGAGGGTCCTTCGGAAGGTTTTAGATCTCCTCCCTATAGGTGCCAGAAAGACTATTGTCCATGCCTTGGTGACCCCCCACCTTGATTATGGAAATGCCCTGCTAGTAGGCCTGAGTGTGAAAGGCCTCCACCAACTTCAGTGTGTTCGGAACTCTGCTGCACGCCTTGTGCTTGGGCTTCCTCGTAGAGCTTCTGGGAAGACCGCGCTGACAAAGCTTCATTGGCTCCCAGTCAGGGAACTGATTAAATTTAAAGTCCTCTGTTTTGCACATCGTATTGCACAAGATAAAGGCCCAGATTATCTAAAGAATCTCCTTAGTATACATCGGCCTATCTGGAATTTAAGATCTTCCGGCACGATGTTCAAACTTCCCCGAGTCAAGAGGGCCAGGATGGGTGGCCGCTCATTCAGGTATTTAGCCTCCAAACAGTGGAACGAACTCCCGCGCCATCTTCGAATGGAACCTTCGGAATCTAGATTCAGGGGTAAACTTAAGACATTCCTGTTCCCCATTATGTAACTTTTCCCTCCAATGGCCCTTCTAACATCTGCCTCATGAAATCCTAGCAGCAATTAGCGCGGGGTCACACTGTCTTCTGTGTAACCAGGCGCTCAACAAATGGCTTATTATTATTATTATTATTATAGTTCTCCTGGTAAACTTTTATAATAATCTTTTAGACGGAGAACTATTGACAGTATTGCGACAGTTGCGCTCTGAACTATCCGCTTCAATAAGGGGTTTTGCATAGGGTGCCTCAATTATCTGGGGGGGGCGATTTTACCCAGCATCTATGTCATCATACCAGCCCCAATCTCTGTGGGATAACAGATGAAAAGGAAGACTTCATAGCCCATTTTTCCCATTCAAATATTGGAAATTGTCTAAATGAAATACTTTCCCATTTATATCTAGTAATTGCAAACAAAAAGAATGCTTCTTCATTGCTGTACGATCCAACCTCTTTGGTAGGGGCAGGCAGAGTACCATCGATTTTATCCTTATATCCAACACACTCGGAAAGCGTGCCACACATTTTTTATTACACATAAATACTGAGCGACCATTGTGCGCTCAGTATAACATTCCGATCACTTCATAAACAGAGCACGCAAAGTATAGCTACCGCATTGAAGCAAAACAGCCTACATGTGGATAGAACTAACGGATTCTCCTTAAAATGGGAGAAAGTTGATCCTTTAGAGATCACTAGGAGAGTTGTAAACAAAATTTTTCTTCCAATTTTTAAGTGTTTAGACCTGTCTACCGCAGATGAGGAAGTTCTAAGCAATTTCAGAGTGATACTAAATGCAATAAATAAGGAGCTTTTTGTAAAACTGAAAAACGCTCAATCCAAAGAAAGGGGGAAGTTTAATCATAGATGCACAGCAGCACACTCCAAACTGAAAATAGCCCTCCAAAAAAGGAACAGGTTCCTCAAGAAATAGCAATCCGCAGGAGGGAATATAATGCAGCGATTAAGGATAGGAAATGTGAATAAAAACAGGCCTTATGGGACCAGCTACATAATAGCTGTACACAAAAAAATAGCTCTGCTTTTTGGGCAGTAGTTAAATCCCCATTCCTAACTGACAATAAAGACGAAACAGCCTGGGTGGGGCATTTCTCAAAGATTTTTGCGAACAGTTTTGTTAATAATGGTGGACAAGAAAAAACAACTGCACTTCAATCTGCACCCCCCTATCCAATTGTCTTAGATATCACCATCGAAGAGGTACTCCAGGCCCTAAAGTCTAGTAAGAACGGCAAGGCCCCTGGCCCAGATGGGGTACCTGTAGACCTATGTAAATCAAACTTAGATCTGTGGGCTCCATTGGTGAATAGAGTACTTAGGGCATCTTGTGAGGTGGGACTATTAGATTCATGGTCCCAATTTTCAAAAAGGGGGACCGCCAGGAGATGTCCTGCTATCCCCCGATCTCACTGCTGGACTCATTGGGAAAGGTGGCTGGCAGAGTCATTCCCGAATGCCTCCAGCAGTGGGCGGACGATGGCGGGATTCTCTCGGACCTCCAATTTGGGTTCCGGGAGGGCCTAGGGACGATCGAACAAGCCCTAAATCTGACAATGCTTTTAGGCAAATACGTTAGTGCGAAGGCAGGTTCTATGTACATGGTACACGTAGACTTATCAGCAGCCTTCGACTGCGTCTGCCATACCAAACTTTGGTCCGTTTTATTGGAAATGGGGGTTGATGCACCACTGGTGAATTTTTTGCAAGAATTATATTCTAATCCATCAGCAAGGGTGAGGTTCGGAGTACAGGGCGAGTTAACCGCACCGTTCGGGGTAGAGAAAGGAGTTAGACAAGGTTGTGTCCTGGCTCCCTTCCTCTTCACGCTTTATACCAACGGGCTGGAGAGGGACATGGTAAAGGGGAGCCGGGACCTTCCCCCAATAAACAATCGACCGGTTCCTGCTCTTCTCTACGCCGACGATGCAGTGATACTGGCCCGCACCCCTTTAGAACTACAGAAGGCGTTAAATAGATACTCACAATTCATGGGTAACTTGGATCTACGTATAAACATCAAAAAAACTTTTGTAATGACAGCCTGATCAGGGAAAAAAGGCTAAAGAGTATTTACTTAGAAAAAGAGAAATTAGCCTCCACAGATCAGTACCCATATTTGGGAATTATCATCGATCATAGACTAAATTGGAAACCAGCAATTGAGTCTAGGAAATTCCATCTTACGAGAACCACTATGGCCCTCGATAACTTTTCCAAAAAATTGGGTAAGAGGCCTCCGCTAGAGCTCCTACAGATATATCAAGCTAAATGTCAAACAGTCGCACTGCATGGGGCAGGTGTATGGGGGTATGCAAATATCAATAGTTTGCAAGCAGTGGAAAATGCTTTTCTTAGGTTTCTCCTTGCTGTGCCGCGAAGCACATCTACTTTTTCATGCCATACTGAATTGGGGATTTCATATTTATCAGATTTCGCTAAAATACAACCACTCCTTCTGTGGCACCGAATATGGTCTACAGATAAAATGTGTTCACACAGGAGATTATCTTAGATTGCATGTCTCTTGACCTCTCCCATAAAATCGGCTGGCTACTATATATACAACATTTCTTAAGTGTTTTGGGGCTGGAAAACTTTTACTTTGCACCATCCTCAATCCGTTCTCTATCAAAGAAGGCACTAACGGCGCTCCTCCAAGCACATTTAGAAGAAATGAGAATGACTAAAGAGGTTATTAAACCTTCTGTACAACATTCTATAGCCGTTCAAACCACTCTCTCAATTCAGCCTCATTTAACGTATGATTTTTCTATGTTTGAGAGATTTCTTTTGATTAGATTTAGGTTAAACGTTTTCCATCGTTTGGTTGCCTTTCCGGAGAGAAATAACTGGGATCCAGAACTACCATTGTGTCCGTGTGACAACACCTCGGTCCA
Organism: Lissotriton vulgaris; assembly: GCF_964263255.1. Classification (NCBI taxonomy): domain Eukaryota; kingdom Metazoa; phylum Chordata; class Amphibia; order Caudata; family Salamandridae; genus Lissotriton; species Lissotriton vulgaris. The sequence continues at coordinate 170,957,686 of NC_141685.1, forward strand.
GGCAACCATACATACCTTATTCTTTTGTAAATATTATATTGAACATAGAAAGATTTGTCTGATACCGATATTAAAACTTATGGGCATTAGAAGATGCCGCCCGGCCTTACTTTCTTTACAGTATCTGGGTGAGGAGTGGATATTGAAGTACATTGTTAAATTCCTGAAATGTATGTTCCGACATCGACTGAATCTGTAATAAATATTGTATCTAGCATGAATTTTAGGATTTGATTGTGTTACAAATAACTGAGAAGATGTTCTTTTTTAAGGCTGTATGTATATAGCTTGAACCTTTTATAAAGGGATACTGTTTAGATTATATCGTAAATAAATCTTCTTTGAATGTTGCATTGTTTTATAAACTATAACTTTTTTTATTGTCAGTATCTCGTTTCCAAATGTAGAACTTGAAAATGAAATCTATTTGTGATAATGCTTTTATGGTTTTTCTTGTGATAAAAAACCGAATAAAGAAATACTTACTTACAGTGATATAAGTGCCAACAATATTTGTTCCTGATATTTTTGTGCTCACCATTATAAGTATAGGATATTTTCGACATCGATATTTATGTCACAATATTTTATATTTCAATTCAATATTTTTGTATTGCGATATTCCCAGAGGCGATATTTGGTCAGCGATGGAACTCGAGCGTGTTGCTTGTATTTGATGGACACGGCATATATCACTAACAGATATTTGTTAGCTCTTAGGAGACACCTGTGCACACGGTGGTATACTGTGCAAACTTTCACCAATCGAGCGTGATATCTGTCCGCGGTCACATCGTGCGCCATTTCACAGCTCCTGGGAAATGAAATGAAATACCAGTATTTGTATAGCGCACAGCTACCTCCGGAGAGATGTCCCGGTGCTGGGGGCCCTCGGGAAGATTAAGCGAGCTATTGCCCAGAGTCACATGGTGCTGGGCTGACCTGCTGCCGGTACCCGTGAATCGAACCGTGAACCCTGTAGTCCGGAGTAAGGCAACCTAGCCGCTGCGCCACACCTCTTCCTTGGAGAGCAAGACGTCCTACAGAGGCGCTATTAGGTCATGCTACCGTTCACTGAGCATTCAACAATGCGCCCCCACAAGAGCCACTGCTCCCTGCATCCGCAGCACAGCGCCACCACTGTCCTCCTGCCAATGAGGTGCCGGTTTTTAGAGACCCGGCGGTGCCAGGGGATCACACCCAAAGACCTCTGAGTTCTCCCTGTTCTGGACTTACAGAAACACGAAGTCTTCTAGTAGAAGTCAAGGATCGAGTTTTATTGGCTGCAACCAAGTAACATGCGTCCTAGAAGTACGGCAACACGGGCCGTAAGTTCTCAGGAGACTGTTCGTTTTTATAGAACCAGCCTTCTCCTTATATACATAAATAACAGCTGCAGGCAAGAATTCTTGAGTTTATGATATGGCTATACAAATATTTCCACAATAATACAAAGAGAGAAATCATGCTGGTCAGCACATATTTTAGATGTCCAGTTGGTGATGGATTACCCCGCCAGATTCAGAACTCCCATCAGATATCGATGAAACACCAATAAGGTCGGGCACCCTCCCATCATAAAAACGGGTTGTAAACAAGAATCATGGACAGGTGTATGTGTATGGGAAAACAGGGTCTGTATGTAGTGGATGGTTTATGACATGTTGTGCCTTGATGATATCTTGCTCGGCCACTGGGCGAGGAGCTGCCCAAACAGGCTTGGCTGGAGGCAGTGGAGGCAGCTTCGGCCAGGTCATGGGGAAGTCAGCTAAAAGGACGTGTCCTTTTAGATCAAGCTCGGCTTTGATCAATTGACTTATATGAGGGCAAGTCATAAGATGGATGCCGTTTACAAAATGGAGTCCGAGGGTTCGGGACGGAAGCTACGATTTAAGGGTGTTAGCATCACTCAATCGTGACGCAAATGCATGGGGATAATGCCCTAATCATTACCGGTTCGTAGATACCAAATTCGTCATGGTACGACGATATTTTATGACATGAGTGTTGGACCTCGATATCTGTAAAACAGCGGGGTCCGGATTTGCAGTACCACAGACCCTCCTTTTGCCCTCATATTAGGCAATAACTCACGCTAATCTGAGTCCAAATCTGTATTGATGAATTCACGGAGATGCTGCTGTAGCATCATTCTGTTGCTCAATTCGTCCCTTGACACAGGCTTCCTTACACATGAAGTGGCGCAGAGGCCACATATTGCAGGAGCGCACTGCACAAACAGGCAGAACATAAACAGAATGGCTAAGATCATCCCAATGAAAATCAGAGTTTTCCATCCCCAGGCAGAGATCAGTTCCCAGAACCACCCTAGCAGAGACCAGTCTCCTTCCTCCATGTGAAGGGAGTCGGAGATTTTGTGTAATTTGGAGATGGCCTGGTATACCGTCGGAGCATTATCGGGGATGAAAATGCAGCAACTAGATTGGATCACTCTACATACACCACCACGGTCTGCAAGTATGACATCTAGGGCACCCCGGTTCTGAAGGGTCATAAGTCGATCCGACTGAAGCTCAGCTGTTAAGTTGCTAAGGGCACCGGCCGTTTCAGTCATGGCGGATTCAACTATTCTCGTCAGTTGTCAAACGTTCCTGCTGTTCACCATGGGCCCCCAGAATGGCAGAAAACCCTTTGCAAAGTCTCCGAACTCCTGACACGCAGTGTCGTCTTGACTCACGACACCCCTAACTGTCCTTGTCCGATGGTAATCTGCCCCGGCCGTGTAGGTGGGTGGCAGCAGAAACGAGATAAAACATGTGCCCGAGAAGTCAGGGGGCAACCATGTGTAGGCTTTGTCATGGCAGACGAAATAGATGCCTTTATCCGCCAAGAATGGAGGGGAAGTTTGGGAGGCAAACACATACGTCTCCGTACATATGCTCTTCCCCAACTGCGCTTTGGGATCCCTGCCAATACCTTGCAGACATAAGTGACCTCGGTGGGGTACTATCCAGACTGGGGAGGATTTCTTTGATTTCTGGCTCTCACTTAAGGAAATCCCATACTTGGTGATGTTCCACCTGCTGTATGGGGAAACTCATCTTTGGGAGTTGCTCTAACCGTGTCAATATCTCTACTCATATTTCGGATCCCTGCCACTAGTGCCTTATTGTTTGAGTTCTCCCCTCGAACGTAGGGTTCAAGGGAATACAGGAACATGGTCTGAAAAGCCCATAGAGAACCGAAGTAACTAAATGGCAGGACAAAGTAAGGGATGCCCTTATCTGCAGTGTGTGGCATGAGTCCGCATATCCAACAATTCGATGTGTTCATAATAGACTGGTGCTGGTGTAGGAGCTAGACAAAGGAGTTATTTACGAATTCTAGTCTTCTGGCAGACTCGTGTTCAGGTAGAGGGTGAAAGGAGTGTGTGGGAACAGTGGGAGGAGGTGCGAGTTGTGTGTTGTGTATGAATGGAACTCGAAAAATGGACAGAGCAAAGCCAGTCAAAAACATTATTATACTACACAACATTAAGATGCTTAACACTAGAGTTCGTCTTCTTGCCATTATAGTACATATTTTCTTTTCAAAGGTCATGTGTCTAGCAGGTCTCTCAACCCCTGGAAACTCCATCCTCTGGTTGCTGCCCGCGGTGGGAGGTTGCTTCTGCCAAGATGTGCGCTCTGTCCAGTCCGGGGTAATTCCCTCAGACTGACCAGAACCGTTGACCTAGGCGTCCCCGGCTGCACTCCTCAGACTTCAACCGCGGCTCTAGCAGCAGAACCGGATGGCGGTTCGAAAATCAAAAATGAGCTAGTTCCCTGGGCGAGAGAGCTGTGGAATCAAAAATAGTTCATGGGAAAAGGGGGGAAAAATCGCACAAGTTCGATTATGTCAGTTCCTTGGTTTTGGCCGCAGATTATATCGTTCCTTTCCAGGCACGGTGTGATCTTCAAACAATGTTTCAGGTTCTGTAGTGTCCAACTGCATCGACGGAGGCACAGATTCTTGTAAAATACAATCACTCACTTTGTCAGTACCAGTTCCTTTTAATCGTGCATCGCTGAAGGGGACAAAACGAGGTGTAGACTCAGTTTCGGAGTCAGCGACTCCTTGCCGGACCCATCGGTCATATGGAAGGGGAAGCGGGACCTTTTTGCAGTGGGCGCCGTGCACCCAGTGTTTCTTCCCGAGGACACGTACTGCAGAGCGGGTGGACAGTAAAACCTGGAAAGGTCCGGTCCAGCGAGGCTCCTCGTTCTTGGTACGTCTGAAATTCCGAATCAGGATCCAGGAGCCGGGCTCGATGGTGTGGCCTGGATCGTCAGATGCCGGTGGAGAGGAGCTGTGGACCTGTTGATGTAAAGCATGCAGTTTAGTTGTCAGTTCGTGCAAATAGTCAAACAGTGCAGGGTATTCTATGTCACTGAGCTTCCTGGGTCTCGGGACTCCCCATATATTTGCGGGGCGCCCGAACACGATCTTGTGCGGGCTAAGTCCTAATCTGGAATGGACAATCATCCTGGTAGACAGGAGAGCTAAAGGCAGGGCATCTGGCTACTTGAGGCCTGTGCTGGCTTGGATCTTGGCCAGTTTCAATTTTAACGTGCCATTATAGCACTCTACTAATCCTGCCGATTGGGGATGATTTGCAGCATGGAACTTTTGGTGGATTCCTAGACACTTACACACTCTCATCAACACTCGTCCCACAACTTCACTTCCGTTATCACTCCAGACAATTCTAGGCATGCAGAATCTAGGGAAGAATTCCTTGACAAGGGCTTTGGCAGTTGACAATGCAGTGTTGTTCTTTAGGGGGTACGCTTCTACCCACCTGGAGAAGGCGCAAACGACAACAAGGACATATTTCAGGTTATTGCACCTCTCCATGTGAATGAAATCGAGTTGCAAGACCTCGAACGGGTACGTTGGAGGGGCAAAATGGCCAGCTGGGGTCGGGGTTCCCCTACCGGGATTGTGCTTCAAACACACCATACAATTTCTGACCAGATTCTCTGCACATTTTGGGATGCCACTATTCTGCCATACTGGGGCCAACAGCTTACATATTCCTTTCACACTGATGTGTGCCATTCCATGGGCCATCGTTACCACTGCGAGCACATAGGCGTTAGGTAACAACCATCGCTGATGTTCTGACAGTTCGACCCAACAACCATTCGCGTCTAACCTACCCTTGCTTTCTCTCCATTCATTCACTTCTTTCTCGGTAGCATCAGCTTGTATAGACTTTACACTTTCAATGGTATCTTCACACATACCCACATCAGGGGTCCATCTAGCAGGACCTACAACATACATCCGACTCATTGTGTTCCTTGCAGTCTCTTTCGCGACCTCATCGGCAAATGCATTCCCTCGACCAACATCATCTCGGATTTTCCTATGCGCGCTACACTTCACAATCGCAACTTGTAGGGGCAAGGTCAGTGACTCGAGAAGGTCGTGTACTAGCTGGCCATGTTGTATTCTTGCACCATGTGACGTCAGGAACCCACGTTCACGCCACAATCTTCCAAAACTGTGGGCGACGCCAAAGGCGTACTGACTATCAGTGTACACATTCACTCGTTTTCCTTTCGCCAACACGCACGCTCTTGTGAGTGCGACTAGTTCTGCTGCTTGTGCAGAATACTGGGGGATGCGAGCTGTCTCTACAATCGTGTGTAATGTTGTCACGGCATATGCTGCAGTCGTATCACCACTTGGAAACTTGAAACATGAACCATCAACCCATAAATTATCATTACATTCAGGGAAGGCAGTGTCCTGCAAGTCTACTCTCCCTTTTGTCTCTTCCTCTGTCCTAAAGCAGCAATCATGTTTGTCGACCTTATCTGTCTCTGCTGGTGGAATGGGTAGTAACGTAGCAGGGTTGAGTGTATCACACCTCTTTATGTGAATGTGGCTTGCTAACAGGGTCAATTCGTAGCTGGACAGTCGAGCACTAGTTAGGTGCTGTGTTTTCGTCCTGTTTAGTAGGATATCTACTGCATGTGGGACCATAACGGTCAGAGTATTATTCATGACTAACCCAGCCGACTGTCGAATACAGACAGCCGCTGCGGCAGTGGCCCTCAAGCAACTTGGTAATGCCTTAGCTACAGGATCTAGAGTCGCGGAGAAATATGCACATGGGCGTTGTTTGTCCCCAAAGTGCTGTGTCAAGACTGATAATGCGCAACCTTCCTTCTCATGGACGTATAATGTAAACGGCTTGCTGTAGTCGGGATTGCCTAACACAGGAGCCGAACATAATGCTTCAAGCATCTCATGGAAACTCGCCTGACAATCTTCAGACCAAGGCAAAGGATTGGGTGTGTCTTTACGCATTAATGCCAGCAAGGGCTTGGCCAACAGTGAGAAATTCGGTATCCATTGTCTACAGTATGATGTAATGCCCAAGAAGGCACGCACTTCTCTTTGTGTCCTTGGGACACTCAGTTCTGCAATTGCCTGTATTCTTTCTGGGGTCAGTCTCCTTCCCTCCTTCGATAAGATGTGATCTAAGTAGGTTACTTGTTGTCGGCAAAATTGTAATTTGGAAAGCGAGACCTTGTGCTTCATGTCACATAAATGACGCAACAAGGACAACGTGGCTTGCTTGCAAATCTCTTCAGTATCTGCAGCGATCAGTAAATCGTCTACATACTGAATCAGAGTCGCGCCACCAGGTAGAACAATCGTATCTAGTTGTGTTTTCAGAGCCTGACTGAATATTGATGGACTCTCGCAGTAGCCCTGAGGAGCGCGTCTGAAGCGGAAGCTTCGTCCTCCTAAATTGAAGCCAAAGATGTCTCTGCTCTCTTCGGCAATCAGGATGCTGAAGAAGGCATTCTTCAGGTCGATCACTGAAAACCAATTGGCTGAGGCTGGAACCATTGTCAATAAGGCAGTAATACTGGAAACTGCGGTACAACGATCTTATTCACTTCCCTTAGGTCGATCACAAATCGGTACACAGGGGGCTGTGAAGGATCGGTACGCTTTAAGACAGGCAAAACAGGACTGTTACAAATGTTGCCTGTAGTCTCTTCGATGACATCTTTCGCAATTAGATCGTGGACTATTTCTAGCAAAGCCTTTTCACATTCTTTGGACGTTCTATATTGGGGAATACGTGGCAACCTGACATTAGCTTTCAATGTTATGACATACGGTGCTATCTCTAAACGACCTACATCATTTGAACCATTCGCCCAAAGTACATCTGGAAGAGATGACAACTCAGTCGGAATGCTTTCCTTTGCCAAATACATCGGGGAAATCACTTTCTTACCAAGGGTGAGTTGTACTCCCGAAGGAGAACAGTATAAAGTCGCATATAATCTCTTCAGCAAATCCAAACCTAACAAATTTTCGCCACAACCTGTTGTAAGAATGAGGGGTGCTTCTAATTCGCATGGGCCAACAGAAAGGGGCATGGGACTGGAGATCGGGTTTCTAACAGGGGCGCCAGAAAAACCTACTGAAACATTCATTTCGCCGGACAAAGGTGCGCCAGGAAGTTTTGAGTGCATAATAGAACTTTTTGTAGCACCAGTATCCAGCAGAAATGGCTCCGTCACTCTGGATGTAATTACCTCCACATAAGGTCCATTCTGATCTACTGGAACTGAAACAACTCCCTCTCTTTGTCCATGGCTGTCCTAGCAATTATTACCCTCATTCTCAGTTTCCGCGTAATAGTCATCTGCATAGTACTGAGCTGACCTAGAAGATGTATTATTCTGCTGGTCAAAGCTATTCATAGAATTCTGAGGCGGAAAAGAATTGGTGTTCTGGGGGAAATTTCTACGGCCCCTTCCTCTAGGAGCCTGTTGAACACCTCTACCTCTTGCGCCGGAGACACCGTTTAAACGTCGTGCAAGAGCTTGGCAATTACTTTTGAAATGACCCTCTTCTTTGCAATATGCACATTGATTCGGGCCATATGGAGAACGCTGGTGAGAAAACTCGTTTCCTTGCGCGTTTCTCGAATACTGCTGTGGTTGCTGATAATTGGGCTGACTAGGAGCGCGAGGCGGATAGGCTTGTTGGAGAAGAACTTTAGTTTTTAATTCTTTAGTCTTCTTGTCTGACTTATCTAGCTCGTCTTTGCGTCTATTTTCATAGTACTGGGCTGTGGCTAGAATCTGTGCTGACGTGGAAACAGCCCAAGCACTCTCTGAATCTTTCAATTTATTGCACAATTCAGGAAGCAGATTATGTACAAATTTGTCTACAAACAATCTTTGGCCACCCTCGGTAGCCATGTCCTGACCACTATGATCAGTGAAAGTCTCCTCAAATCTCGTGAAAAAGTCGGACACATTCTCATCTTTCTTTTGCTTGCACGCAGATAGCTTGTCCCAATTTACGCGTAATTCAGGCATCAACGTATTCATGTACGCGATAATCCCACCGGGAAGATCTGCTATTCAAGGCTTGGGTTTAGAACCACCAACTTGTCTGGCATCAGTGGCAGTGATGTTAGCCCATGAGTCACCTAATTCTTGATCATGATCTACATGACGAATTTTACTCCATAAAGGATGTGGAACAACGTTCCCAAACAACATGTCTATATCTGCTAAATTCATTATACATGAGCTGGCAGTCTGTGATAATTCCTTGTAATATCCTGCTGGGTTTTTACGGGGATCGGGTAGTGTCTGTTTGAGTGCTAAAACTTCGGATCTTTTCCAGGGGACATGTACCCATACGCGCTGGAAATGCGGTGGAACGGGCGGTTGCGCGTTCGCATCGCCTTCCCTCCATACCGGAGGAACCTCTCTCATGGGGTACTGTCGCGCCTTTTTCCTACCAGACACATCATCCTCGTCAAATGATCTAGAGCTGTTTCCCTTACTCCTATAAGATAACAACAAATCCATTGCTTTCTCAACATCTGCGCCTATAATCATGCCTTCGTAAAATTTGAATCGCATACGGGCTAGTTCCTGCATTCTGCGTTTTGGGTCATTGTCTTGTAAATCTTCCCAGAGGTACACACACATTTCCTCAAATACGTATCTTTGAGTGGATGGATCCCACTGACGGAAAACTTCCATAACAGACTGAAGATCATATCTTACAGTATCAGTAACCCATTTGCGTGCTAATTCATTCAGTACTTCTCTTTCCTCGTAGTCGGGTAGTTGACTAAGCAACTGTCTACGTTCTGGTTTAGGGGTCGTTTTAGGCGACCCAAAGAAGGGCGAGAATAGACCAGTGACAGTACTTGCCACTCTCTGTCTGACAGAAGGAGAAGCTTGCGGCGAAGCAGATGTGCCAGAAAAGACAGGCTGATGTAAAGAGGAAGTCGAGGCAACAGCAGAGGAAGTTGAGGCAGTAGCAGACGTAGTATCGTAGTGAATAGTTGGAGCAGTAGGCAAAGTTGTAGAAGTAGAAGGAGTATGTAGCAAAGGCGGTGGCCCTTGAGAAGGCTGTGCCGGAGAAGTAGGAACCAGCGGAAGAGGAGCTGGTGCTTGTGCAAGAGCTGCTTTTCGTGCGCCAGGGCACGGTATAACAATACGTCTCGGAGGTCCAACAATACTCGATGTATATGGGGGTGGTGAGTTCAATAAATGGGACATTAATGGATCTTTCTCGGGTGTTCCCTTTGAGTCTTGTCCCCCATGTGGTAACATCGGGTAGCATTTATCTATTGCTAGTTTCTTGCTTCTGAGCATTTGTTCGCTTTCCTGCTCTTCCTCATTATCCCTGTACGCGATGGCAGCTTGTACCATCGACATGCCTCTTTTATTCTTCTTTGCTAATTTTATTTCTTTCTGTTTGGCTTCTTTGCGCCATAAGCGAAAAGAGTCAAACATCGCCGGCCGGGCTTTCTTCTTGAACAATTTGACCTTGAGGTTGTCTAATATTTCTGAGTCGAAACTACCATATTGGGGCCATTTTAAATCCTTGCGGGTGTATTTCATCCATACCTCATTATACGTGATAGGACCTACTCCGTGCTTTATATATAACTCATATGTTGGAGTTCCAATCGGAGGAACCGGACACGAATCCTCTAATCGGGAGTCCTTACTACAACCAAGACAAAACAAGTTTCCAAGTCTGCTGAGACCAGGCATCTTCGCTCACTAGTCTAGCTTCAAACTTCAAGGGATTATCTAATTATGATATTGTCGTGAATACACGAACCTCTCGGTTTTGGTGCTTGCAAGAACCAATACAAACCGTATCTCTGGGATACCAACACTAAGAACCAAACTAAAAACCAAACTAAGAACTGGGAGACGCTCCACTTATACTTAACTGAATATTGAAGATCGGTGACGTCACTAGAAGACTCGTCTATTGTTTCGCTCTACCAAGGATCACTGGGTCCAAAACAGGGCGATAGTCAGGGCAGCAGTCCTTCGTAGCCGTCGGGACGCGGGGAACCTCGCAGCAAAGACCTTCGGAACCACGTCGACATGCAGGGGTCGCTGAAGTGGCTGGCCGTCCTCCGGAATTTTCACACGAAGCTCCTCACGAACATCTGGCTTGGACCGTCGCCGCTTGATATCGCCTCGAGTTGGGCGCCAACTGAGGTGCCGGGTTTTTAGAGACCCGGTGGTGCCAGGGGATCACACCCGAAGACCTCTGAGTTCTCCCTGTTCTGGACTTACAGAAACACGGAGTCTTCTAGTTGAAGTCAAGGATCGAGTTTTATTGGCTGCAACCAAGTAACATGCGTCCTAGAAGTACGGCAACACGGGCCGTAAGTTCTCAGGAGACTGTTCGTTTTTACAGAACCAGCCTTCTCCTTATATACATAAATAACAGCTGCAGGCAAAAATTCTTGAGTTTATGATATGGCTATACAAATATTTCCACAATAATACAAAGAGCGAAGTCATGCTGGTCAGCACATATTTTAGATGTCCAGTTGGTGATGGATTACCCCGCCAGATCCAGAACTCCCATCAGATATCGATGAAACACCAATAAGGTCGGGCACCCTCCCATCATAAAAACGGGTTGTAAACAAGAATCATGGACAGGTGTATGTGTATGGGAAAACAGGGTCTGTATGTAGTGGATGGTTTATGACATGTTGTGCCTTGATGATATCTTGCTCGGCCACTGGGCGAGGAGCTGCCCAAACAGGCTTGGCTGGAGGCAGTGGAGGCAGCTTCGGCCAGGTCATGGGGAAGTCAGCTAAAAGGACGTGTCCTTTTAGATCAAGCTCGGCTTTGATCAATTGACTTATATGAGGGCAAGTCATAAGATGGATGCCGTTTACAAAATGGAGTCCGAGGGTTCGGGACGGAAGCTACGATTTAAGGGTGTTAGCATCACTCAATCGTGACGCAAATGCATGGGGATAATGCCCTAATCATTACCGGTTCGTAGATACCAAATTCGTCATCGTACGACGATATTTTATGACACGAGTGTTGGACCTCGATATCTGTAAAACAGCGGGGTCCGGATTTGCAGTACCACACCAACACTGCATCCGCAGGCTCTATCCAGCTCCCTGGCGCACAGCTGCCCTACATCTGCAGGCGGCCCCCCTGAACACTACAAACTCTGCTGTCTGCCCATCACTGCTGCTGAGGAGCTGATGCTTCTTTTCTGTAGGAGCTCATCGCAGAGCCCGTAGGAGGGACAGATGTGCGCAAGAGCACTCATCCGTCGGGGGAAGCACTGGGAATAATTCACACTCCTCTGCCTTTGGAGCCCTTCCCATGGCATCAGGGCCTCTGAAAAAACACACAGCGTTGAAATGAATGGCTGCAGGTTACCCAAAGAACTCGGACAGGTGCATTAACCCACTGAGCTATCTCACATGATTTCTGTCCTGAATGCTGCACTTGGATCTCAGCAGCCGGTGGGAACAGTTTGCACCCGCACTTCCTGGAAGTGTCATAACATAAAATGTCTATTTGCAGGGCTTTAAGTGGGAAAAAACTGAGGGTGCTTTAAAAGGGGCGTGGCAAATTTCTTAAAGGAGTGTGGCCTATTCGAGTAGGGGCGTGGTCTAAATCAAGATAACTAGCATTGTGTGCTTAAGAAAATCATGAAGTCGAATCCAGCAAAGGATAATAAAATAGGCAAAAAAGTATATTTATTTAGTATAAGCCATAAAATACCAAACACTTTAAAAAAACATGTAAAAATAATTTACATTACTTAGAAATCTATTGCAGATTTTCCCAAAACCCTTGAAAATATTCACTGTGTCTATTTTGCTGGGGTTTCTCACAACAATTTTCTTCAGCAGACCCTCTACCTTTTGCCAGCCAACTCTTTATGTACAGCAAAAGTTTCAAATGGAGGACCATTGAGTTTTACCCATAAGCATGAAATTGACTGAGCCCTTCTGCTCCTAGCGTGTGGAACGTTAACAGGTGCACAGGATGGAAAGTGCCAACAGGCCCAGAAATCAGGTGAGAAAGAGAATCCCTCTGTCTTTAGAGAACCAGAGAATTGGAGCAGAAGAGCAATAGCGAACTGGAGCCCACCTCCTTTGCACAGCTCTGTTTCAAGAGACAGCATCCCCTGTCTTGGTCTTACAAGGGAAGGAAAGCTGACTGGCTGTACGACTGAGGACAAGTGCTGTACAGATAATACTGGGCATCTAACAAGGATTAGATTCCTTATGAAACAAGCCGTACTGGCTTCAGCTGTGAGTGGTACAACAGTGACCCAGGGCCCTGCCAGGAATCTGACTGAAGGACCCGGCGCACTGCTGCAAACACACCTGTAAGACCACCAAACAAAGTAGCCAAGAAGCAGCACTACAAAGGGGCATGGGGAGAGAGGTGCTAACGGTGACCCAAGAAATAGAGAGGGCGACAATGAGCAACTGCGAGGGCTGCCAACCAGATGTGAACTGAATTATAAACTGGAAAGCGAGGGCAGCTATTGGGTTAAAGTCCAGAAGAAGTCTTGAATATGGATCTCCCCCTGTGCTGTAACAAAGGCCCCCTGCAGCCCCCACGATGCGGGCTCCCCAAGCTCTTGAGTGTGGTCAGAGTGGGCCCCCTCCAGGAACTTTGTAGGGGGGCCCCCTCAAGTTTCGTTACGCCACTGACACGTAAGTAGCAACAGGGCGACCTGTAAAGAGGAGGTAGGCCGCCGGTAGCGCGTGTGATCATAATCTCCCCCCCTGTGAAAACTCCGGTTACCAGTTACCTTAGGATGTAAAGGGGGCTCTGCAGTCCGCGCTGACCTCCGGTGAAGCCGCTTTCGCCGGTGGGACGCGCCTCGGCCTCAGGTTCAGGCAGCTCCTTTCCTCAATGACAAGCGGCAGGGAACCCCGGTTGCTAGGGGACGCCTTGCGCCTCTCCAGACGTGACATAGCTCCACCTGATGAACCTCCGCGTTGCTGGGGGAAATCCTCGTTGCTGTGACCAATCCGAGCGCGGCTCAGAAATGACGATCCCGGGCCGGTGGTGGTGAATACTGGCAGGGTGTTTTCAAGGCTCCTTCTCAGAACGGGGAACACGGCCTCGGGCATATAACACAGCTCAAGGGGCGGCGGTGGAGTCAATGCGCACACAGCGCTCGGCGGCAAAGCAGGCACCTCCAAAGTTCCTCAGCCGTGCATTCATCTGCACACAGAGAGCGCGAGGGACTCGATCCTGGGGCAGATCGCGTTTGAGTCAGAGCCGGCCTCATGACCTTACGCCCCAGCTGTGTGCCTAATGAGCACACCGAGACAGTTTTCACAGGGGGGCAGCTTCACAAAGGCTCAGCGCAGAGACCCACACAGCAGCTGGAAGGGTGGGTGCTGGAGAACTTTTGTATCCCTGAGTTCCCAGCTCTTCTTAGGTCCTTGGAGACAGGCAGGCTTCAGAGGGGCAAAGCACACAGCACAGCTCCTCTTCAAGTTAGGGGGACACAGACCACAGAAGACAATCCCTTCCTCTGCAATCACAGCAATTGTAGGTCAGCTCCCAGACACTCAGCACGGATTCCCTCTTGATCACAAAGTTTCCTAATCTATTTTTACTGGGGCTGCAGTCCTACTTTTATACCCCAAAGTCTTTGTTCTTCTTGTGTGAGGGGTCCTGGACCCAATCTAAACCAGTTCTGGGTGCACTCTGCCAGTGCACCAAGAGGTGAGTGTGGGCCAGGGCCATCAGACGCGCCGCAAGAGGTGGAGCCAGCATTGTGGATGGCAGGCACAGCCCTATTGAGACCCAGGTGCTACTCCTCCCACCACTCTACCTGCAGATGGGTCTATTCAGCCTTGTGCTGACTCAGCCAGCCTCCTGGAGCCGCCCCCAGCCCCTGTCACTCACAAACCAGACAGTAAATACACAACCAGGCAGAGACACACAGAAAGGTTGAACAGGAAAATAGCCACTTTCTAAAAGTGCTATTTCCAAACTTATAATTTAAAAACCATCTTCACTAAAGGATGTGTCATTAAATTCTGAGATCAGGGTTACCAGATTCCATATGTCTATCTTGCCGTTATGGGACGATATGCAGGTAAACATGTCACACAGCATTCCCCATGTTATCCTATGGGCAAAATAGCCTTTCAATAGTGAAAAACGAATTGAGAGTATTTCACTACCCACACTAATAACACCAAACAAAAACCCGGACATCTGCTCACTCTACCTTTGAGGCCCGAAAATAGAGCCCCCCCCCCACTTAAAGCCCTGTGTATTTGTAAAGCGCACATATCACCCAAGGGTCTCAAGGCGCTGAAACACAGATGTATATTGTTACCCAACTCAATGGTACTCATTTTATCCACCTCAGATGGATGAACGGCTAAATGGACCCTTCGTGATTAGAATCTGTGACAATGAGGTCGAACCAAGGCCCATGCAGTGGATGCATTAGTCCACTGGGCCACCAGACCCGGACACAGGGGCCATGAGCCAGGGCCACATTTACATTCTGAGGATCACTGCCAAAGGAGGAGGGATATTCTTTTTGTGAGTCGAAGGAACCTGCTGGAAGCTCTGACGGGTCTTATGCATTGAGTCAATTCACAAGAACAACTTCCTTCCGTTACAACCTTTCCCCCTCGAGCCTCCCGGCCGCACTCGCATGTAATTAAGTGTAATGAGATCAGGAACTGGGCCAATAATACGTCTTCCATTAGAAGCCTCCACTCGGTAGAACAAACCTCGCTCGCATCTTCCGATACTGACATTAAAGCTGAGAACGAGAGGGTCTATCTCAAATGTAGCGCCTTGAAACGCTGAACAGCTGGTAGTGAAGAGGGGCAGGAAACATGACCTAAATAGATGGAGGCCACAAACCCACTATCATGGGTAACTTTTGAAGAGAGAGTTTGTTGTTTCTCAAAACTGATCAGATCTTTCTTTATAATCTGAAACTTTTGACTCTGGAGGAAAGTTCGTCCTTAGCTGAATGAATCACAAACCTAGAAATTATCTGAGTCAGACTCACAAAGACTTAGGCCCGATTTAAGTGCTGGCGATGAGCATTCTCTGTTGTGATGAAGTGTTCTTACCGCCAGCATTATGGTCGCCCCCGTATGTAAAAGGAGGCCGGCCATAGTTTGACCACGGTGGAGACGTGTCGGTCTCTACTGTGGACAAACAAACTCCTGTGACAGCCCCACAGACGCATGTGTGTAGCTCGGGCAGGCATGCACAGTAAAAAGACATATACTGTGTTTATTACCAAATATCAGCGTCTCAAGTGGCGTGTACAAGCATCAAGACAGGCACGAGAAACAATATCCGTGACAGGAACTTTGGTGGAAAAATTTTACATTCCTTACAAAACAACATTTCATTGTAATTCCATAACAACCCCGAGGTCGGGTGATTGGATGAAAACAGAACCCACCTGCAGGTGAAAAGCAATCAGCCCTTGACCCCAAATCCACTAATTTGGGTCAGAAGTTTATCAGCACAGCCGAGCTAGGAAAGCACCACTATAGGGTAAGACCTAGTGGAGATAAATAAATACTTACTCAGGAGCCAACATTACGAGTTAAACATTGACAATGAGGAGTGCTTTTGTAATCTAATTACATATCTAAAGAGGGATTACTCACCCCATCCTGGCAAATTCACACTTGTGCTGTCTATCCCTTATCTTATGTCCGCACCCCAAAACATGAACACCTGAAAAGTACCCAATATGTCATGTTGGTCTATTTCTCAATATACTATTTTATTTTGTGAATAAACACCTCGTCTTCATGGACTTCTGATGAAAACATCTCTCTGTGTGCATCACACCCGTGTAAATATACTGATGCCTGCAATAACTGCTAAAGTTGTAAGTTGACCATTCACACCACGGCAGAGTGTCTCTGGGTTAAATATATATTAATATATTTATAAATATGTCCATTTAGCTCCGACTCTGCCAGTGTGAGAAATCCCCTCATGAGATTCCTATATGAAGAGGGCGTGGTTGGATGTGTAAGGTGGGATGTGTCACTAGAGGGGAGTAAGTCAAGGACGGGAAGGAAATCAAGATAAAACTGAAGTTGTGACGCCCCTGTCCGTGCTCTGCTTTATTCCTCTCGATGTCTCTTCTGTCCCGCAGGTTGCTAGGCTGCGCCGTCACCGATTCATGCTGCGAAGACCTCTTGTCTGTCCTGCAAACAAACACATCTCTCACAGAGCTCGAGCTGGGAGACAATGACCTGGGAGACACTGGAATGAAGAAGTTATGTGAAGGCCTAAAACATCCAAACCGCGAACTAAAGAAACTGAGGTACAGAGCTGTGCAGTTCTTATCAAGTCATTGATTTCTAAAATATATATTGTAGGTGGGGCTCCTATATATATTTTACAATGATGTGGAAAAGGCACATCCATTCCATGACATTAAAATGTGTGCAATAAGTGAGGTTTGTGAAGGGTGGTACTCAAGTCCGAGAACTGAGTTTGGAACAAGCCCCCCAATGGTGCAGAAGGGTGCACGTTAAAGCTTGTCTTTCAGGAATTTGGAGTAAAATGCCAACAACGGTGCAGATCTGCCCATAACTAGTATATGGTCAGTGGCGTAACTTGAAGGGGGGGTAGGAGGTGGAACACCCCTTAATGATTCCTTCAAGTCAAGTCTCAGCCTCTTGACAGCCCAATAACAGCTGATCGTCACTCTCATATGACATCACTGCTGGGAGTGTGAGATTCCCCCTAGTGTTTGCTTGTCTGTGTATTTATGTGTGTGTCTGTGTGTATGTGTGGGTGTGTTACTATCCTTATGGGGACCTGGGTGTGATAGCACACTCACGCTGTGGGGACTTGGGTGTGATAGCACACTCACGCTGTGGGGACTTGGGTGTGATAGCATGCTCTCGCTGTGGGGACTTGGGTGTGATAGCACGCTCACGCTGTGGGGACTTGGGTGTGATAACACGCTCACGCTGTGGGGACCTTGGTGTGATAGCACACTCACGCTGTGGGGACTTGGGTGTGATAGCACACTTACGCTATGGGGACTTGGTTGCTCTGGTAATTCCTTCTAAATGATAGAAAACGACTCCAGAAACACCTGTGTCAATTTTTACGACTTTTTCAAAATGTACCTTGTAGGGACCTGTGTTATGGCATGTGTGTTTACTGTTTTTGCTCACTCTGCCCCTGTACACAGGATGCGGTATTGCAGGCTTTAACACACCATGGAGTGTAAACACACTTCAGTGATGTATTTACAGGTTAGCAACGAGTAATCGTCAAATGAAAGGAAGCATGGCCACCAATCAATTCTTTTACGCATTTAAACAAGATGTACAATTCCATTTAAACTCTCCTCTCTATTAAAGCAAAGTTTTAATAAAACTGTTTAAATCTGCACATTATATTTTGCAAATGTAAAGGATTCTTAAATATACCATGGGATGGTGGACTCATATTTTGTGCAATTAGGTGTAATTTGGTGCAAATCTGCAGTACACTCGCTTATCCCTGCTAACACCCACATATTCCATGATTTGTAGAATGCATAAAGTGCTTGTTTCACAATCAGGGTGAAAAAGAGAATTCACGCTCGTAATAAAAAGCCACTTTTAACTTTAACTCACACTTTATAAACGCATCTTTAATTTAAAAAAAAAGTAGTCACCCCAGTTACCTCTTAATGTCAAAACAGTATTAACAGGAGATATCAAAGATGGCTTTCCATCAAGGCAAGATCTATCTACAAGACTACCTGTATCACCCTCAAAGCCTTGCACTCCTCCTCTCCTCGCTACCTGGCAAATAAACTGAAAGTCTCTGGAGGCTTTAGACCATCACGAAATGCGGAAAATTTACTGCTTGAACCTCCCACTTTCAAGAAGGAAAGATCGATGGCCCAATCCTTTTCAGGCAACGCAGTGAGAATCTGGAACTCACTTCTACCTCAGCTCCGGACCACCGCCTCCTCCCAGGCCTTCAAAACTGACCTCAAAGTTCTCCTCTTTCAAAGACACTTCCAATGTTAATTCACGCCCTCTCTATTACCTGAAGGAAGACCTTTTAGTATAAAAAATATATTTTTCCCATGACTATGGAAGTGCCTTCTCAGTGTGTTCCTGTGGTTGGAGTGTTTGCCATTTATTGCAGTATTATCCTTGTACTTGTGTTTGGTACTCGTTTGTAACATGAACACGCCACTTTTCTCTTATAACACACTGTTTCCTCCTTTTACATTTTGTTTGCTTTAGACACTTGCACAAGTGCCACCTTTGCCTACGTCACATTTTGTTCTTGTGTTTGAGTGTCCTCCATGTATTGCAGTTTTATACCTCTACTTGTACTTTGTTCGCTTTTGTAACCTGCACACGTCACTTTTTCCTCCTGTAATGCACTGTTTGCTACCTCTCGTATTTTGTTTGCTCACGATTGTCACTTTTGCCTCATGTAATGTAACGTTTGCTTTTGTAAATTGTTCACTTGTAATGTTCTCATTTATCAGTACTGTTCCTATTGTGAAGCGCTCTGACACCTTCGGGTAAAGTCTGCGCTATAGAAAAACGCATAAATAAATAAATAAACATTAGAACCCAAAGCTGCCTCGCAAATGCTCTCAAAGGGGACCCCGTCTAACCTCTGAAAAACAAAAGTTCGGGCTCTCGAGCAGAACATTAGGTCGCAATGAGAAGAGACACCGCTTCGGCCGCAGACAGGGCTGCACAGGACCCCTTGAATCTGGAGATAGAAATACAGGACGAGAAATGGCGAGAGGAGGCTGAGCAGGAGCCTGGGGGCTGAGCGGGAGTCTGGGGGCTGTGCAGGAGTCTGGTGGCTGAGCAGGAGTCTGGGGGCTGAGCTGGAGTCTGGGGGCTGAGGAGCGGGAGCCTGGGGACTGAGCAGGAGTCTGGGGGCTGAGCAGGAGTCTGGGGGCTGAGCAGGAGGCTGATGGCTGAGCAGGAGTCTGGGAGGCTGAGCAGGAGTCTGGGGGACTGATCAAGAGTCTGGGGGGCTGAGCAGGAGTCTGGGGGCTGAGCAGGAGTCTGGGGGCTGAGCAGGAGTCTGGGGCTGAGCAGGAGTCTGAGGGCTGAGCAGGAGTCTGGTGGCTGAGGAGCAAGAGTCTGGGGGCTGAGCAGGAGTCTGGGGGCTGAGCAGGAGTCTGGGGCTCAGCAGGAGTCTGGGGGTTGAGCAGGAGTCTGGGGGCTGAGCAGGAGTCTGGGGGCTCAGCAGGAGTCTGGGGGCTGAGCAGGAGTCCGGGGGCTGAGCAGGAGTCTGGGGGCTGAGCAGGAGTCTGGGGGCTGAGCAGGAGTCTGGGGGCTCAGCAGGAGTCTGGAGGCTGAGCAGGAGTCTGGGGGCTGAGCAGGAGTCTGGGGGCTGAGCAGGAGTCTGATGGCTGAGCAGGAGACTGGGGGCTGAGTAGGAGTCTAGGGGACTGATCAAGTGTCTGGGGGGCTGAGCAGGAGTCTGGGGGCTGAGCAGGTGTCTGGGGGCTGAGCAGGAGTCTGGGGGCTGAGTCATTTTACCGACCAATGAAAAGGGCGTTTCTCTCCGGTTGGATCAGGCAGCATATGAAACACCCCTGGTAACTAAGATCTTCCCCTGAATTGAGAAACTTTTGCAAGTGGGAACTCTTTCAAATATACCTATTTTTAGGTCGAGGACCATAGGCTGCGCTTGCGCAGTCTCCATCAGAGAATTAATGTCTCCTAGAGTGGGGCATTAACCCGCCCCTCTTTTCCATTGGCTGGCTTCCTAAACAGAGGCCAGCCATTGAAGGAGAGGGGCATCACTCCCTTTAAGCCCCGTCTTTTCACGATTTGGGGGCATGTTTTTTGCGTTCTTTCTATCTGTGATGTCATCCGTCACTCAACAAAAAGCACGCCCCCGAATCGCGAAAATGTCGGAGTTTTGTGGCAGCCATTTTTAGGTCGACGACTGTGTTGCACTGCGTGGGTGTCCGAGTCTGGCGACACAGAGCTGGAGGTGAGTCTGTGCCCGGGCAAGGGGCTATCCCCTCCCTGCTGATATCCGGTCCACTGTGTGTACAAGAGGGCGGGGTGAGTGCATGGCTCATACCTGGGACGCAGAGTACGTTGCCTTTGTACAGAAATGGGGCTTTGGCGACGAATAGCCTAACCCCAGACCTAGGTTATGTGCGCATTTGTGGGGGAGATGGGGGGAGGGAGAACCTTATTCTACAACTGAAGGTAGTAATGGCTCACACCTTCGCTGTCTTATCACACAAAGGGTACCTAGAGGTCAAAGCAAATCTGTCATTCAACTGTGGATAACAACCCCAACACCATACAGATAACACAGTGGGAACAGACAGTGCGGACTAGGTGTGATAGTGATTGAGTTAAGACTCAAGGACATAGGGAACAATTCCCATCAGAAGCCACACTGTACCGCCCTCTTTCACATCATTTGGGTACTCCTTGCCCAGGAGGCATAACAAAAACAAACCGGCCGGTCAGATGTTACCATGACCGTTTGTGAATGTAAAAGAAATGTGTCAGTGGAGGGAGGTTTATGTGGAAATTGTCAATGTTAATGTGGCTACTGAAAAAGCAGTGTAAAGTGAATGAAAAGTGAGAAGTGAAAGACTTAAAATTGGATAGGCTGGGTAGATGTTAGTGATTTATTTTTATCTCCCGGTCTTCCAAATCTAAAAAACAAGTGCAAACACAGATTTAACATAATATCCGTGATCAGTAGTGGTCAACATGTTTCAGCATATCTATGAAATAGTTTCATGCCTTCATCAGGACCCGTTGTTAAATAACTACTGCTTTTTGTGAGAAATAAAAGATATCACCTGCAATGTCCAGGTTGTATATTCAACCACATACTGTTACCGCACCATATTGGAGACGCGACATCCACAGGAACGACATGTAGAACAAACAACAAAAGACAACATTATGTCACAATCAAAAGGGTGTTCAATATTAATGTAGTACATCCTTACTTTTCACAATGTGTCCAAATCACATAATCTTGGGTTTATATTCATATAAAACAACTCACCCATTAGTTGTGGTTGTTGCGCTACACCCCACATGGCTGCAGCTCAGGTTTAGAGGAGCACCGCTCTAAATCAAAAAGTTAAAATATAAAGATGACAATCATGGCTTCCTGTTTTTATCAATAGTTTTGCGCCGGGAATTTTTGTTGTTGTATACAGTTTCCATGCGCACCTTTATAAACCGAATTACTGTCTTTAAAAGTACGGTTTATAATTATCACGCTTTTGTATTTGTATTCTCTGAGGACAGTGTTTAAAAGAAGTTGGTCATAAATACTACTGTCCAGCATTGAATGGGAACCATAGCAGCCTGATAATCGGTCAACCCATAAAAATTGCATAAAGAATGCAGTACATTTGAAACCATATATTAATGAGATCGAACTTGATTGTACATTCATATAGCAGCGTGGGTTGTAGATCCCCAAGTGGCGCCGAATCACTCACTTACAGTTCTAATCCCTAATTTACCACTTATTTTTGAAGATATACGTGCTCGTGGCAGCCTGATAATTGGTCAACCCATAAAAAATCCATAAAGAATGCAGTGCATTTGAAACCATAAATTAATGAGATCAAGCATGGTTATATATTCATATAGCAGCGTGGGTTGTAGATCTCCAAATAGCGCCGAATCACGCACTTACAGTTCTAATTTCTAATTTACCACTTATTTGTGATGATATACGTGCTGAGATATTAACGCATGCTTACAAGCATCTCCGAGTTTGCAATTATTCGACAAAAGTTCATGTAAGCACCCGTATACGACGTGCTTACATCGGCGTGCTAGTTTCCAGTAGAATTGGCCAGACTCTCTTGTACGGCGTCACTCACCTCTCCGTCGGTGTCTCCCGGCAGTCATCCAAACTGTCTGGGGGGGCGCCGAGCGGCGAGGGCGCGCCATATTTAAACCTAACGTGTCCCTTTCTCGTGACGTCAGTCACGTGTTTTACGTGCATGATGGGATTTGTAGTTTTTAATATCCCGTTTTCGTAGTTTGTTGAATACAAAAACCGGGGATTCGTTCAATTATTGAGGGTGCACATAAATTATGTCGACAACGGCAGATGTAATCAGCGACAGGTGTTATCACCATATTCATCAACCTTTGTTTATATGTCACTCCACTTACTTCATTCCTATGTATTCCGAACAATCCTGATTTACAGGCGCCATATTTGTAGTTCTTTAAAATAGTAATTCTCTGCAAACACAGGAAATATCAATAGCCTAAATTAACACCTCATCAATAATATTTTGATATTTGAGACGTGGATATGTATTTAGTAGTGTTGCAACACAGCATATGGATGTATATTTTTCTATGTAATTAGTTTCAGTATTCCAACTCATAGTGTGTCTATTGTTTCACTAACTTTGCAGAACAGGACCGATGGACTGAGAGTGAACCTGAGTATGATTTTCACCTCATTCAGATGATATTAATGTATGTGTATTAAATATAGAATTATCCTAAAGTTGTGCATTCAGAGTGGATAATCGTATAGTATTATCATCCAAGGGCGATCAAATCGCATGATGGTTGAACCTTTGTCAGAGAGACATCCACGGTATCGGCTCATTTAACCCATCTTTATCGCTATTGAGCTTGTAGACCCATTTTTGCTCAATTTTGAATAAGAAGCGGGCCACATTTGGACATGAATCCGGGATTAGAGGCTGTTCAAGCACAGTCCAATAAAAGTCATTTGGACCATGTCCAACCTCCAAGAAGTGAGCAGTTAGACGGGTGGCCTGTTTGCGAGAACGTACCGTGCTATTGTGTTCTTGTATTCTTGTCATTATTTTCCTCGTCGTCATGCCCACATATTGTTTCTGGCATGGACAAATTATCAAATATATGAGGTTTCCGCTATTGCAGTTTGTAAACCTGCGTTGTATCCAAGGTCTATTTGTACCTATGTCCACGGTTGTGGATTTGCAGGTTTGAGGACACACAGAGCACGCCCCACATGGGTGATGGCCTTGTAGTGGTGGTAAATCCCACAGGGTGCCAACCTGTCTGGGTTCTTTATTCTTTGGGTGTATGTGGACCAATTGGTTGTTTAAACTCTGTCCTCTTTTAAACGCAAATAGGGGTTAGGGAATCTCATCACCCCCTGTATTCAGTATAGACCAGTGTCTTTTGATGATCTTTTAGACTTTGTTGGATCTAGTGTTGAAGGTATTCACAAAAGTGATACGGTTGGTCTTCTCCTTTGGTGGATGTAATTCCAGAAGGCACTCTCTGTTATTATTTGATGCCCTCTTCTTAGATTGTCGAATTATCTTCTTCGGATACTTCTTCTCACGTTGTTTCTCCAGATTTTTTGAGTGGGCATTGAATGCTTCTTTATTGGAACAGTTCCTCTGGACCCTGAGAAACTGACCAAAAGGCAGATTATTTCTCAGGGCCCGCGGATGACAGCTTTCATAGCTGAGTAAGGCATTCTTAGCAATTGGCTTTCGATAAAGCTCGGATTCAAGGCCATTCGCAGTTGCTAGGATTTTAAAATCCAAAAATGCTAGTCCAGTTCTACTGTACTCTACAGTGAATTTCAAATATGCATTTCGGGTGTTCAGCCATTGGTGGAATAACAAGAGATCTTCTTCAGTCCCACGCCATATGACCAGTATATCATCTATATATCACTTCCAAATATGAAGCGATAATAGATATGGATTAGTAGGTGTTAATACCTCCTGTTGCTCAAAGTTGTGAACATATAAATTAGCGAGACTCGGAGCGAAGACACTACCCATACTAGTCCCAGATGTTTGTAGGTAGGTAGTGTCTTCGAAGCGAAAGTAGTTGTCCTTCATTGCTATTTCCGCCAAGCTCATAATGAATGAGATGGGCGTGATGGGTTGATGGTCACTTTGCTCCAAAAGGTGGCCCACAACTTCAAGAGTCTCTGTTTGGGGAATCGAGGTATACAATGACTCCACATCAAAGAATACAAGGATGTCGGTGTTGATGTCATATTGTATTTCCGGTAGAAATCTCAAAACGTCCTTGGTGTCTTGAAGGAACGTTAAGCTGAGCTAACACAACAATCGCCAGTACTGGACTTGCTTTTTGGTTAATTGCCAAAGAAACTGTTATGAATTAAACATGACAGTCTATACTCACGTTTATTTCAAATTTATTTTCAAACGTATTCAGAAATTTTCTTATTTTTAAGCAATACTTTTTAGTGCATACCACAAATATATACAAAATATACAACACCATACACATTATATACAAATATAAACAATGCAAAAAAAATTATTGTATCAACCACACTGGCCACTGGCCACTTTCATTCCTCATGCATACCATTTAGCTACTAAACAACAATTCAAAAAAACATTTACAAACTATAAATACCACTGAGGTACAGGTCCGTGTCTGAATAATGCGCAATTGTGTACTACGTAAATCAAAAATTTAATACCAGCATTACTCATCAGAGAAACTAAATCAAAAATGGTCAGAATCTACTTTGTCTTATTTACAATCTTATATATGACACTGGACCGTCAAGGTCGATGCGTTTCGAACCCCCTAAGTATAGGGGTTCTCCTCAGGACCAAAACACGATTTCTTAATTTCCTGTGTCTTGAAGCAAAAGTGCAGAGTAATCTTATCTCTTTGAGAGGCTTTTTATACCCTGATAATGAAAGTGTTCCCACTGGACCACGACGGCTCTGGTCGGGTTGTGTCCGTACGCGGCGTTGGAGTTTGTTTTGCTTAGTTGTTTGGCACGTAATGCGTCATCACTGGGGCCATAGTCGTCTGTCAGGAGGAACGTTGGCATGGCCTTTACCATCGGGTTAAAAAAATGATCCACGAAGGTGGAGAGTGGTTCCAAAATGGAACCAATTCCAGAAATAATAGGCCGTCCCGGTGGTGGTCTTTGGGGTTTGTGGACTTTTGGAAGACAGTAAAAATATGGAATGGTTGGGTGGGTGGTGAGAAGGTACTGACCTTCTTGTGATGTAATCCACCCTTCAGAAGTTGCTTCTTTCACCATGTGTCCGATCTTGGTCTTAAGTCGTTCTGTAGGATCCTCCGTGAGTGAGAGATATGATTTTCGATCACTCAATTGCCTCAAACATTCGTTTCTGTAAGTGTCAATATCGAGTATGACAGTTGCCCCACCTTTATCGGCTGGTTTTATTATTCTTTTCTCATTTGATGTTAATGAGCGTAAAGCCGACTGTTCTCTTCTAGACAGATTAATGAAGGGCTTGTTCTCAGTTTGATAGAGATGATGTATATCATTCTCTACTGCCTCTTCAAACGTCAACACATTGGCAGGTAATCCAATAAATGAAAAAATGTGTGGTGGAGAGGAAGGCACCTCACGGGCAAACAACCCTCGGGGAACTGGGATGAGATACGGTCCTAGTTCCTAATTTGTACGATTGATATTACAATCTACAGCAGTGCAGAGAATTTTCCTGACCAGCTGGTATGAGAGGACATGGCTGGTTGAGGTTTCCTATTTAAAGATGTCCAACACTGGTGCGGTGACAGGGTGGTGAACCCTGATGAATCTGCCATAAAGTCTACCGGGCAGTGAAACATGTCGGTTACAGGTAGTGGTATGCGACAGTAAGCTACCAGCCTTTTTTAACTCACCAGCACACACCTGAGTTAGTAATAAAGTTGTACAATTGGTGTGTCTGTTGATTTTAAACCTCACTTCTTGTCGTTTGTCACATCAGGGAGCTATTTCTCTAGCTTCTTGCTTAGCACCTTCCTGTTTGCACAATTTTTGCTTTGACACTGTTCTTTTCTTGGAAAAGGAATGGCAACCGATGATGAGAAAGGGGCATAGAATTGGTAACATCTGCCAAATTCCCCGAGGGTTGTTCGCCCGTGAGGTGCCTTCCTCTCCGCCACACATTTTTCATTTATTTAATTTCTGAGTGTGGGTGGATGGACTGTTTCAGTGGGACAGACATTATTGGATGTGTCGAGTTGAATTCGTCCCGGATTCTCCTACTTACTATGCGTTCTCTACTGGGCCTACCACAGTCTACCCCCTCATTCTCTGTCCTTACGGAATTGGGGCTAGGTCATATTGAGGATGCCCTTAACTTGGCACCACTACTCCTTTGGGTGAAAGTATGGCTGAACCCTAGTCTGTCCTTAAATCGAAAAATTCTCACTGACTGTATGGGGAGAGACAGAGTCAAGGATATTAAATGGCTGAAACACATTAAATCCCTAGCCATACTATTGGGCCGCCCAGAATTGTACAGTCACCCGGAAAGGCTTAGTAAAGATGACCTTAAATGGATTAAAGTCCAATTTTTGAACTTTAGAAATACTCAGCGGGAAGCCATAGAAATTGAAAAATCTACAGTAAGGGCACATTATACGGTAATTTCTACCATGACCATCCAGCCATACCTAACGGTAGTTAATAGGCCATATCACCGCTGGTTATTGACGAAATTCCGTTTTAATCAGATGCATCTTCTTTTAGGTGAATATCTGAAATGGAATAAGCCAAGGGATAATGCCCCGTGTAAATGTGATGCCTTTAATGACCAAGATCTGATGCATTTTGTATTTTTTTGCCCCTTTTTTGTTGAGGGGAGGAAAAAATATATTTTACCACTTCTGAGGGACAAGGGATTCAAGCAAGTAAAACCCGCGCTGATGTTTTTACAACTTATGGAGACCCCTATCGTTATGTTTGGGGTTGCCAGCTTTCTGGTAGCGGCAATGCGTGCCAAACGGAAAAGAATATTGAATTCTACTATGATGGAAAGTGTTTTGGATTAGCCAAAACTGGATTGAATAATTTATGCCATCATGAGCTGTTCATTTTTTACCCTGCTGTGTCTAGACTGTCAGTAAGAAGTGATAAGATAATGAAATTAATATACAATCAAACTGATGATTTACAGGGTATTATGTATTTTTCCAAACGTTTAAATCGTCTCTGACTATTGCCCACACAACTGTTTTAACTGTTTTTATCTGTTTTTATCGTTTTTTAACAATTGTTTGTAAATTAGAAAGTATCAATTGTGAATGTATGTAGCATACTTTTATGATTTTAATTAATCGAATAAAGTATTTTTGACTCTGACTCTGACTCTGACTCCTACTTACAGTTACAATCAATGGTTTGTTATGGACAGTAAGACATTAGAGAATATACACCTAACCATAAATTGAGAGTGGGTGGGTTTGGAATTAAAATAATATATTGTTCCAGCAAATTGGGTTCTCATGTCTACTAGACGGATGCTAACTAACGTCCAGGGTGCAGGGATTTTTTGTTATTGAAGCTAAACAAAATGCTGCCTAGTGCCAACACAGACACCCTTGCGCCATAGCACAAGGATGCCAACGTTGCAGGGATGATTCCCTGTAACGCAGACACCCTTGCACCGTGGTGCAAGGATGCCAACACTGCAGGGATGATTCCCTGTAATGCAGACACGCTTGCACCGTGGTGCAAGGATGCCAACACTGCAGGGATGATTCCCTGTATCGCAGACACCCTTGCACCGTGGGCGAAGGAGGCCAACGTTGCAGGGATGATTCCCTGTAACGCAGACACCCTTGCACCGTGGTGCAAGGATGCCAACACTGCAGGGATGATTCCCTGTAATGCAGACACGCTTGCACCGTGGTACAAGGATGCCAACACTGCAGGGATGATTCCCTGTATCGCAGACACCCTTGCACGTGGGCGAAGGAGGCCAACGTTGCAGGGATGATTCCCTGTAACGCAGACACCCTTGCGCCGTGGTGCAAGGAGGCCAACGTTGCAGGGATGATTCCCTGTAACGCAGACACCCTTGCACCGTGGTGCAAGGATGCCAACACTGCAGGGATGATTCCCTGTAACGCAGACACCCTTGCACCGTGGCACAAGGATGCCAACACTGCAGGGATGATTCCCTGTAATGCAGACACGCTTGCACCGTGGTGCAAGGATGCCAACACTGCAGGGATGATTCCCTGTATCGCAGACACCCTTGCACCGTGGGCGAAGGAGGCCAACGTTGCAGGGATGATTCCCTGTAACGCAGACACCCTTGCACCGTGGCGCAAGGAGGCCAACGTTGCAGGGATGATTCCCTGTAACGCAGACACCCTTGCACCGTGGGCGAAGGAGGCCAACGTTGCAGGGATGATTCCCTGTAATGCAGACACCCTTGCACCGTGGCGCAAGGAGGCCAACGTTGCAGGGATGATTCCCTGTAACGCAGACACCCTTGCACCGTGGGCGAAGGATGCCAATGTTGCAGGGATGATTCCCAGTAACGCAGACACCCTTGCGCCGTGGCGCAAGGATGGCAACTTTGCAGGGATAATTCCCTATAACGCATACACCCTCGCGCCATGTTGCAAGGATGCCAACATTGCAGGGATGATTCCCTGTAACGCAGACACCCTCGCACTGTGGCGCAAGGAGGCCAACGTTGGCGGGATGATTCCCTGTAACGCAGACACCCTTGCACCGTGGTGCAAGGATGCTAACACTGCAGGAATGATTCCCTGTATCACAGACACCCTTGCACCGTGGGCGAAGGAGGCCAACGTTGCAGGGATGATTCCCTGTAAAGCAGACACCCTTGCGCCGTGGCGCAAGGAGGCCAACGTTGCAGGGATGATTCCCTGTATCGCAGACACCCTTGCACCGTGGGCGAAGGAAGCCAACGTTGCAGGGATGATTCCCTGTAACGCAGACACCCTTGCGCCGAGGCACAAGGATGCCAACGTTGCAGGGATGATTCCCTGTAAAGCAGACACCCTTGTGCCGTGGTACAAGGATGCCAATGTTGCAGGGATGATTCCGTGTAACGCAGACACCCTTGCACCGTGGGCGAAGGAAGCCAACGTTGCAGGGATGATTCCCTGTAAAGCAGACACCCTCGCACCGCGGCGCAAGGATGCCAACGTTGCAGGGATGATTCCCTGTAATGCAGACACCCTTGCGCCATGGTGCAAGGAGGCCAATGTTGCAGGGATGATTCCCTGTAACGCAGACACCCTTGCGCCGTGGCGCAAGGAGGCCAACGTTACAGGGATGATTCCCTGTAACGCAGACACCCTTGCGCCATGGTGCAAGGAGGCCAACGTTGCAGGGATGATTCCCTGTAATGCAGGCACCCTTGCGCCATGGTGCAAGGATGCCAACGTTGCTGGGATGATTCCCTGTAATGCAGACACCCTTGCGCCGTGGTGCAAGGATGCCAACGTTGCGGGGATGATTCCCTGTAACGCAGACACCCTTGCACCGTGGCGCAAGGATGCCAATGTTGCAGGGATGATTCCCTGTAACGCAGACACCCTCGCGCCGTGGGATTAGAATTTACAGTTCTAATCCCTAATTTACCACTTATTTGTGAAGATATACGTGCTCGTGGCAGCCTGATAATTGGTCAACCCATAAAAAATCCATAAAGAATGCAGTGCATTTGAAACCATAAATTAATAAGATCGAGCATGGTTATATATTCATATAGCAGCGTGGGTTGTAGATCTCCAAATAGCGCCGAATCACGCACTTACAGTTCTAATTTCTAATTTACCACTTATTTGTGATGATATACGTGCTGAGATATTAACGCATGCTTACAAGCATCTCCGAGTTTGCAATTATTCGCCAAAAGTTCATGTAAGCTCCCGTATACGACGTGCTTACATCAGCGTGTTAGTTTCCAGTAGAATTGGCCAGACTCTCTTGTACGGCGTCACTCACCTCTCCCGGCAGTCATCCAAACTGTCTGGGAGGGCGCCGAGCAGCGAGGGCGCGCCATATTTAAACCTAACGTGTCCCTTTCTCGTGACGTCAGTCACGTTTTTTACGTGCATGACGGGATTTGTAGTTTTTAATATCCCGTTTTCGTAGTTTGTTGAATACAAAAACCGGGGATTCGTTCAATTATTGAGGGTGCACATAAATTATGTCGACAACGGCAGATGTAATCAGCGACAGGTGTTACCACCATATTCATCAACCTTTGTTTATATGTCACTCCACTTACTTCATTCCTATGTATTCCGAACAATCCTGATTTACAGGCGCCATATTTGTAGTTCTTTAAAATAGTAATTCTCTGCAAACACAGGAAATATCAATAGCCTAAATTAACACCTCATCAATAATATTTTGATATTTGAGACGTGGATATGTATTTAGTAGTGTTGCAACACAGCATATGGATGTATATTTTTCTATGTAATTAGTTTCAGTATTCCAACTCATAGTGTGTCTATTGTTTCACTAACTTTGCAGAACAGGACCGATGGACTGAGAGTGAACCTGAGTATGATTTTCACCTCATTCAGATGATATTAATGTATGTGTATTAAATATAGAATTATCCTAAAGTTGTGCATTCAGAGTGGATAATCGTATAGTATTATCATCCAAGGGCGATCAAATCGCATGATGGTTGAACCTTTGTCAGAGAGACATCCACGTATCGGCTCATTTATCCCATCTTTATCGCTATTGAGCTTGTAGACCCATTTTTGCTCAATTTTGAATAAGAAGCGGGCCACATTTGGACATGAATCCGGGATTAGAGGCTGTTCAAGCACAGTCCAATAAAAGTCATTTGGACCATGTCCAACCTCCAAGAAGTGAGCAGTTAGACGGGTGGCCTGTTTGCGAGAACGTACCGTGCTATTGTGTTCTTGTATTCTTGTCATTATTTTCCTCGTCGTCATGCCCACATATTGTTTCTGGCATGGACAAATTATCAAATATATGAGGTTTCCGCTATTGCAGTTTGTAAACCTGCGTTGTATCCAAGGTCTATTTGTACCTATGTCCACGGTTGTGGATTTGCAGGTTTGAGGACACACAGAGCACGCCCCGCATGGGTGATGGCCTTGTAGTGGTGGTAAATCCCACAGGGTGCCAACCTGTCTGGGTTCTTTATTCTTTGGGTCTATGTGGACCAATTGGTTGTTTAAACTCTGTCCTCTTTTAAACACAAATAGGGGTAAGGGAATGTCATCACCCCCTGTATTCAGTATAGACCAGTGTCTTTTGATGATCTTTTAGACTTTGTTGGATCTAGTGTTGAAGGTATTCACAAAAGTGATACGGTTGGTCTTCTCCTTTGGTGGATGTAATTCCAGAAGGCACTCTCTGTGATTATTTGATGCCCTCTTCTTAGATTGTCGAATTATCTTTTTTTTTTTTTTTTGGTGCAAGACGTTTATTAAGTACCGTTAAGTGTACACAGCATACTATCAATCAATCAATCAGTGACACTTATATAGCGCGCTACCTACCCGTAGGGTCTCAAGGCGCTGTGGGGGGGGGGGGGGGGGGGGGGGTGCCGCTACTGCTCAAACAGCCAGGTCTTCAGCTTCTTCCTGAAGGAGAGGTGGTCTTGGGTCAGGCGCAGGTCGGGAGGGAGGGAGTTCCAGGTCTTGGCGGCCAGGTAGGAGAAGGACCTTCCTCCTGTAGTCGCTCTTCTGATGCGGGGGACGGCGGCGAGGGCATGGTTGGCAGATCGGAGGTGGCGTTTGGGAGCGTAGAAGTTGATCCGGCTGTTGAGGTAGCTTGGGCCTTGGTCGTGTAGGGCTTTGTGTGCGTGGGTGAGGAGGCGGAAGGTGATTCTTTTGTTGACGGGGAGCCAGTGGAGGTCTCTCAGGTGTCCGGTGATGTGGCTGGTTCGTGGGATGTCGAGGATGAGTCTGGCTGAGGCGTTCTGGATCCGCTGGAGTCTCTTTTGGAGCTTGGCGGTGGTACCGGCGTAGAGGGTGTTGCCGTAGTCCAGTCGGCTGGTGACGAGGGCCTGGGTGACAGTCTTCCTGGTCTCGGTGGGGATCCACCAGAAGATCTTCCGTAGCATGCGTAAGATGTTGAAGCACGCCGAGGAGACGTTGTTGACTTGCCTGGTCATGGAGAGGGAGGAGTCCAGGATGAAGCCCAGGTTGCGTGCATGGTCTGTCGGTTTGGGTGCGGTGCCCAGGGCGGGAGGCCACCAGGAGTCATCCCAGGCGGAGGGTGAAGAGCCCAGGATGAGGACCTCCGTCTTGTCAGAGTTCAATTTCAGGCGGCTGGTCGTCATCCACTCGGCTACCTCTTTCATCCCTTCGTGCAGGTTGGCTCTGGCGGAGGTGGGGTCGTTGGTCAGGGAGAGGATCAGCTGGGTGTCGTCGGCGTAGGAGATTATGCTGAGGTTGTGTTTGCGTACGATGGCCGCGAGGGGGCTCATGTAGACGTTGAAGAGGGTGGGGCTCAGCGATGAGCCTTGAGGGACGCCGCAGATGACTTCGGAGGCCTCTGACTTGTACGGTGGTAGGCGGACTCTCTGTGTTCTTCCGTCGAGGAAGGAGATGATCCATTCCAGCGCCTTGTCCTGGATCCCGATGTTGCTGAGGCGCTGTACTAGGGTGCGGTGGCAGACCGTGTCGAATGCCGCGGAGAGGTCTAGGAGGATGAGGGCCGCTGTTTCTCCATTGTCCATCAGGGCTCGGATGTCATCGGTGGCGGCGATGAGGGCGGTCTCGGTGCTGTGATTGGTTCGGAAGCCGGACTGTGAGGGGTCGAGGGATCCGTTCGTCTCGAGGAAGGCGGCCATCTGCTTGTTGACGGTCTTCTCGATGACTTTGGCTGGAAACGGGAGGAGCGAGATGGGGCGGTAGTTCTTGAGTTCGGTGGGGTCCGCTGTTGGTTTCTTGAGTAGAGCGCTGAGTTCGGCGTGCTTCCAGCTCTCAGGGAAGGTGGCGGTGTCGAAGGATGTGTTGATGATGTCTCGCAGGTGGGGTGCGATGACAGCGTCGGCCTTGTTGAAGACGTGGTGAGGGCAGGGGTCGGTCGGTGATCCGGAGTGGATGGAGTTCATCGTGCGGATGGTGTCTTCGGTGCTGATCGGGGTCCAGGCGTGGAGGGTGGTGGTGGGGGGTGGTTGTTCGGTCATGGTGTGCGTTGGTTGGTTGGTGAAGCTGTTGTGTATGTCCGCGATCTTGTTGTGGAAGTATGAAGCGAGGGAGTTGCAGAGGTCTTGCGATGGGGTGATGTCGTTTTTTCCTGCGCTGGGGTTGGAAAGCTCTTTCACGATGTTGAAGAGTTCCTTGCAGTTGTGTGCGTTGTTGTCCAACCGGTCCTTGAATGCTGTTTTCTTGGCGGCGCGGATCAGCTGGTGGTGTTTCCGGGTGGCAAGCTTGAAGGAGGTCCTGTTGTCCGGTGTAGGTTCCCTTCTCCAGACTTTCTCGAGGGCTCGGCAGTTCTTCTTGGAGCTCTTGAGTTCGTCGGTGAACCATGGGGCTTTCTTGCTGCCGGGTCTGCTGGGCGGGGTTCTCAGCGGGGCGAGCTCGTCCGCACAGATGCTGATCCACTTCGTGAGGTTGTCGGCGGCCTGGCTGGGGTTCGCAGAGCTGGCAGGAGGGTGCTGGCTCAGGGAGGTGGCGAGCTGGTCTGCTGTGATCTTGTTCCAGCTTCTGCGGGCGGCCTGTTGCTGGTGGTGGTGGGTCGTCATTCTCTTGAAGGTGAAGTGGACGCAGCTGTGGTCTGTCCATTGAAGCTCTGTGGCGTGGCTGAAGTCGATGTCTGTGCTGGAGGAGAAGACTGCGTCGAGTGTGTGTCCGGCGAGGTGGGTGGGGGTGGACACCAGCTGCTTGAGTCCAAGATTGGCGAGGTTGTCGAGCAGGGTTCTGGTGTTGCGGTCGTTGTTGTTCTCCAGATGGAAATTGAGGTCCCCCAGGAGGATGTAGTCAGCGGAGGGGAGGGCATGTGGGCTGACGAAGTCGGCGATGTCCTCGCTGAATTGTGTGCGTGGTCCAGGGGGTCGGTAGATCAGGGTGCCTCTGAGGGTGGTGTTCGGGTTGGTGTGGATCTGGAAATGCAGGTGTTCGGCGGTGGTCAGGGTGCCACAACCCGGAGGCCGGCTGCCATAACATAAGTCGCCAATCAGGGAAAGGAAATGGTCAAATAACAATCAGCCGTTGCAGAGCTGCATACCAGCACAATAATAAATTAACAGTACAGGCAGAAGTAAAGCATATAAATTCGTCTCACTTTTGTAGTTTTTGATAAACAGTAAAGAAAAAGAGAACAGAACAAACTCTAAGCATGTGCACCACATAAAACATATTGGGGGGGGGGGGGGGGGGGCGGCACCGCGTGGTGACCATGTGGTCTAAGGACAGTTACAGTTCATGGTAGAACGGAGACATCCGAGGGGGGAGCTGTGGGGGGGGGGGGGTAAAGGACAACACAAAGGGATTAAAGTGCATTCTTCAATCACGAGGCACAGTGAGCTGTGAACCATCCCGCAACACCCCATCCATTCCTAGAACAACAACCGCAGCTCACAGTTCATCACTATGTGAAGATTCCGTTATCAGGTAGCATTGCAGCGGGGCCCAGATATCAGTGGGCCTGGATGAGAGCGGTAGCAACTCTGCATACGTGTGAAGTTGTTCCTGACAATATACCAGGTCACTCACCCACTCCTTAAATTTGGGCGCCCTTCCCCTGCCCCATCGACAGGCCACCCTACGTTTGGCCAACAACAAGGCTAACGCCACATACTTGCGGTGAGCCGCCTGCAGAGGTTCCACATACCCTAACAGAGCCATCACAGGAGTCGGTGTTACCTCAGTGTTTATCATTGTAGAAAGGGCCTGAAATACCTGGTCCCAGTACTGAAGTATTCGGGCACACCCCCAAGCAAGATGCAGAAAATCAGCCCCAGGGGCCCCACACCTGTCACAGGTATCATCATCCCGCAGTCCAAATCTGTGTAAGCGAGCCGGGGTGTAATATAATCTATGCACAAATGTGTAGTGGATGATCCTATACCTGCTGCTGGACGATATACGTTCCGTCTGTTGCAAGCAGAACTCCCATTGTTTATCAGTGAGGGGGGTAGGCAGTTCCAGATCCCATTTTGCCTTGGCAGGAAGTGTAGTGTACTCGATGTTGGCCCGAATGGATCTATAGAGCGTAGACACCAGTTTGCGGGGGTTCTCGAATTGTAGGATGTGCTGCAAGGGAAGTAGGATAGGTGGTTCATGCGGAAAGTCTGGTGTGAGGGCTTGTAGCCCATGCCGCAGGCGCAGGTAGTAAAAGATCTCCAGAGGAGTAGGGTGTATGCCTCCAAATAGGTGGTCTCTGGTGTGGAATGTGCCATTGTTATACAAGTCCCCCCACGTGTGTACATGAATTTTGGTCAGCAGTTTTCGGAAGCCAGTTTCCTGCAGCAGTGGCAATTGTGGGTGGTATGTTAGGGGAAGAAGTGGGGCGTAAAGTAATTGCAGTCCCAGCATGTCACCAATGCGCACCCAGGCCGTGACAGTGCTAGACAGAGTGTTAGGGGTCTTATCACTACCTTCCACAATGGTGTACAGTGCTCCCTCTATAGGCGTGGGGTGCGCTAGCCAATGCTCCGCAGCCAGTTGCGGCATGTACCTAGGCTGTCTCACCCAGAAATAGGCGTAATGCGCCTGGGCCGCCCGAAAGTATAGTTCAAAATCAGGCACTCCGAATCCACCCCGCACATACGGCCTAGTCAGTACCTCCCACTTGAGCCTGGGTTGTCTCCCACCCCACACCAATTTAAGCATTTCCGATCGAAGCCTTTTAAAGAAGTATGCACCAGGGTGAAAGGGTATGTTGAGGAACAGATAAAGCAGTTTCAGAAGCACAATCATCTTAATCAGAGAGGCCGTCCCCGCCATCGAAAGGGGCAGCGTTATCCACCGCGAAACCTGGTCGCCGATCTTGCTGATGGCCGTACCATAGTTTGCCCTCATGAGTGCCTCCCTATCCTTCTCGACGTGAATACCCAGGTACTTAAAGTCACCCTCAGTCCATGTAAGCGGGTATTCCAGTGGGAATGCATGCGTGGAAGCAGTGAGGGGGAAGATACAATATTTGGCCCAGTTTATCTGCACTCCTGCGAGGGCCCCGAACCTAATGAATTCCCTAAGCAATGGGTGTAGGTTATCACGTGGATGTCGAACATACAGTGTGATGTCGTCTGCGTACATGGATATGAGGATTTGTCTCTGGAAGCATCGTAGCGCGCTGTTCTTGTAGTGTTGCCGCAGTTTAGCAGCTAGGGGTTCCGTGGCGATGGCAAAAAGGAGGGGGGACAGGGGGCACCCCTGCCTGGTCCCTCTGGAGACCTCGAATTCTGGGGAGAGCTGCCCATTAATAAGGACCCTGGCTGCGGGGCGTGTATACAATAGCTTTATCCAGGAAATGAAGATGGCCGGAAACCCCATGCGACCCAGCACCCTAAAGACATAATCCCACTCCAGTGAGTCGAATGCCTTGGTGGCATCTAGAAAGATGGCCGCCATGGGCAAATCCTCATGTACGGAGTCATACACTGAGAAGAAGGTGCGTAGGTTGTGGGACGTAGCTCTCCCCGGGACGAAGCCTGCTTGATCTGGAAGGATAAGGTTTGGCAGCAACAGACTAATTCGTGTGGCAATAAGCTTAGCCAGTATCTTTACATCGCACGTTAGCAACGAGAGGGGCCTGTATGAGTCACAGTGCGAAGCAGGCTTTCCTGGCTTAAGTAGTGAGATGATCAGCGCAGTCCTCATGGACGCAGGGAGAAGACCCACTTCCAGAGCATCCTCATACACTTCCCGCAGTACCGGGGCCATGAATTCAATGTATGTTTTGTAAAATTCGACAGGGATGCCATCGAGTCCCGTGGCCCTGCCTGACTGCATACTCATGATCGCCTCTCTGACCTCATCAAGCTCAAACGGGGCGCTCAAAAAGGCCCGCTGCGAGTCACTCAGCCACCCAAGCGCCACATCTGTGAGGTAGTCGTCTAGAGACGGCCCGCCCGTCCCCCTGGAGGTGTATAAAGTACTATAATGGTTGACAAATTCATTAAGTATCTGCGTGGAGTCCCGGAGCAGAAGCCCCTCGGCAGTTTCCAATTCCAGAATGACAGTAGGCGTCCGCATAAGCCTGACTGTAGCGGCCATCGCCTTCCCGGGCCTCTCACCTTCCCCGTATCTCCGCGCCACCCAATACTTATGCCTAAACTTCGCCTCGCGCGCCGCTTCATCCGAATATTCAGTAATCAATTCTCTTATCTCCGCAAGCGTGTCGCCAGTAGGGCGTGTGCGGAGGGCCTCTTCCGTCCGTCCCAGCCTTGCCTCCAAAGCCTTCAATCGATTCAGGATAGCTTTAAGCACCCCAGAGCCCTTTGCAATACAGAAACCTCGCAGTGTGACCTTAAAGGCATCCCAGATAGTCTCGACATCTTTCACAGAGCCCTTATTTCTTTTAAAGAAATCCAAGCATTCCTCACGAAGTGCCTCCTTAAACTCCTCATCTAAAAGCATCGCAGCCTGCATGCGCCACGCTGTAACAGGGGGGCCTAACTCCGCCCCTCGCAGGGCAATATGAACTGGGGCATGATCAGAATATGTTCTGGGGAGGTGTCGTGCACAAGTCAGTGAGGCATAGAGGTGGGTAGTCAGAAAAAAATAATAAAGCCTAGCCCAGGATTTAGCCTGTGCCGTAAAATGCGTACCCTCCCTTTTCGGCCCGCAGTGTGCGCGCCAGGCATCTACAAGGTCGTTCTCTTCCAAAATGGCGCGCAGTACTTCCCGCCCTTTCGTGTAGTGATGCGGAGCTTGGTGTGAGCGGTCTAGGGTCGGGTTAACAGCAACATTGAAATCTCCCCCCCATATTATGTGTTGCGACCCAGTTTCCAATATCGCAGCCCAAAGCGTTTCAAAGTATTGCGGGTCATCCACATTAGGCCCATAACAACATGCAAGGGTCACTGTCACACGCCCCAATCTACCCCATACCAGACAATATCTCCCCTGTGTATCCGCCTTCGAGCCAGCCATATGAAAGGGAGTAGATTTCTTCACCAATATTACAGTACCTCGGGCATAGGAGGAATACGATGAGAACGCAGTACATGAAGCCCATCTATTACCAAAGGCGTGTGTCCTGTGAGGTG
Source organism: Lissotriton vulgaris (assembly GCF_964263255.1). Taxonomy (NCBI): domain Eukaryota; kingdom Metazoa; phylum Chordata; class Amphibia; order Caudata; family Salamandridae; genus Lissotriton; species Lissotriton vulgaris. The sequence goes on from NC_141685.1 coordinate 170,995,987, forward strand.
CAAAGTGTGTTTCCTGTAGAAAGGCTATATGTACATTATGTTGATCCAAGTAGCCCAGAACGTGCCTCCTCTTCCGATGGTCCCCCAATCCCCGCACATTCCCAACTAAGAACATTCAGACAGGTGTCCCCCATCCTGAGAGTCTACCACATAACAGTAAAATCGATGCGAACTGACAGTCCATACAGCAATCAAAATTTACGTCATATAACAGCCTGGTCGACCACACTGAGCGGTCTGCGGTCCCCCCCTCCATAGCAATACCAATGTACCATCCCACCCCGCAGTAGGCAGATGGTCGAAGAGTTAGAAGTGCACATGCTAGACAACAAAACCAAACCTTAAACCCAGTGCAAACCCAGGTGTCCAACTCAAGAAGACGCAAAGTACATAGTTCAACAAGCAAGCCCCAGTGTTTGGCAGGCCATTCTATAAACAATCCCTCCCCTCCTGTGCACAAATACACATGGAAAGGAGCAGCCAGCAACATCGCAATTATCCGGGGGCACAGGCCCAACTTGTTGAAAGTGAGATCCATAGTCCAGTCAATCACAAGCGTACCACCTGCAGAACTTCCCCCCCTCTCCCACTGAAGCGCCCCCAACTCGCCAGTACCCGGTGCCCACCCCCCTCCCTTAGCAAGCCCACAACAACACAACAGCAAAAGTGCATTTAGCAGGTCCTGTGGGGTACACCCGCTCGGGGTTCCAGAGGTGCACCGTCGTCCACCCCCACCTCTCCTCTCCGCAGTCTCCTCCATTATTACCGTCTCTGTCCGGCGAGGGAGAGAGCATGGGGGGGTGGGGGCCTGGCATGCAACTGGACCTGCGGGACCACCCAGCCGTAGCCTCCTGGGGGGTAATCGCAAGAGCTTTAATCCAAGGCATTAGTCGACATTAACCAGCAAATGTGGAGAGTCTCAAATCCAATTCATTCCGCTCCAGAGTCGTGTCCGCCTTCCGCCTGTGCAGCTCTCTTGTCTCGTTTAGGCAGGGTTTTAATGTAGTCTTCGACTTGCTGCGGATTCAAGAAGAAGTGTTGCGTGCCCTGGTGGGTCACTCGCAGCTTGGCGGGATAAAGTAATGCATAGTCAATATTCAGCCCTCTCAGTTTCCTCTTTACAGCCAGAAATTTTCTGCGTTGTTCCTGGACTACCGGGGTAAAGTCCGGGTAGATGGAAAAGGACACTCCCTCATAGGCAAGATTCTGGTTCGCTCTGGCCGCTTTCAACGCCGCATCCCGGTCACGATAATTTAGCAGCCGTGCAATAATGGGCCTTGGCGGGGCACCTGGTTGAGGTTGGGGTCCAAGGGAGCGATGGGCACGTTCCACTATAAACTGTTTGGAGAGGGCCTCCTCCCCCACTGTGGCCATTAATAGTCGTTCAACGTAGAGCTCCATCCGCCCCGTGTTTGTGGACTCCGGAACACCCGTGATTCGTTCGTTGTTCCGCCTGCTCCTTGCCTCCAATTCTTCGTTCTTGGTGGCTATCACCCTTAGCACATTGTCCATGCGAGAGAGCCTCGTGGCATGCGATGTCGTGGCATCTTCGGTTTCGGATATCCGGCGCTCGGCCTCCGTCAACCGCTCTTCGTGTACATCCATTTTCTGGACGATGCCGTCCATTCGAGCGGAGAGCCTGTCCACCTTGTCCACCACTGTGGCAAATCCCTGTCGCATCTCTTGTAGCATCGTGGCTATCTTGGGGACCATGGGGGCCACCTCCGCTGCCGGGCTCCTCGGTTGAGTGCTATCCCCCGTCTGCTTAGTCCCTTTCTTCTGCGTTGCTGGTTCAAATTGCAGCTTGGGCTGCCGGGTGTCCGGTTTCCCCATGCCAGGACAGCAGGAAGCGTACCGCGGGTCCGAACCGCACTGTTAGGGGTTCCGCGAGCGGGCGGCACCCAGAGGCGGTCGAGACCCGGCGTTCAGTAGTCGAGCGATGCTCGTCTCAGTTCAAAATGCTCCACAGGGTTTGTAGCCGGTATAGAAATCCACCCGGGTAGGCAGAAATCCTCTGTTGGGGCCACTGGGTACGGGCTCGTGTGAGTTGGGCGCGCGTGGCGTTTCGCGGCCTACACGCCACGTGTCAGTCCAGGGCGTCGCGTGAATTCCAGCGCCGCCGCCAGTGAGGACCCAGCCCGGGGCCTCCGCCGCTCCAGATTCACCTCGGTCTTACTCCGCCACCAAAGGTCGTAGGATCACCAAACTCGGACAGAGTGTGCAGCAGTGGTATATCTTCCCCCCAGTCGTGTTTCAGGCGGGTGGTCGCAGATTTAAAGTGCGGCCATTCAGCTCGTGCGCCCTCTAGCGCCCCCCTGTCGAATTATCTTCTTCGGATACTTCTTCTCACGGAGTTGTTTCTCCAGATTTTTTGAGTGGGCATTGAATGCTTCTTTATTGGAACAGTTCCTCTGGACCCTGAGAAACTGACCAAAAGGCAGATTATTTCTCAGGGCCCGCGGATGACAGCTTTCATAGCTGAGTAAGGCATTCTTAGCAATTGGCTTTCGATAAAGCTCGGATTCAAGGCCATTCGCAGTTGCTAGGATTTTTAAATCCAAAAATGCTAGTCCAGTTCTACTGTACTCTACAGTGAATTTCAAATATGCATTTCGGGTGTTCAGCCATTGGTGGAATAACAAGAGATCTTCTTCAGTCCCACGCCATATGACCAGTATATCATCTATATATCGCTTCCAAATATGAAGCGATAATAGATATGGATTAGTAGGTGTTAATACCTCCTGTTGCTCAAAGTTGTGAACATATAAATTAGCGAGACTCGGAGCGAAGACACTACCCATACTAGTCCCAGATGTTTGTAGGTAGGTAGTGTCTTCGAAGCGAAAGTAGTTGTCCTTCATCGCTATTTCCGCCAAGCTCATAATGAATGAGATGGGCGTGATGGATTGATGGTCACTTTGCTCCAAAAGGTGGCCCACAACTTCAAGAGTCTCTGTTTGGGGAATCGAGGTATACAATGACTCCACATCAAAGAATACAAGGATGTCGGTGTTGATGTCATATTGTATTTCCGGTAGAAATCTCAAAACGTCCTTGGTGTCTTGAAGGAACGTTGAGCTGAGCTAACACAACAATCGCCAGTACTGGACTTGCTTTTTGGTTAATTGCCAAAGAAACTGTTATGAATTAAACATGACTATACTCACGTTTATTTCAAAATTATTTTCAAACGTATTCAGAAATGTTCTTATTTTTAAGCAATACTTTTTAGTGCATACCACAAATATATACAAAATATACAACACCATACACATTATATACAAATATAAACAATGCAAAAACAAAAAAAATTATTGTATCAACCACACTGGCCACTTTCATTCCTCATGCATACCATTTAGCTACTAAACAACAATTCAAAAAAACATTTACAAACTATAAATACCACTGAGGTACAGGTCCGTGTCTGAATAATGCGCAATTGTGTACTACGTAAATCAAAAATTTAATACCAGCATTACTCATCAGAGAAACTAAATCAAAAATGGTCAGAATCTACTTTGTCTTATTTACAATCTTATATATGACACTGGACCGTCAAGGTCGACGCGTTTCGAACCCCCTAAGTATAGGGGTTCTCCTCAGGACCAAAACACGATTTCTTAATTTCCTGTGTCTTGAAGCAAAAGTGCAGAGTAATCTTATCTCTTTGAGAGGCTTTTTATACCCTGATAATGAAAGTGTTCCCACTGGACCACGACGGCTCTGGTCGGGTTGTGTCCGTACGCGGCGTTGGAGTTTGTTTTGCTTAGTTGTTTGGCACGTAATGCGTCATCACTGGGGCCATAGTCGTCTGTCAGGAGGAACGTTGGCATGGCCTTTACCATCGGGTTAAAAAAATGATCCACGAAGGTGGAGAGTGGTTCCAAAATGGAACCAATTCCAGAAATAATAGGCCGTCCCGGTGGTGGTCTTTGGGGTTTGTGGACTTTTGGAAGACAGTAAAAATATGGAATGGTTGGGTGGGTGGTGAGAAGGTACTGACCTTCTTGTGATGTAATCCACCCTTCAGAAGTTGCTTCTTTCACCATGTGTCCGATCTTGGTCTTAAGTCTTTCTGTAGGATCCTCCGTGAGTGAGAGATATGATTTTCGATCACTCAATTGCCTCAAACATTCGTTTCTGTAAGTGTCAATATCGAGTATGACAGTTGCCCCACCTTTATCGGCTGGTTTTATTATTCTTTTCTCATTTGATGTTAATGAGCGTAAAGCCGACTGTTCTCTTCTAGACAGATTAATGAAGGGCTTGTTCTCAGTTTGATAGAGATGATGTATATCATTCTCTACTGCCTCTTCAAACGTCAACACATTGGCAGGTAATCCAATAAATGAAAAAATGTGTGGTGGAGAGGAAGGCACCTCACGGGCGAACAACCCTCGGGGAACTGGGATGAGATACGGTCCTAGTTCCTAATTTGTACGATTGATATTACAATCTACAGCAGTGCAGAGAATTTTCCTGACCAGCTGGTATGAGAGGACATGGCTGGTTGAGGTTTCCTATTTAAAGATGTCCAACACTGGTGCGGTGACAGGGTGGTGAACCCTGATGAATCTGCCATAAAGTCTACCGGGCAGTGAAACATGTCGGTTACAGGTAGTGGTATGCGACAGTAAGCTACCAGCCTTTTTTAACTCACCAGCACACCTGAGTTAGTAATAAAGTTGTACAATTGGTGTGTCTGTTGATTTTAAACCTCACTTCTTGTCGTTTGTCACATCAGGGAGCTATTTCTCTAGCTTCTTGCTTAGCACCTTCCTGTTTGCACAATTTTTGCTTTGACACTGTTCTTTTCTTGGAAAAGGAATGGCAACCGATGATGAGAAAGGGGCATAGAATTGGTAACATCTGCCAAATTCCCCGAGGGTTGTTCGCCCGTGAGGTGCCTTCCTCTCCGCCACACATTTTTTCATTTATTTAATTTCTGAGTGTGGGTGGATGGACTGTTTCAGTGGGACAGACATTATTGGATGTGTTGAGTTGAATTCGTCCCGGATTCTCCTACTTACAGTTACAATCAATGGTTTGTTATGGACAGTAAGACATTAGAGAATATACACCTAACCATAAATTGAGAGTGGGTGGGTTTGGAATTAAAATAATATATTGTTCCAGCAAATTGGGTTCTCATGTCTACTAGACGGATGCTAACTAACGTCCAGGGTGCAGGGATTTTTTGTTATTGAAGCTAAACAAAATGCTGCCTAGTGCCAACACAGACACCCTTGCGCCATAGCACAAGGATGCCAACGTTGCAGGGATGATTCCCTGTAACACAGACACCCTTGCACCGTGGTGCAAGGATGCCAACACTGCAGGGATGATTCCCTGTAATGCAGACACGCTTGCACCGTGGTGCAAGGATGCCAACACTGCAGGGATGATTCCCTGTATCGCAGACACCCTTGCACCGTGGGCGAAGGAGGCCAACGTTGCAGGGATGATTCCCTGTAACGCAGACACCCTTGCACCGTGGTGCAAGGATGCCAACACTGCAGGGATGATTCCCTGTAATGCAGACACGCTTGCACCGTGGTGCAAGGATGCCAACACTGCAGGGATGATTCCCTGTATCGCAGACACCCTTGCACCGTGGGCGAAGGAGGCCAACGTTGCAGGGATGATTCCCTGTAACGCAGACACCCTTGCGCCGTGGTGCAAGGAGGCAAACGTTGCAGGGATGATTCCCTGTAACGCAGACACCCTTGCACCGTGGTGCAAGGATGCCAACACTGCAGGGATGATTCCCTGTAACGCAGACACCCTTGCACCGTGGCACGAGGATGCCAACACTGCAGGGATGATTCCCTGTAATGCAGACACGCTTGCACCGTGGTGCAAGGATGCCAACACTGCAGGGATGATTCCCTGTATCGCAGACACCCTTGCACCGTGGGCGAAGGAGGCCAACGTTGCAGGGATGATTCCCTGTAACGCAGACACCCTTGCACCGTGGTGCAAGGATGCCAACACTGCAGGGATGATTCCCTGTAACGCAGACACCCTTGCACCGTGGCACAAGGATGCCAACACTGCAGGGATGATTCCCTGTAACGCAGACACCCTTGCACCGTGGTGCAAGGATGCCAACACTGCAGGGATGATTCCCTGTAACGCAGACACCCTTGCACCGTGGCACAAGGATGCCAACGTTGCAGGGATGATTCCCTGTATCGCAGACACCCTTGCGCCGTGGTGCAAGGAGGCAAACGTTGCAGGGATGATTCCCTGTAACGCAGACACCCTTGCGCCGTGGCGCAAGGATGCCAACGTTGCAGGGATGATTCCCTGTAACGCAGACACCCTTGCACTATGGCGCAAGGATGGCAACGTTGCAGGGATGATTCCATGTAACGCAGACACCCTTGCGCCGTGGCGCAAGGATGCCAACGTTGCAGGGATGATTCCCTGTAACGCAGACACCCTTGCACCGTGGCGCAAGGATGCCAACGTTGCAGGGATGATTCCCTGTAACGCAGACACCCTTGCACCGTGGTACAAGGATGCCAATGTTGCAGGGATGATTCCCTGTAAAGCAGACACCCTTGCGCCGTGGTACAAGGATGCCAATGTTGCAGGGATGATTCCGTGTAACGCAGACACCCTTGCACCGTGGGCGAAGGAGGCCAACGTTGCAGGGATGATTCCCTGTAACGCAGACACCCTTGCACCGTGGTACAAGGATGCCAATGTTGCAGGGACGATTCCCTGTAACGCAGACACCCTCGCACTATGGCGCAAGGAGGCCAATGTTGCAGGGATGATTCCCTGTAACGCAGACACCCTTGCGCCGTGGTGCAAGGATGCCAACATTGCAGGGATGATTCCCTGTAACGCAGACACCCTCGCACTATGGCGCAAGGAGGCCCACGTTGCAGGGATGATTCCGTGTAACGCAGACACCCTTGCACCGTGGGGCAAGGATGCCAACGTTGCAGGGATGATTCCCTATAACGCATAAACCCTCGCGCCGTGGTGCAAGGATGCCAACATTGCAGGGATGATTCCCTGTAACGCAGACACCCTCGCACTGTGGCGCAAGGAGGCCAACGTTGCAGGGATGATATCCTGTAACGCAGACACCCTTGCGCCGTGGCACAAGGAGGCCAACATTGCAGGGATGATTCCCTGTAACGCAGACACCCTCGCACTGTGGCGCAAGGAGGCCAACATTGCAGGGATGATTCCCTGTAACGCAGACACCCTCGCACTGTGGCGCAAGGAGGCCAACATTGCAGGGATGATTCCCTGTAACGCAGACACCCTCGCACTGTGGCGCAAGGAGGCCAACATTGCAGGGATGATTCCCTGTATCGCAGACACCCTTGCGCCGTGGTGCAAGGAGGCCCACGTTGCAGGGATGATTCCGTGTAACGCAGACACCCTTGCACCGTGGGGCAAGGATGCCAAAGTTGCAGGGATGATTCCCTGTAACACAGACACCCTTGCGCAGTGGCGCAAGGATGCCAACGTTGCAGGGATGATTCCCTATAACGCAGACACCCTTGCACCGTGGGCGAAGGAGGCCAACGTTGCAGGGATGATTCCCTGTAACGCAGACACCCTCGCACTGTGGCGCAAGGAGGCCAACGTTGGAGGGATGATATCCTGTAACGCAGATACCCTTGCACCGTGGGTGAAGGAGGCCAATGTTGCAGGGATGATTCCCTGTAACGCAGACACCCTTGCACCGTGGTACAAGGATGCCAATGTTGCAGGGATGATTCCCTGTAACGCAGACACCCTTGCACCGTGGTACAAGGATGCCAATGTTGCAGGGATGATTCCATGTAACGCAGACACCCTTGCGCCGTGGCGCAAGGATGCCAACGTTGCAGGGATGATTCCCTGTAACGCAGACACCCTTGCACCGTGGCGCAAGGATGCCAACGTTGCAGGGATGATTCCCTATAACGCATACAGCCTCGCGCCATGGTGCAAGGATGCCAACATTGCAGGGATGATTCCCTGTAACGCAGACACCCTCGCACTGTGGCGCAAGGAGGCCAATGTTGGCGGGATGATTCCCTGTAACGCAGGCACCCTTGCACCGTGGTGCAAGGATGCTAACACTGCAGGAATGATTCCCTGTATCACAGACACCCTTGCACCGTGGGCGAAGGAGGCCAACGTTGCAGGGATGATTCCCTGTAAAGCAGACACCCTTGTGCCGTGGCGCAAGGATGCCAACGTTGTAGGGATGATTCCCTGTAACGCAGACACCCTTGCGCCATGGTGCAAGGAGGCCAACGTTGCAGGGATGATTCCCTGTAACGCAGACACCCTTGCACCGTGGCGCAAGGATGCCAATGTTGCAGGGATGATTCCCTGTAACGCAGACACCCTTGCGCCGTGGTGCAAGGATGCCAACGTTGCAGGGATGATTCCCTGTAACGCAGACACCCTTGCGCCGAGGCACAAGGATGCCAACTTTGCAGGGATAATTCCCTATAACGCATACACCCTCGCGCCCTGGTGCAAGGATGCCAACATTGCAGGGATGATTCCCTGTAACGCAGACACCCTCGCACTGTGGCACAAGGATGCCAACTTTGCAGGGATGATTCCCTGTAACGCAGACACCCTCGCACTGTGGCGCAAGGAGGCCAGCGTTGCAGGGATGATATCCTGTAACGCAGACACCCTTGCACCGTGGGTGAAGGAGGCCAATGTTGCAGGGATGATTCCCTGTAACGCAGACACCCTTGCACCGTGGTGCAAGGAGGTCAACGTTGCAGGGATGATTCCCTGTAACGCAGACACCCTTGCGCCGTGGCACAAGGATGCCAACTTTGCAGGGATGATTCCCTATAACGCATACACCCTCGCGCCGTGGTGCAAGGATTCCAACATTGCAGGGATGATTCCCTGCAACGCAGACACCCTCGCACTGTGGCGCAAGGAGGCCAACGTTGCAGGGATGATTCCCTGTAACGCAGACACCCTTGCACCGTGGGCGAAGGAGGCCAACGTTGCAGGGATGATTCCCTGTAACGCAGACACCCTTGCGCCGTGGTGCAAGGATTCCAACACTGCAGGGATGATTCCCTGTAATGCAGACACGCTTGCACCGTGGTGCAAGGATGCCAACACTGCAGGGATGATTCCCTGTAACGCAGACACCCTTGCACCGTGGGCGAAGGAGGCCAACGTTTCAGGGATGATTCCCTGTAACGCAGACACCCTTGCACCGTGGTGCAAGGATGCCAACACTGCAGGGATGATTCCCTATAACGCATACACCCTCGTGCCGTGATGCAAGGATGCCAACATTGCAGGGATGATTCCCTGTATTGCAGACATCCTTGCACCGTGGTGCAAGGATTCCAACACTGCAGGGATGATTCCCTGTAATGCAGACACGCTTGCACCGTGGTGCAAGGATGCCAACACTGCAGGGATGATTCCCTGTATCGCAGACACCCTTGCACCGTGGGCAAAGGAGGCCAACGTTGCAGGGATGATTCCCTGTAACGCAGACACCCTTGCACCGTGGTGCAAGGATGCCAACACTGCAGGGATGATTCCCTGTATCGCAGACACCCTTGCACCGTGGGCGAAGGAGGCCAACGTTGCAGGGATGATTCCCTGTAACGCAGACACCCTTGCACCGCGGCGCAAGGAGGCCATCGGTGCAGGCATGAATCCCTGTAACGCAGACACCCTTGCGCCATGGTGCAAGGAGGCCAATGTTGCAGGGATGATTCCCTGTAACGCAGACACCATTGCACTGTGGTGCAAGGAGGCCAACATTGCAGGGATGATTCCCTGTAACGCAGACACCATTGCACCGTGGTGCAAGGAGGCCAACATTGCAGGGATGATTCCCTGTAACGCAGACCCCCTTGCGCCGTGGCGCAAGGATGCCAACGTTGCAGGGATGATTCCCTGTAACGCAGACACCCTTGCACCGTGGGCGAAGGAGGCCAACGTTGCAGGGATGATTCCCTGTAAAGCAGACACCCTTGTGCCGTGGCGCAAGGAGGCCAACGTTGCAGGGATGATTCCCTGTAACGCAGACACCCTTGCACCGTGGCGCAAGGATGCCAATGTTGCAGGGATGATTCCCTGTAACGCAGACCCCCTTGCGCCGTGACACAAGGATGCCAACTTTGCTGGGATGATTCCCTATAACGCATACACCCTCGCGCCATGTTGCAAGGATGCCAACATTGCAGGGATGATTCCCTGTAACGCAGACACCCTTGCACCGTGGGCGAAGGAGGCCAACGTTGCAGGGATGATTCCCTGTAACACAGACACCCTTGCACAGTGGGCAACGGAGGCCAACGTTGCAGGGATGATTCCCTGTAACGCAGACACCCATGAACCGCGGCGCAAGGTGTCCAATGTTGCAGGGATTATTCCCTGTAACACAGACACCCTTGCGCCGTGGTGCAAGGATGCCAACATTGCAGGTATGATTCCCTGTAACACAGACACCCTTGCACCGTGGGAAAAGGAGGCCAACGTTGCAGGGATGATTCCCTGTAATGCAGACACCCTTGCACCGTGGCGCAAGGAGGCCAACGTTGCAGGGATGATTCCCTGTAACGCAGACACCTTTGCGCTGTGGTGCAAGGATGCCAACGTTGCAGAGATGATTCCCTGTAACGCAGACACCCTTGCACTGTGGTGCAAGGATGCCAACGTTGCAGGGATGATTCCCTGTAATGCAGGCACCCTTGCGCCATGGTGCAAGGATGCCAACGTTGCTGGGATGATTCCCTGTAATGCAGACACCGTTGCGCCGTGGTGCAAGGATGCCAACGTTGCGGGGATGATTCCCTGTAACGCAGACACCCTTGCACCGTGGTGCAAGGATGCCAACGTTGCAGGGATGATTCCCTGTAACGCAGACACCCTTGCGCCGTGGTGCAAGGATGCCAACGTTGCAGGGATGATTCTCTGTAACGCAGACACCCTTGCACCGTGGTGCAAGGATACCAATGTTGCAGGGATTATTCCCTGTAACGCAGACACCCTTGCACCGTGGCGCAAGGATGCCAACGTTGAAGGGATTATTCCCTGTAACGCAGACACCCTTGCACCGTGGTGCAAGGATGCCAACGTTGCAGGGATTATTCCCTGTAACGCAGACACCCTTGCACCGTGGCGCAAGGATGCCAACGTTGCAGGGATTATTCCCTGTAACGCAGACACCCTTGCACCATGGCACAAGGAGGCCAACGTTGCAGGGATGATTCCCTGTAACGCAGACACCCTTGCACCGTGGTGCAAGGATGCCAACACTGCAGGGATGATTCCCTGTATCGCAGACACCCTTGCACCGTGGGCGAAGGAGGCCAACGTTGCAGGGATGATTCCCTGTAACGCAGACACCCTTGCACCGCGGCGCAAGGAGGCCATCGTTGCAGGGATGAATCCCTGTAACGCAGACACCCTTGCGCCATGGTGCAAGGAGGCCCACGTTGCAGGGATGATTCCCTGTATCGCAGACACCCTTGCACCGTGGGCGAAGGAGGCCAACGTTGCAGGGATGATTCCCTGTAACGCAGACACCCTTGCACCGCGGCGCAAGGAGGCCATCGTTGCAGGGATGAATCCCTGTAACGCAGACACCCTTGCGCCATGGTGCAAGGAGGCCAATGTTGCAGGGATGATTCCCTGTAACGCAGACACCATTGCACCATGGTGCAAGGAGGCCAACGTTGCAGGGATGATTCCCTGTAATGCAGGCACCCTTGCGCCGTGGTGCAAGGATGCCAAAGTTGCAGGGATGATTACCTGTATTGCAAACACCCTTTCACCGTGGTGCAAGGGTGTCTGTATTGCAGGGAATGATTGTTTATGTGCAGGAAGGGAAACTGTGAATTTGCAATTTGCAGAGGGTAAATGAATTAACTCTCCATAAGATGGTTAAATCTCAAGGGAAAGTGACTGCCTTCTACAGTGGAATCAGGTTGGGCTGGTCTCCAGTACAGGTCCATTGTCTCATGTAACTGTGGCAATTATTTAGTATTTGAGCGAGGTGCCACGGAAAGGTGGGGATTTTGCTGATGAGTTGTGTGGTGCAACACCCAGCATAATCGACCACAGATTTAAGACATATGTTGTTTGCATTTAATAATGCTACAGTTAAGCAGGTTTGATCCAAGCCTATCTGCTGATTGTCCACATTTTTCAGGCACTCCAGGATATCTTTTCCATTTGATTTGGGACCCGGTCCTGAATAGGGCTGGGTTTCCCCACACAATGCTGGCTCCGCCCCCTGTGGTGCGACTGATGACCCTAGCCTGGTCAGTGAATGGGAAGAGGGGCTGAGCACATCAGAGTGCTCCAAAACCAGCTGTGACTGGTTTTCCCCCCACCCTACAGACACAGACAAAGGAAATGTGTATATAAAAAGGGGCTGTGTCCCCATGCAAAATGTTCTTACTGTTCCTGGGCACCAGGAGGAACCACCACTGGGGACTGCCTTCCTGCCTGGAGGGCCCTGTGAGCTGGCCCCTGGGCCCAGCCTTTGCCCCCCCTGCCTTCCTAGGGTTTTTTGCTGGACTTTGCCTGGAAGGGTGACTCTGTTCCTGAAGCGCCTGGGAAGCGCTTGCTTTCTCCTCCAGGGGGAGCGCTGTTATTTCCAGCTGCAGCCTGGAGCTGCAATCCCCTGTCCCCGAGGGATTCCCCGGCGTGGGGATCCCCCTTTGGCTTAACTTCGACGTGCAGGTGCCCACTCTGCGTCTTTGTGTGGTGGTGATAATTCATCCCTGGAGCCTACCCCGTTTCTGGCTGTTTGTATCCCTGACAGGTGCCCACACCGCCAGGGACCGAGTTCTTAAAATGGGTGCCTACCCCGTACTTTTTCTAAGAATCACAGAGCCGCCATTTTCCAGCATGCCCCGGAGCCTAGAGGCTCGTCCGCAGGGCAGCGCTGCTATTGGCTGCCCCAAGAAGCAGGGCAGGAAGGAGGACGGGAGCCCACCCCGCCTTCACACAACGCATCTACGAGAGCGGAGACCCGGGGGAAGGGAGCCGGCCAGCAAGGCATCAAGACCTGTGAGTGAGGGCTCCATGCTCTGGGTACCCCGCAAGGCCCAAAACCCTTCACTCTGCTCGAGCGGCCCCCGCTTGATAGGGGGCTCGCTCCAACGTCATTGGCACTTCTTTTATTAGAGAGTGGCCCCGGAAAGCAGCGGGCCGCTCCCCCCTTTACTCTCGCTCCTAGGGGCATTTTGTTATTCAGAGCCCGTTGAGCAGGGCTCCGGGGGCATTGTTGTAAGAGGGGGCGTTGGGGCACATTGCCGGTGCCAGCCCCCCTCCGGTGGCTGCTATCTTCATTTTTGGGCACCCTTGTTCTTGAAAGGCCCCATGGGGGGGGCCCGAGCGTCTTCCTTGAGCGGCCCCGCCTTCTCTAGGGTCGCTCCAACGTTTGGGGGCATTTTGAGAGTTCGAGCCTGAGAGGCTCCAGGGGACACAGTTCTTCATTTTGTTTCTCAAGCCCAAGAGGTTCCAACCGCAGGCACAGTTGTTTATTTGACCCCCCCAGAAGAGAGCCAGGAGGCAAGGAGGCCAATGTTGCAGGGATGATTCCCTGTAATGCAGACACCCTTGCACCGTGGCGCAAGGATGCCAACGTTGCAGGGATGATTCCCTGTAACGCAGACACCCTTGCACCGTGGTGCAAGGATGCCAACACTGCAGGGATGATTCCCTGTATCGCAGTCACCCTTGCACCGCGGCGCAAGGAGGCCATCGTTGCAGGGATGATTCCCTGTAACGCAGACACCCTTGCGCCGTGATGCAAGGAGGCCAATGTTGCAGGGATGATACCCTGTAACGCAGACACCCTTGCACGTAAGGAAGCCTACGGAGGGAAATGTAAAGAGAATTAGCACGACGCTAGACCATGCTGGTGCCAGGCAGTCCTAAAGCTGCCCAGCACTTAATGGGCAGCTGCTTCGTTTAGGCTTTGCGCAATCTTCTGTGGCTGCCTGCGCAGCCTGCCCTGACATTGTGGACATGGAGAGTTTCAGCCCCTGAGAGGCCAAGTTGGCCTGGGGGCAGTTGATGTGTTGTGCCCTTGCATGGGGTACGTGTTTATGCCCTATGTGATCCTTCTGCGCAAATGTGATACTTACCTAATGTGATTTCTGCATCATGTGCAATGCTTTTTGCCCTATACCTCTGAAGGTATGTTTATGCTTAGGAGGTTGTTTTTCCTAGTATAGGTTATACTAGTGAGTTCATGATTCCCTGCGTGATACTTTCCTAAGGTGGTTAGGGTTGCATAGATGGTACTTAACTGTTGCCAGTAATTACTGGTTGTGTGCTACATTTTTTATTTGGTGCTACAGTTATTATGTGTGCTATGTGCTAAGCGTTATTCCTACAAAGTGCTAATTCTACTAAAAGTGCTTATTCCTGACAGTGGTCCATGTGGCCCTTTCCCATGTACATAATCCCCTGTAAATTCTGCCCGTGCCTGTTGGCACATTGTAAAGTGTGTGTTCTTATCTAATGTGTTTTGGTGTAATACAAAGGCTATTTTTTTATATAACCTTGTGTGGAGTTTCCTTTGTGGTGGGCCTTGGGTGTTGTTGCTGGGTGCGCGCGCAAACGCTTTACACATCGCCTCTGAGATTAGCTTTGCTGCTCGCGCCACGTTACCTAGAGGGTGAGCAGGGGTTATCTGTGGAGTGTAACTCCCTTGCCCTGACTAGAGTGGTGGTCTCTGCCTGGCTTTGGCGCAAGCCTCAGCCAACTGGAAACCCCATTTCTAACAAGACAGATTCAGATTTAGTGCGTGTGTTTGTGTATTCATGTCATTGCTGCTACCGAGATACATTGATTGTTTGCTGTTGCCCTGTACACAAGAAGTGACACCTAAGGCAGAGGTGAGAACCCTCCTGGGAATTTAAGATTATCCTGTGATGGTTATAGAATGATCCTCAGCGGTGCCTTCATGGGGGCAGGACGTCCTTCAAGGGATTCCGAAGTCTTCAAGCCTTCTCTCCCTCACCTAAACAAGGCAGAGTCCTTTCTTCGTTGTAGTGCAGGTGCTGTGCTCTTCCCTCCAGCATTTCTTGTTTCCACCCCTCCTCGTTGCTGAGTACCTGTCCTCCTCCGACGTCATCCAGCTCAGGCATACAAGTAAAGGGCAGCATGGCTCAGGGTGTTTTTTTTTGGTGCAGATGTTTGATTCACACATTCAGACCTAAAAGTTTCCTGTTTGGCTCTGGTTAAGGCAGTCTACAGTCTCTGCAAGCAGGCAAGGCAGAAATTAATTTCGTTTTTTGCCATTGTCTCTGCAGTGTTCTTCCCTGATATTCCAGTTTGTTTAAACCATTTTATTTGTCATGGTATCTAGTTTCTTGGTGCTGGAGAGGGCAGGGGTGCATAGTAAAAAGGATCTTCCTTTTCACGCTGTACTCAGATTTCCTCAGTTGTCTCTGTATTCAGAGCCCGTCAATCAAGGAGGTGAGTGCAGGCCTGCACACAGTGCAGAGTTGAAGCAGGACAAGATGCCGTTCCAGTGACACTACTGGTTACCTCGCTTCACATGCATACCAAACTTACCCCTATATTCGCTCTCCTCTTTTACTTCTTATTCGAGGATCTACCATTTAAGTATTGTCTTGAGTCCATATTAATGATGCCCTGATGAAATCACTGGTTTATGTTCAAGTGATGAAACACATTTTGGTTTACTAGAACATGCTCCATGCTACAACTTTGATCATGTTCCACCAATCAGTGAACTGATGTAAATACGAGGTACTTTTATTTATTTATTTATACTATATTTTTTGCAGAAATCACTTTCATTGGGGAATTATTTAGTCTGTGGGATGAATATAATGAATGTTAAAAAATATGAAGGTGGATCTCATAATTCAAGGAATAAAACAAGTCTGGTCAGTGTCCGTCCAAGCAGTGTAGAATTCTTAGAGAAGCCAAGAGGCTCCATGTTTGAAATGACCCCCTTTTGTCTTGTATACCTCCAGATTTTCTCCTTGACAGTTTTGCTTGCCCTAGAACCTATCTCTGCTAACCAGTGGAAAAGTGGCCCTCCTTTCAAGATGAAGAAGTTAGCACACACTTAATTGGTATATTTCATTTACCTATGATTTCCTACTACAGTGTTTTGCAAACTGTAGGTCGCAGCCCAAGAGTGGGTCATGCAATGATTTTTGGTTGTTCTTGTTCTCGAAAGTTAGAGGAATAAATACATGTACGAGGCATATGAGCTGCAGATAGTACACTGTGCATTTGATCGCCACCTGGTGTTGGGCTTGGATGATTGCAGGTTGTTGTCTTCTTGGAAGAAGTCTTTGTTAGTCCCAATAGGTGACTCCTCCCTTGGACAATACTGCGCATGGGCATAGGCTCCATCCTCAGATTGTTTTTTTTCCGCCACTGGGTTTGAATGAAAGTTTCTCCGCTCCGGCCAGAAACCGTTTTTCTGCAACTTCGACGCACAGAACTTCATAAAACAAATACTAACTACCTTCGACATCGACTGCGACACCTTTCGACGCCAGCGTTTCCATTCCGGTCATCAAAGTTGGCCGTTGGGCCTATCGACGCCGTGCGGCCTACACCACATGGAACGGACTCCGTTCCGAAGATGCCCAAAATGTCAAGCAAAGTTTCCACATAGCAACCACCACAAGGTTTGTAACCTCTGTCTGTCGCCGGACCACAACGAGTCGACCTGCATGGCCTGTGCTTCCTTCCGCTCAAAGAAAATTATCCGAGACCGGAGGGCCCGTCGACACGAGATGAGGAGAACAGCTCCAGCACCGGAAGACATCTTCGACGACGAGGTCCCACTCGTTCCCGAAGAAGACTCACCTGATCTCCTGATCGTCTCCGAGGCAGATGACTCCGACGACTTCATTCCATCGGGTCAGCGCGTGAGTACTACTGCCCCTGCAACACACACGCCCAAACAGAAGGCAAAGGTCAGCACTCCGCCCGCTGGGCCCAGTCGAGACCGATCATCTGCTTCAAAAGTCCCGCCTTCAGGCTCGACTCCGAAGAAATTTCCTACGCCTTCCGGTGCCTCGACACTGAGCAAGAGTCTTCCGTCGGCTCCGAAAAAATTTCCTCTGCCTTCCGGTGCCTTGTCACCGAGCAAGACTCTTCTGTTGGTACTGAAGCCAAAAGATCCTTCTGCTCCGACACCGAAAGAATTGCCAATACCGAAACCGAAGCCTGTTTCGGTCCCGAAACCGAAAGACGCACCTGCTCCAAAGCCGCACACGGTGCTGAAAAACACACAGCCTGATTCTGAGGCCTCCAAGCCCTCGAACATGCCTTCCAAGCCAAAAACGACACCTTTGGCGCCGAAACCTAAGCCGCAGGACGCTCTCATAACTTTCAAGGCTAAGGACACTCGACAACCTACGCCGGCACTGAAAAAATCGACGCCCAAGAAGGTTGCGCCTCCAGTGGAACTTTTCCAACCAGATCCTCAACAGAAAAAGATCTTCATCGACCTGAAAACCGGTCATGTTGGTGCCATGCCTCTCAAGAAGAGACCTGCAGCTTCACCACCCACACCAGTGGTTCCTGCCAAAAAGGATTGTGCAGTCTCTCCTCTGCCCTTTTCCTTTCCTGTATCTCCTCCTTCTCCTGTTCCTCCTTATATTTCACCTCCAATCTCTCCTATACAGTCTCCATTGTCACCACATTCACCTCAGCAGAATGAAGATGAATATGATTTGGGTGGAGGGGACGAGGCAGAAGACACTACATACCCTGTAGACGAGGGCACGTGGAATTTTCCATATACAAAACCTGCGTCTGGGTGGGGCTTTACATACCCTCCAACTGAACCTGATGTACCTTAGGCACCCTCATACCCATCTAAACCTTCTCCTCCAGATGATACTATTGGGATTTGTCAGATGATAAACAGAGCTGCTCTATACCATGGTGTCTCCATGCATTCCAAGGCTTTTGAGGAAGATTTTCTTTTAGATACTTTTGAGCAGTCTCAGAGATCCGCTCAAATTCTTCCCATGATCAAGGGAGTGGTTAAGCATGCTACTGAGGTCTTTAAAGATCCTGTGCGTACCAGAATTTTAAACCCCAGGATTGAGAAGAAATATAGACCTGCACCCTCAGACCCAGTCTATATTAAAGGACACCTACCACTAGACTCCTTAGTGGTGTCCAACGCACGTAGAAGGGCCAATTCTCAGACTTCTGGTGAAGTACCCCCGCCTGACAAAGAATCCAAGATTATTGATGCGTCAGGCAAGAGAATAGCTGCGCAGGCTTCCAATATATGGCGCATAGCTAATACGCAAGCCCTCCTCTCTCATTATGATAGGGCGCACTATGACCAATTAGAGAAATTGCTTGAGCACCTCCCAGATCAGTACAAAGATCAAGCTACTGACCTCATACAGAAAGGCAAGTTAATATCTGACGCTTCCATCAAATGCGCACTAGATGCCGCAGACACAGCATCTAGGGCTGTTAATACCAGTGTCGTTATTAGGAGACATGCGCCCAGGAGCCAGGGTCACACTTACATTCTGAGGATCACTGCCAAAGGAGGAGGGATATTATTTATTATTTTTATTTGTCGAAGGAACCTGCTGAAAGCTCTGATGGGGTTATATGCATCGACGGGATGAAATTCCTTGAATTTTATATTGCGTTGAGTCAATTCACAAGAACAACTTCCTCCCATTACAACATTTCCCCCTCGAGCCTCACTCACTTGTATTTAAGTGTAACGTGATATCAGGACCTGGGCCAATAATACGTCTTCCATTACAAGCCTCTACTCGGTAGAACAAACCTCGCTCGCATCTTCGATACGGAAATTTAAGCTGAGCACGAGAGGGTCTGTCTCAAATGTAGCGCCTTGAAACGCTGATCAGATGTTAGTTAAGAGGGGCAGGAAACATGACCTAAATAGATGGAGGCAACAAACTCACTATCATGGGTAACATTTGGACATAGAATTGGTTGTTTCTCAAAACTGATCAGATTTTTCTTTATAATCTGAACCTTTTTGTCTCTGGAGGAAAAGTCACCCTTTGCTGAATAAATCACAAACCTAGAAAGTGAATTATCTGAGTCAGACTCACAAAGACTTAGGCCCGATTTAAGTGCTGGTGATGAGCATACTCTGTTGTGACGTTGAGTTCTCACCGCCAACATTATGGTCACCCACTGAATTATAAAGAGGGTCGACCATAGCTTGACCAGGGTGGAGACTTGTCTGTCTCCAACGTGGACAAACAAACTTCTTTGACAGCCCCACAGACCCGCGTGTGTAGCTCGGGCAGGCATGCACATTAAAAAGACATATACTGTGTTTATTACCAAATATTAAGGTCTCAAGTGGCGTGTACAAGCATCAAGACAGGCGTGAGAAACAATATCCGTGACAGGAACTTTGGTGGAAAAATGTTACATTCCGTACAAAACAACATTTCATAGTAATCCCATAACAATGCCGAGGTCGGGGTAATTGTATGAAAACAGAACCCACCTGCAGGTGAAAAGCAATAAGCCCTTGACCCCAAATTCGCTATTTTGGGTCGGAAGTTTATCAGCACAGCTGAGCTACGGAAGCACCAATATAGGGTAAGACCTTGTTGAGATAAATGAATACTTACCCAGGAGCCAACATTACGAGTTAAACATTGACAATGAGGAGTGCTTTTGTAATCTAATTACATATCTAAAGAGGGATGACTCACCCATCCTGGCAAATTCACACTTGTTCTGCCTATCCCTTATCTTATGTCAGCACTCCAAAATATGAACACCTGAAAAGTACCCAATATGTGATGTTGGTGTATTTCTCAATATACTATTTTATTTTGTGAATAAACACCTCGTCCCACAGGGACCTCTGACAAAAACATATCTCTGTGTGCATCACACGCCTTGTAAATGTACTAATGGTTGCTGTTAGAAATGGGATTTCTGGTTGGCTACGGCTTGCGCCAATGCCAGGCAGAAACCACCACTCTAGTCAGGGCGAGGGAGTTACACGCCAAGATAACCCCTGCTCACCCCCTTGGTTGCTTGGCACGAGCAGTCAGGCTTATCCCGGAGGCAATGTGTAAAGCATTTGCGCAACACACACACACAGCAGCAACACACTAGGCACACCACAAAAAGGAACTCCACACAAGGTTATATATAACAATAGCCTTTGTATTACCATAAACACATTAGATAATAATCACACAGATACACTGTGCCAACTGGCACTGGGCAGTATTTACAGGGGATTATGTACATGGGACAGAGCCACGTGGGACACTGTCCGAATCAGCACTTAGTAGAAAATAGCACTTAGAACATAGAATAATTGTAGCACAAAATAACACTTGTAGAACACAACCAGTAACAACTGGTAAAAGGTAGGTACACACTACGCAATCCTAATCACCTTCGGCATAGATCACACAGGCTAGCATAAACTATACTAGGCAAAATAAACCTTCTAAGCATGAGCACATTCACAAGTAGGAGACAAGCATAAAGGCAAAGCACATTACGAAGAAATACACATTAAGCAATTATCATACACACAGTAGGCAATCACCTTGCGCAAAAATACACCTGAGGCATAACTCTGTACCCTAAGCGAGGGCACAACACCTAAAACTGTCCCCAGGCCACTTGGCCTCTCAGGGGCTCAAACGCCTTTTGTCCAGCAGAGTTAGGGTGACAAGCTGCAAATGCAGAAATGCGCAGGGTGCAGGGCACCACCTAAATGTTGCAGCTGCCCACTAAGTGCTGGGCAGCTGGGGAAACTGAGCCTGGCACCAGTGTGCCTCCTGGTGCTCCTCTGGGGCTCCTAAAGCAACAACAGTGCCCCCCAAAACAGCGTGGGAGCCTCGCAGGCTCTAAATCGTGGACGTGGCAGCCTGCTTATTGCCAGACGCCACTAGCTGATTTGAACTTGCACTGAATCACTTGCTTTTAAAAAAATATATATATATTTTGTTGCCCTGATACTACTTGTGGCTCTTTACCTCATTGTCTGCAAATCCTCCCGTATCCCCAGTCCGACACGGCTTGTGCCGATTGCTCAGAGGGCTGATCCGGAGCTTTTTGCACCACTTCCGGCGGATGTCGGGGTTAGCGATGCAGTCTCTGGTGCCATCTAGACTACATAGGGCACAGAGTCAGCACCAGCGCAGTGGACATGGTAGCCTGCTTATCGCCAGACGCCGCTGCTAGCTGCTTTTAACTTGCACTGAATCACTTGCTTTTTTTTAAACAAATTTCTTTTGTTACCCTGATACTACTTGTGGCTCTTTACCTCATTGTCTGCAAATCCTCCCGTAGCCAAGGTCCGCCACAGCTTGTGCCGATTGCTCGGAGGGCTGACCCGGAGCTTTTTGCACCACTTCCGGCGTATGTCGTGGTTAGAGCTGCAGTCTCTGGTGCCATCTAGACTACATAGGGCACAGAGTCAGCGCGAGCGCAGTGGACGTGGCAGCCTGCTTATCGCTAGACGCTGCTAGCTGCTTTTAACTTGCACTGAATCACTTGCTTTTTTTAAAAAAAAAACAATTCTTTTGTTGCCCTGATACTACTTGTGGCTCTTTACCTCATTGTCTGCAAATCCTCCCGTAGCCCCGGTCCGACACGGCTTGTGCCGATTAGCTCGGAGGGCTGACCCGGAGCTTTTTGCACCACTTCCGGCGGATGTCGGGGTTAGCGCTAACGTCTCTGGTGCCATTTAGACTACATAGGGCACAGAGCGGCGTGCCAAAGGCAAGCCCGTCTGAACCCGTCCGCGCCCAACCGGGTCCAGGGGCCACGACCCCTGCCCAAAATCCCACAGAACGGATTGCTTATTCTATGGACCAACTCCGTGCTCTTTGGCCCCATGTGAACCAAGGTTGTACTCGGCTTCAATTGGACAGTCTCTGTCCCAGTTTTTGCCCCAAATGTACATTTTTCCTTGACTCCCCACAATATTGCCGCCGCTCTTCGCCTGTGATGAAGCCTATCGTAAACTTCACCTTTCTCAGCCTCAACTGCCGCCCCTTACCCAAGCACAAAAGGAACATCTATGATCTTCTAACTGACGAACTACCTGACGCTCTATTTCTTACAGAGACATGGCTTCACGAAAGCTCTGGCCCTGACATTACCGAAGCGTTACCACCTAATTATGCTATCGTCAGGGTAGAAAGACTAAAGAAAATCGGGGGAGGTATAGCAATAATCTTTAAAAATACTCTACAATGCAAATTCGACCCACTAAACTTACATAACTGTGTGCCCTTTTAAAACTCTCTCTACACCCCAATTTCACCTTCGCAGGCATACTAGTCTATCGGCCACCGGGCCCTTTGAACAATTCTCTAATCTTGCAGCTTCTCTACTCATGAATTCACAAACTTTCTCAATCCTAGGTGACCTAAATATGCATCTAGAGGACCCACAAAACTCAACGAGCAGCAACTTTATAGCTGACTTAGCTGCAATGAATATCATGCTCTGTAACTCAGGACCCACTCACAGAGCCGACCATCTTCTTGACCCGATCTTTTCCAATCTTCCCTATATTCACTGCACTCCAGCACTCCCCCTGCACTGGTCAGACCACTTTCTATCCAAATTTAGTTTCGCCCCCCTGTCGTTCCTTTCACCCCCAGTTCTACCCATAATGTCTACAAAAGAGACTGGAAAAAATTAGACATAACACCCTTAATCAAGTCCTAGACTCTTATCTTCCCACAGCTTTCTCCAATACGGACCCAGCTCTAGGAGATATAGAAACTATATCAGGAAAGATTGACGATTGGCTCACGAATGCCATTAATACCTGTCTCCCCCTGTCACAGAACAACCGGAAAGACCACAGAATTCCAGCTCCCTGGTTCGATGAACCACTAAAAACCATAAAATCCAAATGTAAGCGTCTAGAACGGTGTTGGAGAAAAGACTACTCCCCTGAATCTAGGGACGCCTACAAAAAAGAATTAAAACAATATCACAAATTATGCACCACTGCTAAGGCTAGCTATGTCGCAAGAACCATCTCTGCAGCCACAAACCAATCAAGAACTCTTTTCGGATTGGTCAAATAGCTAGCGGGCTCCGAAATTACAGCCAAGCCGCCCCCCTGAAAAGCAACCAGTGCGAAAAGCTAGCTCAATTCTTCACGAATAAAATAAAAACTATTTACCAGGACATAGCCAAATAACATCCTAATATGCCCCAGAATTTACAGTCACCCAACTCAAATACCACTAGTTGCTCTGCAACGCCATATTTGTCTTGCACTCATGAATACCTGGACTCATGGCCACTTCTCAACCAGGATGCCCTGATCGAGATATTAGGCAAATTAAAATCTGGGTCACCCAATGACCCACTTCCCATCCCAATAGTAAAACAACTGGACAACTCCCATCTATCCATGATTTGTAAAACCCTCAATCTTTCCCTGCAAGACTCACTGTCCCGGCTAGCTGGAAACACGCCATGGTGACACCTCTTTTAAAAAAGCCCACGGCTGACCCTAGTGTCCTGTCGAACTTCCGTCCCATTTCTCTTCTGCCAGCCTTCTCCAAGATTCTTGAGAGGCACATCCATTCTCATCTCGCCCAGTTCATCGAAGTGCATCACAATCTTCATTCCTTGCAATCTGGTTTCTGACCTGGTTTCTCCACTGAAACAACATTATTAGGAGTCACAGAGAACCTGCGCCATCACCTAGACAGAGGAGACACAGTTGCGCTGATTCTACTCGACCTCAGCGCAGCATTCGATACTATTTCCCATACTATACTCATGAAGACATTAACTTCACTGGGCATTTGTGGCCCGGCACTAAGCTGGCTTTTCTCTTTCCTTGCACACGCACGTTTCAAATATTCTCTAACTCGGCAACCTCGTCAATTCATGCGTCTCCCTATGGCGTTCCCTAGGGCTCGGTGCTCAGCCCCCTACTTTTTAATCTGTATGTTAAACCGTTGGCCCATATCGCGGAACAAGCAGGTCTCACCCTATTCACATATGCTGATGACTCCCAGATTTCATTCTCCCTTTCAAACCCTGGCCCTGGCTCCACTTCCCTCCTGCATTCAGGCTTAGGGAAAATTGCCACCTCGATGAACAACAATCTACTTAAATTGAACGGTGGTAAGACCGAAGTCCTGATTCTGGGTCAAAAACACGGCCAATGGAGTCCCAATCACTGGCCTACTGAGATGGGCTCCCTCCCTCTCCCATCAGACCATGTACGCAATCTGGGTTTTACCATTGACAATGCTTTGACTATGCACCATCAGGTAAACAAGGTCTGGGCCATCTGCTTTACAATCTTGCCGTGGCTAAAGAAAATCATCTGGATGTTGTCAAGCGACACCCAAACATCTGTGGTCCATGCCCTTATAACTTCTCGGCTGGATTACGGAAATGTCCTTTACCTTGGGGCTAACAAGGCAGTGACAAGACGATTGCAGCTGGTTCAAAACGCCGCCGCAAGACTGCTGTGCGAAATTCCAAGAACAGCCCATATATCTGGACACCTCTGGGTAGAGAGTCACATTAAATTCAAAACCCTGGGCTACATGTTTAAAATCAAATTGGGCACAGCTCCACTGTACCTACAATCCCTTGTTCACACCTACACTCCCTCTCGCCACCTTCGGTCCTTATCCCAAGGCTACTTCAATGTTCCTAGAATTAGACTCGTTAGAATGGGAGGCAGATCTTTTGCTTACCTAGGTCCCACACTTTGGAACTCGCTCCCCTTGAATATCCGCATTGAAACCAGCTACGTCTGCTTCCGCAGAGCCATCAAGACCTGGCTGTTCAATCAATAACGCTTGCACTGTTGAAACGTTAGGCTACCTATCACTTTGCCTGACCAGTGCCGGGAAACCCTTTTTGGGTAGCTGTCACGCTTAATAAGCTTAATAAATAAATAAATAAATATATAAATGCGCCATACGTTGGAGCCTCGTGGGCTCTGAACACTACAATGCCCCTGGGTGTGTGGGAGCCTTGTGGACTCTAGGTCCCAAGTGCCCTGCGATCGTTGGAGCGGCCGGCTGCCTGCCGGGGCCGCTTGACCACTAAGAAATGCCCCCTGACGTTGGAGCCACGGGGCTCTGAAAGGTACTGGTAATTGGATTACTGGACTTTCCACAGCCCGGTCCCGCGATACGCGGCCGCCCCTGTCGGAGGCTCGGATCTGGATCCCACTGTCCCCGGCCGGCCCGCCAACCAAATTTCCGGTCCAGGCAGCCCCGCCGACTCCCAACCCGCTCTCAGTGTCTCCGTTCGAAGGAGTGATGTGTTACCTGGGGAGCTGGTCTTGAGTCGCGGCCGGCACCTCGGGTGACTTCTGGGCCGGAAACCTTCTTTTGAGAGGGCACGCCACCGGAAAGGGACGGGCACACCTTCCCGCGCTTGCACACAGCTTCCTGCTTGCGGCCACACGCGGGGCTCTCCTCGTCCCTCCGGGAGCCCAGTCGTCAACCGCACACTTCTCTGCTTCCTGGCCGCAGGTCGGCCCGCCCCCAATCAGGCCCTCAGGAATGCCTGTCTTCCGGTTTCTCGCGCTCTCCAACACCTGAGCCACGGCGGTGAATTTCTATAGCTCTGGCCAATGCGGCGTAGACTCCCGCTGTAACGTAATGCACAGAAGCGGGGTAGGCACCCGCCAGAGTAAATAAAAACAATCACCAAAAGGCTGCAGAGACACAGCAAATTACCAGGGCAGCGCGGGGGCGAATCCTACACGCTGCAGCTTCGCGCTGCGGCCCCCAGTGCTCTTTGAAATAAAAGTGAAGAGCCCTCAGGGATAGGAAGAAATAGCACTCCTCAAAATTACCAACCAAGCGCTATTTAAAATAAAGCAAAGTGTTCCCAAGGCACTAGAAAGGAAGTCCTAAGTCCAGGGGAATCTCTTCAGGGTGCAGGGGGTGCAAAGGCTGGGCTCAGGGGCCAGCTCACAGGGCCCTCCAGCAGGGAGGCAGCACCAAGTGGCGGTTCCTCCTGGTGCCCAGCAGCAGCAACAGACCCCCCTCAAGTTAGGTCAAAGAGAGAACATTTTACATGGGGTCACAGCCCCTTTTTATACATACATTTCCTTTGTCTGGAGGGTGCAGGGTAGGAAAAACCAGATGCAACTGGTTGTGGAGCACTTTGTTGTGCTCAGCCCCTCTCCCTATTCAGAGGACAGGATAGGGACATCAGTCGCACCACAGGGGGCGGAGCCAGCATTGTGTAGGGAAGGCCCAGCCCTATTCAGGTCCCAGGTGCACCCCTCCCTCACATCAACATGCAGATCTCTCCATTCACCACCAGGGCAGACCCATCCTGACTCCTGGAGCCAGGCACACCAGCCAGCTCCAGCCAATCACAAGCCAGACAGTCATTTCACCTTTATTACACAGACAGGCCAGCTTCTAGAAGTGTCACTTCCACACTAGACACATCAACGCCGCACACATCATCGCGCAGCATTCAATCTCACGAGTTCGCACATACCAAACTCGACCCTGCACTCCCCATGCATCAGGAACTACCATGGGCACATACATTCCCCATGCATTCCTATGGGAGGGCAGACTAATCTCACAACATGCACTCAGAGAGCGCACGCACTTTACACTGGGACACAGTGTTAAAGTGCACTGAAGCTAAAAACAACTAACACCAGGTCACAATTAAAAGCAAAAAGTTTAGGGGTGAACCTGCCAAAAGGGCCAAGTCCAACAGTTGCAATAACTGCTAAAGTTGTAAGTTGACCTTTCACACCACGGCAGACGGTCTCCAGGTTAAAATATATCTTAATATATTCATAAATATGTCCATTTAGCTCCGCCTCTGCCAGTCTGAGAATTCCCCCCATTAGACTCCTATATAAACAGGGCGTGGCTGGATGTGTAAGGTGGGATGTGTCACTAGAGGGGAGTAAGTCAAGGACGGGAAAAAAATGAAGATAAAACTGAAGTTGTGACGCCCCTGTCCGTGCTCTGCTTTATTCCTCTCGATGTCTCTTCTCTACTGCAGGTTAAGGCGCTGCTACTTCACCGGTTCTTGCTGCGAATACCTCACGTCTGTCCTAGAAACAAACACACCTCTCACAGAGCTCGAGCTGGGTGGCAATGAGCATCTGGGAGACACTGGAGTGAAGAAGTTGTGTGAAGGCCTAAAACATCCAAACTGCAAACTACAGACACTGAGGTACAGAGATGTGCAGTTCTTAGTACGTCATTGATTTATAAATATACATCGTAGGTGGGGCTCAGACATATATTTTACAATGATGTGGAAAAGGCACATCCATTCCACAACTATACAATGTGTGCAATAAGTGAGGGTTTTGAAGGGGGTACCCACGTCCGAGGACTGAGTTTGGACCCACTGTGTCCCCTGATGGTGCAGAAGGGCAGAATTTAAAGTTTGTCTTTCAGGGATTTTGACTAAAATGCCAACAACGGTGCAGATCTGCCCATTAGTAGTATATGGTCAGGGGCGTAACTTGAAGCTGTTGTAGGAGATGGAAGACCCCTTAATGATTCCTTAAAGTCCGGTCTCAGTCTCTTGACAGCCCAATGACAGCTGCTCGTCACTCTCATATGACATCACTGCTGGGAGTGTGAGATTCCGCCTAGCTTGTGCGTGTCTGTGTATTTGTGTGTGCGTCTGTGTGTATGTGTGGGTGTGTTACTATCCTTGTGGGGACCTGGGTGTGATAGCAACGCATTCGGCGGGCCATACCTTGGACCTAATTTTTTCTAATCTCCCAGACATCACTATTTACCCTCCTCTTCCCCTTACCTGGTCCGATCACTTTCTTCTCATGTTCGATATTCTGCTGCTACCCGCACCGAATTCGGTGGAACTGAGAAAGGACCATAGGAGAAAATGGCATAAAGTCACCTGTTCGGCCATCGAGCCTGTCTTTCAATGCTCCCTGGAACCTCACATGGGAGATATTGATGCTTGTGTAGAAAGATTTAATGCTGACTTGTTGTCTGCTGTCAATGTCACGGCCCCGTTGGTGCCGGTCTCGTCCGCAAGATCCCGCCCCTCAGCCCCGTGGTTCTCTGCGGCCTTGCGTGAGGAGAAAAGCCGCTGCAAAAAACTAGAGCGCAGCTGGCGATCATCTTATGATCCAGAAGCAAAAAGCATCTACAGAAGGGCTTTAAAGAAATTTATTCAACTAAAAAAGTCAACAATGAGAGAATTTTTTGCCTTACAAATCAAAAACTCAGACAACTCGGCAAAAACTCTGTTTAACATTGTCAAAGACTTCGTCAAGCCTCCCGCTATGACACCTAACAATTTCTCCAGTCAGACTCTATGTAATGGCCTTTCAGATTATTTTCAAGATAAAATTGAGAAAATCTCCTCCTCTTTTCCATCAGTCCTTATACCTGCACAATCCCCTTTTCTTGATAAAAATAGGAATGACACCGTACCAGCCCTGAAAGCTTTTAAGGATCTTACCACAGAAGCTGCACTTAAACTGCTTACTCAGTGCAATTCGGGTTCTCCTTTAGACCCTGCTCCCCCCAAAGTCATGAGTGACCTTGCTCCCCTCCTGATAGAGCCACTCATTTCTATCTGGAACACCTCTCTACAGCTGGGCCAATTTCCTACCGCCTGGAAGGAAGCCATGCTAGTTCCTATCTTGAAAAAGACAAATGCAGACCCTACGCAATTTTGTAATTACCGCCCCATCTCTCTCCTTCCCAAACCAGCGAAGGTTTTAGAAAAAGCCGCTCAACTTCAGCTCGCGGAATATCTGGAGACCAATGTTATACTTCATGACTCCCAATCAGGTTTCCGCACTGGTTTTAGTACAGAAACAGCACTTCTGGAAGTATCGGAAACCATTCGAGAGTGTGTGGATAGGGGAGAGGAGGCCATGCTGGTCCTCCTCGACCTATCCGCAGCTTTCGATACGGTGTCCCACAAGATACTTTTAGATCGATTGGAGCAGATTGGACTGGGCGGTTCTGCTCTGTCGTGGATTAGCTCCTTTCTTCAAGGCCGAACGCAGAGGGTCCTCCTCAGACCTTTCCAATCTGAATGTAAGCCCCTTGTCTGTGGAGTACCTCAGGGCTCCGCTTTGAGCCCATTGTTTTTTAATGTCTATTTGGCCCCTCTGGCTAAGGTGGTTGAGTCATGTGGGGTCAGAATGATCTCTTATGCTGATGATACACAGCTCTGTTTTCTTTTAGAGATCATTCTGACTCCAGCCTCGCCAGTTTTCGCCACTGTCTGGGCGAAGTATGTTCCTGGATGGCGTCTAACCATCTTCGACTCAATACTGACAAGACGGAGGTTTTGTTTTTTAATCAAAGAATTACAATTCCCTCCACCTTGTGGTGGCCGACTGTACTGAACCCTCCCCCCATTCCCGTTCACACTGCTCGCAACCTGGGTTTTCAGTTTGACGATGCTCTGTCGTGTAGTCCCCAAATTAATAAGGTCACTGCTGCCTGTTTTGCGAAACTGCGGATGATGCGAAAGATCTTCCCTTTTCTGCTATTAGATGCTCGCAGAACGGTCACGCAGGCCTTAATCACATCACATTTGGACTATGCCAACAGCCTCTCCGCCGGGGACCCCCAATATCAAATTGAACGCTTACAGATCGTTCAGAACGCGGCGGCGAGGCTGATTGGCAATATCCCTTTTCGGCATTCGGTTGCAGCCTACCGCAAAGAACTGCACTGGCTTCCAATCGCCAGTCGCATCAAGTTCAAAATGCTAACTCTTGCTTTTCGGGCCCTCAACGGGACAGGACCAGACTACTTACGCAAAAGATTAGTACTATCCCACTCAGCCCGATCTTTGCGGTCGAACAACTTGCGCCTCATTGTTGTCCCTCGGTTCCGTCGCTCCAGAATGGGCGGCAGAGCCTTTGCAGTTATGACGGCTAAATTATGGAATAGCCTCCCCTTAGATCTTAGATTTGCTTCCTCTGAAACACTCTTTCGTAGCCGTCTCAAAACTTGGCTATTTTCACTGTCATAGGATCAACCCCCTTTCTAGCTCACAGTCTCAGCGCCGGGACACCCCCTTTGGGGGTAGCCGCGCGCTCTACAAGTTCCAAAAAATAAATAAATAAATAAAATAAATAGCACACTCACGCTGTGGGGACTTGGGTGTGATAGCACACTCACGCTGTGGGGACTTGGGTGTGATAGCACGCTCTCGCTGTGGGGACTTGGGTGTGATAGCACGCTCACGCTGTGGGGACTTGGGTGTGATAACACGCTCACACTGTGGGGACCTGGGTGTGATACCACACTCACGCTGTGGGGACTTGGGTGTGATAGCAAGCTCACGCTGTGGGGACTTGGGTGTGATAGCACGCTCACGCTGTGGGGACTTGGGTGTGATAACACGCTCACGCTGTGGGGACCTGGGTGTGATAGCACACTCACGCTGTGGTGACTTGGGTATGATAGCACACTCACGCTGTGGGGACTTGGGTGTGATAGCACGCTCACGCTGTGGGGACTTGGGTGTGATAGCACGCTCACGCTGTGGGGACTTGGGTGTGATAACACACTCACGCTGTGGGGACTTGGGTGTGATAGCACACTCACGCTGTGGGGACTTGGGTGTGATAGCACGCTCTCGCTGTGGGGACTTGGGTGTGATAGTACGCTCACGCTGTGGGGACTTGGGTGTGATAACACGCTCACGCTGTGGGGACCTGGGTGTGATAGCACACTCACGCTGTGGGGACTTGGGTGTGATAGCACACTCACGCTATGGGGACTTGGTTGCTCTGGTAATTCCTTCTAAATGATAGAAAACGACTCCAGAAACACCTGTGTCCATTTTTACGACTTTTTCCAAATGTACCTTGTAGGAACCTGTGTTATGGCATGTGTGTTTACTTTTTTGCTCACTTTGCCCCTGTAGACAGGATGCGGTATTGCAGGCTTTAACACCCATGGAGTGTAATGTAAGCACAGTTCAGTGATGTATTTACAGGTTAGCAACGAGTAAACGTCAAATGAAATGGAGCATGGCCACCAATCGATACTTTTACGCATTTAAACAAGATGTACAATTCCATTTAAACTCCTCTCTTTATTAAAGCAACATTTTAAATAAAACAGTGTTTAAATCTGCACATTATATTTTGCAAATGTAAAGGGTTCTTAAATAGAGCATGGAATGGGGGACTCATATTTAGTGCAATTAGGTGTAATTTGGTGCAAATCTGCAGTAATTCTGTGTAATTTTGCAACAGCAAACCGTGCACACTCGCTTATCCCTGCTAACACCCACATATTCCATGATCTTTAGAATGCAAAAAGTGCTTGTTTCACAATCAGGGTGAAAACTCTAGAGAATTGAAGCTCGTAATAAAAAGCCACTTTTAGCTTTAACTCACACTTTATAAACGAATCTTTAATTTAAAAAAAAGGTGGTCACCCCAGTTACCTCTTCATGTCAAAACAGGAAGAACAGGAGATATCAAAGACATTAGACCCTAAAGCTGCCTCGGAAATGCTCTCAAAGGGGCCCGTCTAACCTCTTAAAACAAAAGTTCGGGCTCTCGAGCAGAACATGAGGTCGCAATGAGAAGAGACGAGAGGAGGCTGATCAGAAGTCTGGGGGCTCAGCAGGAGTCTGGGGGCTCAGCAGGAGTCTGGAGGCTGAGCAGGAGTCTGGAGGCTGAGCAGGAGTCTGAGCAGGAACCTGGGGGCTGAGCAGGAGTCTGGGGGCTGAGCAGGAGTCTGGGGCTGAGCAGGAGTCTGGGGGCTGAGCAGGAGTCTTGGGGCTGAGCAGGAGTCTGTGTCCATGAGCAGGAGTCTGGGGGCTGAGCAGGAACCTGGGGGCTGAGCAGGAGCCTGGGGGCTGAGCAGGAGTCTGGGGGCTGAGCAGGAGTCTGGGGGCTGAGCAAGAGTCTGGGGGCTGAGCAGGAGTCATGGGGCTGAGCAGGAGGCTGGGGGCTGAGCAGGAGTCTAGGGCTGTGCAGGAATCTGGGGGCTGAGCAGGAACCTGGGGGCTGAGCAGGAGCCTGAGGGCTGAGCAGGAGCCTGGGGGCTGAGCAGGAGTCTGGGGGCTGAGCAAGAGTCTGGGGGCTGAGCAGGAGTCAGGGGGCTCAGCAGGAGTCTGGAGGCTGAGCAGGAGTCTGGGGGCTCAGCAGGAGTCTGGGGGCTGAGCAGGAGTCTGGGGGCTGAGCTGGAGTCTGGGGGCTGAGCAGGAGTCTGGGGGCTGAGCAGGAGTCTAAGGGTTGATCAGGAGTCTGGGGGCTCAGCAGGAGTCTGGGGGCTCAGCAGGAGTCTGGGGGCTGAGCAGGAGTCTGGGGGCTCAGCAGGAGTCTGGAGGCTGAGCAGGAGTCTGGGGGCTCAGCAGGAGTCTGGGGGCTGAGCAGGAGTCTGGGGGCTGAGCAGGAGTCCGGGGGCTGAGCAGGAGTCTGGGGGCTGAGCAGGAGTCTGGGGGCTGAGCAGGAGTCTGGGGGCTCAGCGGGAGTCTGGAGGCTGAGCAGGAGCCTGGGGGCTGAGCAGGAGCCTGGGGGCTGAGCAGGAGTCTGGGGGCTGAGCAGGAGTCTGGGGGATGAGCAGGAGTCTGGGGGCTCAGCAGGAGTCTGGGGGCTGAGAAGGAGTCTGGGGGCTGAGCAGGAGTCTGGGGGCTTAGCGGGAGTCTGGAGGCTGAGCAGGAGTCTTGGGGCTGAGCAGGAGTCTGGGGCTGAGCAGGAGTCTGGGGGCTGAGCAGGAGTCTTGGGGCTGAGCAGGAGTCTGTGTCCATGAGCAGGAGTCTGGGGGCTGAGCAGGAACCTGGGGGCTGAGCAGGAGTCTGGGGGCTGAGCAGGAGTCTGGGGGCTGAGCAGGAGTCTGGGGGCTGAGCAGGAGTCTGGGGGCTGAGCAAGAGTCTAGGAGCTGAGCAGGAGTCATGGGGCTGAGCAGGAGGCTGGGGGCTGAGCAGGAGTCTGGGGCTGTGCAGGAACCTGGGGGCTGAGCAGGAGCCTGGGGGCTGAGCAGGAGCCTGGGGGCTGAGCAGGAGTCTGGGGGCTGAGCAAGAGTCTGGGGGCTGAGCAGGAGTCAGGGGGCTCAGCAGGAGTCTGGAGGCTGAGCAGGAGTCTGGGGGCTCAGCAGGAGTCTGGGGGCTGAGCAGGAGTCTGGGGGCTGAGCAGGAGTCTGGGGGCTGAGCAGGAGTCTGGGGGCTGAGCAGGAGTCTGGGGGCTGAGCAGGAGTCTGGGGGCTGAGCAAGAGTCTAGGAGCTGAGCAGGAGTCATGGGGCTGAGCAGGAGTCTGGGGGCTGAGCAGGAGTCCGGGGGCTGAGCAGGAACCTGGGGGCTGAGCAGGAGCCTGAGGGCTGAGCAGGAGCCTGGGGGCTGAGCAGGAGTCTGGGGGCTGAGCAAGAGTCTGGGGGCTGAGCAGGAGTCAGGGGGCTCAGCAGGAGTCTGGAGGCTGAGCAGGAGTCTGGGGGCTCAGCAGGAGTCTGGGGGCTGAGCAGGAGTCTGGGGGCTGAGCAGGAGTCTGGGGGCTGAGCAGGAGTCTGGGGGCTGAGCAAGAGTCTGGGGGCTGAGCAGGAGTCTGGGGGCTCATCAGGATTCTGGAGGCTGAGCAGGTGTCTGGGGGCTGAGCAGGAGTCTGGGGACTGAGCAGGAGTCTGGGGGCTGAGCAGGAGTCTGGAGGCTGAGCAGGAACCTGGGGGCTGAGCAGGAGCCTGAGGGCTGAGCAGGAGCCTGGGGGCTGAGCAGGAGTCTGGGGGCTCAGCAGGAGTCTGGAGGCTGAGCAGGAGTCTTGGGGCTGAGCAGGAGTCTTGGGGCTGAGCAGGAGTCTGGGGACTGAGCAGGAGTCTGGAGGCTGAGCAGGAACCTGGGGGCTGAGCAGGAGCCTGAGGGCTGAGCAGGAGCCTGGGGGCTGAGCAGGAGTCTGGGGGCTCAGCAGGAGTCTGGAGGCTGAGCAGGAGTCTTGGGGCTGAGCAGGAGTCTTGGGGCTGAGCAGGAGTCTGGGGCTGAGCAGGAGTCTGGGGGCTGAGCAGGAGTCTTGGGGCTGAGCAGGAGTCTGTGTCCATGAGCAGGAGTCTGGGGCTGAGCAGGAACCTGGGGGCTGAGCAGGAGCCTGGGGGCTGAGCAGGAGTCTGGGGGCTGAGCAGGAGTCTGGGGGCTGAGCAGGAGTCTGGGGGCCGAGCAAGAGTCTGGGGGCTGAGCAGGAGTCATGGGGCTGAGCAGGAGGCTGGGGGCTGAGCAGGAGTCTGGGGCTGTGCAGGAACCTGGGGGCTGAGCAGGAACCTGGGGGCTGAGCAGGAGCCTGAGGGCTGAGCAGGAGCCTGGGGGCTGAGCAGGAGTCTGGGGGCTGAGCAAGAGTCTGGGGGCTGAGCAGGAGTCAGGGGGCTCAGCAGGAGTCTGGAGGCTGAGCAGGAGTCTGGGGGCTCAGCAGGAGTCTGGGGGCTGAGCAGGAGTCTGGGGGCTGAGCAGGAGTCTGGGGGCTCAGCAGGATTCTGGAGGCTGAGCAGGTGTCTGGGGGCTGAGCAGGAGTCTGGGGACTGAGCAGGAGTCTGGGGGCTAAGCAGGATTCTGGAGGCTGAGCAGGTGTCTGGGGGCTGAGCAGGAGTCTAGGGGCTGTGCAGGAGTCTGGGGGCTGAGCAGGAGTCTGGGGGCTCAGCTGCAGTCTGGGGGCTGAGCAGGAGTCTGGGGCTCAGCAGGAGTCTGGGGGCTGAGCAGGAGTCTGGGGGCTGAGCAGGAGTCTGGGGGTTGAGCAGGAGTCTGGGGGTTGAGCAGGAGTCTGGGGGCTGAGCAGGAATCTGAGTGGTTGAGCAGGAGTCTGGGGGCTGAGCAGGAGTCTGGAGGCTGAGCAGGAGTCTGGGGCCATGCAGGAGTCTGGGGGCTGAGGAAGATTCTGGGGGCTGAGCAGGAGTCTGGGGGCTGAGCAGGAGTCTGGGGGCTGAGCAGGAGTCTGGAGGCTGAGCAGGAGTCTGGGGGCTGAGCAGGAGTCTGGGGGCTCAGCTGCAGTCTGGGGGCTGAGCAGGAGTCTGGGAGCTGAGCAGGAGTCTGGGGGTGAGCGGAGTCTGGGGGCTGAGCAGGAGTCTGGTGGCTGAGGAGCAGGAGTCTGTAATGTTAAATCGTGGACATGGCAGCCTGCTTATTGCCAGACGCCGCTAGCTGATTTTAACTTGCACTGAATCACTTGCTTTTAAAAAATATATATATATTTTGTTGCCCTGATACTACTTGTGACTCTTTACCTCATTGTCTGAAAATCCTCCCGTATCCCCAGTCCGACACGGCTTGTGCCGATTGCTCGGAGGGCTGACCCGGAGCTGTGCAGGAGTCTGGGGCCTGAGGAGGAGTCTGGGGCTGAGCAGGAGTCTGGGGGCTGAGGAGCAGGAGTCTGGAATGTTAAAGATGACTGTCTGCACCGCGAGGGAATTGAGGGGTCAATGCTGCTGGTTTAAGGACCTACAGACAGATGTGGCAATGGCTGCGGGGGATTTTTGGAGGCTGGAGATGCACAGCGTTTTGTACAATGTTATCTGGTTTCTTTATTACTAATCTTTTTTACAGGGGTGCAATGACCGTTCAGGCTTTAAACAACTGCAGATAAAACAGGACAAGAACCCTGCCTGTGGGTGGCACTGTGCCCTTTTGGTAATGGTTGCCTCTGTGATATTGCAATTTTCACTTGAGAAACAAGAATATTCTTTAAACAATAAACTGAACAATTTTTCTTTAAACCATATCTGTATTCATTTCACAATATACAATAAGTATTTATGTATCCAATAACCAACAACATAAATATTTCAGTGGATCATACTCCACAACTGTGCTTCAAACAAAAAAAAAAAATTCTTGTTGATTACAAGCAAGTAAACACATATCATTATAATCTCAGCAAACAAATTTAAAATTGGCCCAATGCATTTCATGACCTGAACAGTCCCTTGGCCAGGGGCAAATCTGAAACAAACTAATAGAATAAACATTTGATATATGTATGTGTCTGGATGAACCTAGCTCAACAACAAATACTGTCCGAATGTGATTTATATTCACGCAAATATGTCACTGTACCAAAATTCACCTTTGTGTCATTTCAGGTGTGTGTTTAAGAGAGTATTAAAGTGCCCTTGATGTTAACAAGGTGAAACAATATACTAGAAAGTTAGTAATTGTGTGATGCACGAGAAGATATAGTCATAGAGCTCACCTGCTGAGCTGCGATATAGAGCGCAAGATACCCTTCCAATGGGGGCAACGTAATGCAGAAACTGTAGACCTTTAATCTGAAACGATTGATATAAGGTGCCGATAAATAATGAGTTTAGCCCAACATGAAACGTGTGTGCCCAAAGTGACTTGGTCTTACCCAACACGTTGTTGTTCAAAAGTCGGTACAAACATCAATTTCCTGTAAGGACAATAGGTTTACTATAATATCCGCGGTTTAAAACGGCAGTAGATGTGTAACCATGACAAGCCGTCACTTACCGAAAAGTGTTAGACGGGACAGAGTTCTCGAACTAGCGGTCCCGCAGAGCTCTGTAATGATAATAAGTGTGTAAGCCGTAGCCGTTCAGAAAAGACCCCGGAGAGGTCCCTCTCTATTATTAGTTGTACTCGGGCTTACCGGTTGTTCTCGAATAAACGCCAAAGTCGGAATTGATTCTCGACTGTGTTAGCAAGTCAATGCGGTCGATAACAATGAACATAGAAATAGGCCGCTTGAAGTGATGGAAATCGAAAGAGGACTCGTGAAAAATGCCGGAATGAAACGCGCAATCGGTCGTCAGTGGAACGTTGTGTGGAAATAGAAACCTTATTACAAAAAGAGACGTGTGTTGCAATAAAGTACTAAATAAAAAGGTTCAAACGTGTTAGGGATAAATCTGTTGGAAGCGCCCTGTGTGTATGTCATGACTATTAATACAACACATCCTATAACATGTTTACAATAGAAAAAAACATTGCTGTGTTGTGTATCTTAGTGTTCATGTATGAATGCAATAAACTACACCCTGTATACACCATGTACATATTTAAGACACCACAATATGAGTTATTATGATTCATTGCAAATTCCTGTACAAGTCATTAGATAAAACCCTGAGTGTCATAAATAACAACTGTAATCTATTCGGTCATTGAACCCTTTTGGGGTGATTGTCCCCAAAGCCTCTATCCAATAAATCTCTAGCTGAAGTAATCGTTTGCGGTTGTCTACCCCTTCTAGGTCTTTGACCACCTCAACTATCTGACACCGTATTTGGGAAATAGTGTGTCTTGCTTCGTGCCAATGAATGGCTACACTGGAAGTTTTACTGTTGGTACAGATAGTACTTTTATGCTCTGTCAGTCTCGTTTTAAATTTCCGTTCTGTTTTTCCAACATAAGCTAGTCCGCACGGGCATTTCAAACAATAAACTAGATTTGATGTATTACAATCTGCTGAATCATGGAATTTTATGTTCTTGTCAGTATGTGGATGTGTCAAATATTGGCGTGTTATAATGTTATTGCAGTTTATGCAATTAGAGCATTGTTGCGTTCCCTTATGTTGTGTCAGATCTGTTATTTTGGGTGCTGAAATGAGTTCCTGTAGATTTCTTCCTCGGGTATATGCGAAAGTTGGTTTCTTCTTGAATAAACCATTGAAGGCCTTTTCTTCCTCCACTAACTCCCATCTTTTCCTTATTATCTGTTGTATTTGTTTTGAGCTTGTGGAATACTTTGATACATACGTTGGAGTCTTAGACAGGGATTTTTTGTGTGTTATAAATAAGTCAATGCGGTCTTTGTCCATCATTCTATCCAAATTTCTTTAAACAATCTCTTCCGGATAACCTCTTTGTATGAATCTCTGTTTGAATTCCAATGATGTTGTCTCTGCCGTTGCTGGATTGGAGCATATTCGTTTGATTCTGATAAATTGTGAATATGGTAGGTTATGTCTTAGGCTTCTAGGATGGAAACTGGTAAAATGTAGTGAGCTGTTTCTGTTTGTTGGTTTTGTATATACTTCAGTTTGGAAACTATTGGATTGCGTATACCTTTTGATCAAGACATCTAAATAGTTCAATTGTGCAGAGCTGATGTTGTGTGTGAACTTAATCCTGGGATCTTTGGTGTTTAGTTGTTCTATGAGATGTTCCAATTCATGCTTTGTTTTAGTCCACAATACAAAAATGTCATCAATGTACCGGAAGTACTGTGCTATGCCATCCATCCAATCTGTGTTCTGAAGAATGTGATCATGCTCAAATTTGGCCGTAAAAATGTTGGTATACGCCGGGGCTCCTGAAAAGCCCATGGATGTACCCTTTAATTGAGTATAAAAATCAGATTGCCAATGAAAATAACTGTGGTGTAAACAAAAATTTAAAAACTGTAACAAAAAAACTTTCTCAACATCCACATCCTCCATTGAGAGAAGAGCCCATTCCATGGCTTCTAAGCCTGCCTCATGAGAAATCGAAGTATATAGTGCAGTCACGTCGATGGTGCACATCGTCCAATGTTCCTGTGCATATGGTTGTATTAGCTCCAATTTTTTCAAAAAATCTGTTGTGTCGCGGATATAGGTGCACCAGTTTTGTACAAACATTTGAAGATAGTAGTCAAGGAATGTTCCAATGGGATCAAACAGTGATTTGCTTCCAGACACTATCGGTCGAAAGGGTGGATCAACCGGATCTTTATGTATCTTAGGTATCATGTAAATACGCGGTCTCCTTGGATTATTTGTCATCAAAAATTGTCTGCATGGTGAATCAATGTATCCCATCTCTTCAGCTTTATTCAAATTGTTTTTCAACATAGTTTGTAGTTGATTAGTTGGATCCATGTTTAATTTCATATATGTTGTCTCATCCGATACATGTTGGTTTACTTTTTCAATGTAGTAAGTTGTGTCCATCATGATTAGTGCTGCCCCTTTGTCCGCTGGTTTAAATGTAAGGTTTGTGTTGTTAGAGATGGATTTAATTAATTTTCTTTCATGAACATTAGGATTTTGATGTTGCGCCCTCCTGTAGTTGATTTTTGCCAGGTCCTTTTTTACCAAACCTTCAAATGCATCAAGCAATTTGTGCAAAATAGGTGGCTGAAAGCTGCTTTGTGGTCGAAACTTGGTTATGATATGTACATCTCCTTCAAGCTGTGTTTCCATCATGTTAGAGAAATAATGTTTTAAGCGTAATTTACGCATACATTTGTAAAATTCCACTTGCGTATCCAATTTAGTAGTATTGGTGGTCGGAACAAATGACATCCCTTTAGATAATATCTTAGATTGTTGAGATTTGAGAGTAGCTGAAGATATGTTTATGATTAGGGTTTGTTCGTGCTCTGCAAATTTCTTCCTCCCTTTTCCTTGCCTATTCTTTTGGTGGCGTCTGTTTTTTTTTATATCGGAGGATGTCATGTTATGTTATGTTAGCCGGATTTATAGAGCGCACAGATGCCCCAGCAAAGGGCCGTCCTGGATGAATTGAATCCCCTGCCTGTGACAAAAAAACTGTAGTTGTAGATGATGATTGTTGTGGTACTTGTGTCTGTCCTGATTGGGATGATGGTCCTGAGGTAACCACTACATTATCCGTGACTGGTGGGCAATTAGTTGCTGTATCTGTTCTGTGGCAACACTCTCCTCAGATGAAGTATTTGTTTTAGGTTGGTTGCATCTGCTTCTAGCATAGATCTCTGCTGGGGGGGACACTAGGGGTCAACAGCACTCCTGCCGGAGCTGCTTGTTCCCAGCTGATCAAAGGCAGAGGTTGAGGGCGAGCAGCTGCTGATGGCTCCGGGCTCAGGTAAAGGAGCGGCGGCAGAGATGCCTTTGACACTTTAAACCCTGCTCCCACCTCTGAAAGTTTTGAGACTTCCATGGCAGCATTTCTGTTTCTTGGTGGGCAGAGGAAGTGAACATACAAGAGTATTTATCAGCGCTTATTTGTGTTTGTTTTTTAGAGGTTGGAGCGGAAACCTCAGTAAAAAAGCATTTGCAACGCAATAGGTCTTGGATTTATCAGAGTTTAAGCTATTGACATTCTAAATGATAATGCCTTGTACTTACAATTAGTATCAAAAGAGAGGAGTCTTGGGCTATTACTGCTCTTGCCGGAGCAGAAGGTCCATACACGACGTGCCCAAATTTCACGAAATGCAAAGATTGTCGCGTTGTTCCTAATGACAGAGAAAGGTGTTAGTACAGTCTGCAGTGCAAGCGGATTAGAACAGGGTAGCCTGGTGGTCACCCTGGGAATCCATTTTGATCGATTTAATGCCCTCACACACTCTTTCAGGTGTCATGCTTCATCATTTGGGCCTGCTCCTCGTTGGGTTGGCGGTGCAATACCCAACGGGCAACACCTCATAGAGGGGCTCTTTGGCGGAGATCTTTTTCCAACTGCCATGTAGATGAAGTGCGGGCCGTTCTATGAGGTGTTGCCCGTTGGGTATTGCACCGCCGACCCAACGAGGAGCATTCCCAAATGATGAAGCATGACACCTGAAAGAGTGTGTGAGGGCATTAAATCGATCAAAATGGATTCCCAGGGTGACCACCAGGCTACCCTGTTCTAATCCGCTTGCACTACAGACTGTACTAACACCTTTCTCTGTCATTAGGAACAACGCGACAATCTTTGCATTTCTTGTACTTACAATGCCATTAGGCCAAACTCTTGTACATGCGAGACCTATACCATTTTCTCAGGCTGACTGGAATGTAAAAGCATGCATGGCACATTGAATGTTGCAGGAAAGCACGTCATGCATCGTGTTGACAACGGAGTTTTAATATAAGGAGTGAAATGTGTAAAGTTCCTGCTCAAGGATCATCATGTGTTTTGTGCCAGTGTCGCATTTGGGACCTCATGAGTGTTTAGCCAGAGCTATTGGTTTTGGAAATGCACAATTGTGGTCACAGAAGCCAGAAACCTTCTTTTGAGAGGGCACGCCACCAGAGAGGAACGGGCGCACCTTCCCGAACTTGCACACAGCTTCCTGCTTGCGGCCACACGCGGGGCTCTCCTCGTTTCTACGGGAGCCCAGTCGTCAACCGCGCACTTCTCTGCTTCCTGGCCGCAGGTCGGCCCGCCCCCAATCAGGCCCTCAGGAATGCCTGTCTTCCGGTTTCTCGCGCTCTCCAGCACCTGAGCCACGGCGGTGAATTTCTATAGCTCTGGCCAATGCGGGGTAGGCTCCCGCTGTAACGTAACGCACAGAAGCGGAGTAGGCACCCGCCAGAGTAAATAAAAACAATCACCAAAAGGCTGCACAGACACAGCAAATTACCAGGGCAGTGCGGGGGGCGAATCCCCCAGTGCTCTTTGAAATAAAAGTGAAGAGCCCTCAGGGATAGGAAGAAATAGCGCTCCTCAAAATTACCAACCAAGCACTATTTCAAATAAAGCAAAGTGTTCCCAAGGCACTAGAAGGGAAGTCCTAAGTCCAAGGGAATCTCTTCAGGATGCAGGGGGGGCAAAGGCTGGGCCCAGGGGCCAGCTCACAGGGCCCTCCAGCCATGAGGCAGCACCCAGTGGCGGTTCCTCCTGGTGCCCAGCAGCAGCAACAGGCCCCCCTCAAGTTAGGTCAAAGAGAGAACATTTTACATGGGGTCACAGCCCCTTTTTATACATACAGTTCCTTTGTCTGGAGGGTGCAGGGTAGGAAAAACCAGATGCAACTGGTTTTGGAGCACTTTGTTGTACTCAGCCCCTCTCCCTATTCAGAGGACAAGCTAGGGACATCATTCGCACCACAGGGGGTGGAGCCAGCGTTGTGTAGGGAAGGCCCAGCCCTATTCAGGTCCCAGGTGCACCCCTCCCTCACATCAACATGCAGATCTCTCCATTCACCACCAGGGAAGACCCATCCTGACTCCTGAAGCCGAGCACACCAGCCAGCTCCAGACAATCACAAGCCAGACAGTCATTTCACCTTTATTACACAGACAGGCCAGCTTCTAGAAGTGGTACTTCCACACTAGACACATCAACGCCGCACACATCATCGCGCAGCATTCAATCTCACGAGTTCGCACATACCAAACTCGACCCTGCACTCCCCATGCATCAGGAACTACCATGGACACATACATTCCACATGTATTCCTATGGGAGGGCAGACTAATCTCACAACATGCACTCAGAGAGCGCACGCACTTTACACTGGGACACAGTGTTAAAGTGCACTGGAGCTAAAAACAACTAACACCAGGTCACAATTAAAAGCAAAAAGTTTAGGGGTGAACCTGCCAAAAGGGCCAAGTCCATCAGTTGCAATAACTGCTAAAGTTGTAAGTTGACCTTTCACACCACGGCAGAGTGTCTCCAGGTTAAAATATATCTTAATATATTTATAAATAT
The DNA here is from genome assembly GCF_964263255.1 of Lissotriton vulgaris. NCBI lineage: Eukaryota > Metazoa > Chordata > Amphibia > Caudata > Salamandridae > Lissotriton > Lissotriton vulgaris. Next base: position 171,038,287 of record NC_141685.1, read on the forward strand.
GTCCATTTAGCTCCGCCTCTGCCAGTCTGAGAACTCCCCCCATGAGACTCCTATATAAACAGAGAGTGGTTGGATGTGTACGGTGGGATGTGTCACTAGAGGGGAGTAAGTCAAGGACGGGAAGGAAATGAAGATAAAACTGAAGCTGTGACGCCCCAGTCTGTGCTCTGCTTTACTACTCTCCATGTCTCTTCTCTACTGCAGGTTAAGGCGCTGCTACTTCACCGATTCATGCTGCGAAGACCTCACCTCTGTCCTAGAAACAAACTCATCTCTCACAGAGCTCGAGCTGGGTGGCAATGAGCATCTGGGAGACACTGGAGTGAAGAAGTTGTGTGAAGGCCTAAAACATCCAAACTGCAAACTACAGACACTGAGGTACAGAGATGTGCAGTTCTTAGTATGTCATTGATTTATAAATATACATCGTAGGTGGGGCTCAGACATATATTTTACAATGATGTGGAAAAGGCACATCCATTCCACAACTATACAATGTGTGCAATAAGTGAGGGTTTTGAAGGGGGTTCCCACGTCCGAGGACTGAGTTTGGACCCACTGTGTCCCCTAATGGTGCAGAAGGGCAGAATTTAAAGTTTGTCTTCCAGGGATTTTGACTAAAATGCCAACAACGGTGCAGATCTGCTCATAAGTAGTATATGGTCAGGGGCGTAACTTGAAGCTGTTGTAGGAGGTGGAAGACCCCTTAATGATTCCTTAAAGTCCGGTCTCAGCCTCTTGACAGCCCAATGACAGTTGCTCATCACTCTCATATGACATCACTGCTGGGAGTGTGAGATTCCGCCTAGCTTGTGCGTGTCTGTGTATTTGTGTGTGCGTCTGTGTGTATGTGTGGGTGTGTTACTATCCTTATGGGGACCTGGGTGTGATAGCACACTCACGCTGTGGGGACTTGGGTGTGATAGCACACTCACGCTGTGGGGACTTGGGTGTGATAGCATGCTCTCGCTGTGGGGACTTGGGTGTGATAGCACGCTCACGCTGTGGGGACTTGGGTGTGATAACACGCTCACGCTGTGGGGACCTTGGTGTGATAGCACACTCACGCTGTGGGGACTTGGGTGTGATAGCACACTTACGCTATGGGGACTTGGTTGCTCTGGTAATTCCTTCTAAATGATAGAAAACGACTCCAGAAACACCTGTGTCAATTTTTACGACTTTTTCCAAATGTACCTTGTAGGGACCTGTGTTATGGCATGTGTGTTTACTTTTTTGCTCACTTTGCCCCTGTAGACAGGATGCGGTATTGCAGGCTTTAACACCCATGGAGTGTAATGTAAGCACAGTTCAGTGGTGTATTTACAGGTTAGCAACGAGTAAACGTCAAATGAAATGGAGCATGGCCACCAATCGATACTTTTACGCATGTAAACAAGATGTACAATTCCATTTAAACTCCTCTCTTTATTAAAGCAACATTTTAAATAAAACAGTGTTTAAATCTGCACATTATATTTTGCAAATGTAAAGGGTTCTTAAATATAGCATGGAATGGGGACTCATATTTAGTGCAATTAGGTGTAATTTGGTGCAAATCTGCAGTAATTCTGTGTAATTTTGCAACAGCAAACCGTGCACACTCGCTTATCCCTGCTAACAACCACACATTCCATGATTTTTAGAATGCAAAAAGTGCTTGTTTCACAATCAGGGTGAAAACTCTAGAGAATTGAAGCTCGTAATAAAAAGCCACTTTTAGCTTTAACTCACACTTTATAAACGAATCTTTAATTTAAAAAAAAGGTGGTCACCCCAGTTACCTCTTCATGTCAAAACAGGAAGAACAGGAGATATCAAAGACATTAGACCCTAAAGCTGCCTCGGAAATGCTCTCAAAGGGGCCCGTCTAACCTCTTAAAACAGAACATGAGGTCGCAATGAGAAGAGACGAGAGGAGGCTGATCAGAAGTCTGGGGGCTCAGCAGGAGCCTGGGGGCTCAGCAGGAGTCTGGAGGCTGAGCAGGAGTCTGGAGGCTGAGCAGGAGTCTGAGCAGGAATCTGGGGGCTGAGCAGGAGTCTGGGGGCTGAGCAGGAGTCTGAGCAGGAGTCTGGGGGCTGAAGAGGAGTCTGAGCAGGAGTCTGGAGGCTGAGCAGGAGTCTGGGGGCTGAGCAGGAGTCTGGGGCTGAGCGAGAGTCTGGAAGCTGAACAGGAGTCTGGAGGCTGAGCAGGAGTCTGAGCAGGAATCTGGGGGCTGAGCAGGAGTCTGGGGGCTGAGCAGGAGTCTGAGCAGGAGTCTGGGGGCTGAACAGGAGTCTGAGCAGGAGTCTGGAGGCTGAGCAGGAGTCTGGGGGCTGAGCAGGAGTCTGGGGCTGAGCGAGAGTCTGGAAGCTGAACAGGAGTCTGGGGGCTCAGCGGGAGTCTGGGGGCTCAGCAGGAGTCTGGGGGTTGAGCAGTAGTCTGGGGGCTCAGCAGGAGTCTGGAGGCTGAGCAGCAGTCTGGAGGCTGAGCAGGAGTCTGGGGGCTGAGCAAGAGTTGGAGCAGGAGTCTGGGGCTGAACAGGAGTCTGGGGGCTGAGCAGGAGTCTGGGGGCTGAGCAGGAGTCTAGGGGCTGAGCAGGAGTCTGGGGGTTGAGCAGGAGTCCGGGGGCTCAGCAGGAGTCTGGGGGCTCAGCAGGAGTCTGGAGGCTGAGCAGGAGTCTGGGGGCTGAGCAGGAGTCTGGGGGCTGAGCAGGAGTCTGGGGGATGAGCAGGGGTCTGGGGGGCTGAGCAGGAGTCTGGGGCTGAGCAGGAGTCTGGGGCTGAGCAGGAGTCTGGGGGCTGAGCAGGAGTCTGGGGCTGAGCAGGAGTCTGGGGGCTCAGCAGGAGTCTGGGGGCTCAGCAGGGTTCTGGGGGGCTGAGCAGGAGTCTGGGGGCTGAGCAGGGGTCTGGGGGCTGAGCAGGAGTCTGGGGGCTGAGGAGCAAGAGTCTGGGGGGCTGGGCAGGAGCCTGGGGGCTGAGCAGGAGTCTGAAGTCTGAGCAGGAGTCTTGGGGCTGAGGAGAAGGAGTCTGGGGGGCTGAGCAGGAGCCTGGGGGCTGAGCAGGAGCCTGGGGGCTGAGCAGGAGTCTGTGGGCTGAGCAGGAGTCTGGGGGCTGCGCAGGAGTCTGGGGGCTGAGAAGGAGTCTGGGGTCTGAGCAGGAGTCTGGGGTCTGAGCAGGAGTCTGGGGGCTCAGCAGGAGTCTGGGGGCTCAGCAGGAGTCTGGGGGCTGAGCAGGAGTCTGGGGGCTGAGCAGGAGTCTGCGGGCTCAGCAGGAGTCTGGAGGCTGAGCAGGAGTCTGGGGGCTGAGCAGGAGTCTGGGGGCTGAGCAGGAGTCTGGGGGGCTGAGCGGGAGTCCGGGGCTGAGCAGGAGTCTGGGGCTGAGCAGGAGTCTGAGGGCTGAGCAGGAGTCTGGTGGCTGAGGAGCAGGAGTCTGGGGGCTGAGCAGGAGTCTGGGGGCTGAGCAGGAGTCTGGGGCTCAGCAGGAGTCTGGGGGCTGAGCAGGAGTCTGGGGCTGAGCAGGAGTCTGGGGGCTGAGCAGGAGTCTGGGGGCTCAGCAGGGTTCTGGGGGGCTGAGCTGGAGTATGGGGGCTGAGCAGGAGTCTGGGGGCTGAACAGGAGTCTGGGGGCTGAGCAAGAGTCTGGGGACTGAGCAGGAGTCTTGGGGCTGCAGAGGAGTCTTGAGGCTGAGCAGGAGTCTGGGGGCTGAGGAGCAGGAGTCTGGGGGCTGAGCAGGAGTCTGGTGGCTGAGCAGGAGTCTGGGGCTGAGCAGGAGTCTGGGGGCTGAGCAGGAGTCTGGGGGGCTGAGCAGGAGTCTGGGGGCTGAGCAGGAGTCTGGGGGCTGAGCAGGAGTCTGGGAGTCTGATCAGGAGTCTGGGGCTGTGCAGGAGTCTGGGGGCTGAGCAGGAGTCTGGAGGCTGAGCAGGAGTCTGGGGCTGAGCAGGAGTCTGGGGGCTGAGCAGGAGTCTGGGGGCTGAGCAGGAGTCTGGGAGGCTGATCAGGAGTCTGAGGGCTCCGCAGGAGTCTGGGGGCTGAGCAGGAGTCTGGGGGCTGAGCAGGAGTCTGGGAGGCTGATCAGGAGTCTGGTGGCTCAGCAGGAGTCTGGGGGCTGAGCAGGAGTCTGGTGGCTGAGCAGGAGTCTGGGGGCTGAGCAGGAGTCCGGAGGCTGATCAGGAGTCTGGGGGCTGAGCAGGAGTCTGGGGGCTGAGCAGGAGTCTGGGGGCTGAGCAGGAGTCTGGGGGCTGAGCAGGAGTCTGGGGCTCAGCAGGAGTCTGGGGGGCTGAGCAGGAGTCTGGGGGCTAAGCAGGAGTCTGGGGGTTGAGCAGGAGTCTGGGGGCTGAGCAGGAGTCTGTGTGGTTGAGCAGGAGTCTGGGGGCTGAGCAGGAGTCTGGGGGCTGAGCAGGAGTCTGGGGCTGTGCAGGAGTCTGGGGGCTGAGGAAGATTCTGGGGGCTGAGCTGGAGTCTGGGGGCTGAGCAGGAGTCTGTGGCTCAGCAGGAGTCTGGGGGCTGAGCAGGAGTCTGGGGGCTGAGCAGGAGTCTGGGGGTTGAGCAGGAGTCTGGGGGTTGAGCAGGAGTCTGGGGGCTGAGCAGGAATCTGAGTGGTTGAGCAGGAGTCTGGGGGCTGAGCAGGAGTCTGGGGGCTGAGCAGGAGTCTGGGGCCATGCAGGAGTCTGGGGGCTGAGGAAGATTCTGGGGGCTGAGCAGGAGTCTGGGGGCTGAGCAGGAGTCTGGGGGCTGAGCAGGAGTCTGGAGGCTGAGCAGGAGTCTGGGGGCTGAGCAGGAGTCTGGGGGCTCAGCTGCAGTCTGGGGGCTGAGCAGGAGTCTGGGAGCTGAGCAGGAGTCTGGGGGTGAGCGGAGTCTGGGGGCTGAGCAGGAGTCTGGTGGCTGAGGAGCAGGAGTCTGGAATGTTAAATCGTGGACATGGCAGCCTGCTTATTGCCAGACGCCGCTAGCTGATTTTAACTTGCACTGAATCACTTGCTTTTAAAAAATATATATATATTTTGTTGCCCTGATACTACTTGTGACTCTTTACCTCATTGTCTGAAAATCCTCCCGTATCCCCAGTCCGACACGGCTTGTGCCGATTGCTCGGAGGGCTGACCCGGAGCTGTGCAGGAGTCTGGGGCCTGAGGAGGAGTCTGGGGCTGAGCAGGAGTCTGGGGACTGAGGAGCAGGAGTCTGGAATGTTAAAGATGACTGTCTGCACCGCGAGGGAATTGAGGGGTCAATGCTGCTGGTTTAAGGACCTACAGACAGATGTGGCAATGGCTGCGGGGGATTTTTGGAGGCTGGAGATGCACAGCGTTTTGTACAATGTTATCTGGTTTCTTTATTACTAATCTTTTTTACAGGGGTGCAATGACCGTTCAGGCTTTAAACAACTGAAGATAAAACAGGACAAGAACCCTGCCTGTGGGTGGCACTGTGCCCTTTTGGTAATGGTTGCCTCTGTGATATTGCAATTTTCACTTGAGAAACAAGAATATTCTTTAAACAATAAACTGAACAATTGTTCTTTAAACCATATCTGAATTCATTTCACAATATACAATAAGTATTTATGTATCCAATAACCAACAACATAAACATTTCAGTGGATCATACTCCACAATTGTGCTTCAAACAAAAAACAAAATCTTGTTGATTACAAGCAAGTAAACACATATCATTATAATCTCAGCAAACAAATTTAAAATAGCCCAATGCATTTCATGACCTGAACAGTCCCTTGGTCAGGGGCAAATCTGAAACAAACAAATAGAATAAACATTTGTTATATGTATGTGTCTGGATGAACCTAGCTCAACAACAAATACTGTCCGAATGTGATTTATACTCACACAAATATATCACTGTACCAAAATTCACCTTTCTGTCATTTCAGGTGTGTATTTAAGAGAGTGATAAGGTGCCCTTGATGTTAACAAGGTGAAACAATATACTAGAAAGTTAGTAATTGTGTGATGCACGAGAAGATATAGTCATAGAGCTCACCTGCTGGGCTGCGATATAGAGCGCAAGATACCCATCCAATGGGGGCAACGTAATGCAAAAACTGTAGACCTTTAATCTGAAACGACTGATATAAGTTGCCGATAAATAATGAGTTTAGCCCAACATGAAACGTGTGTGCCCAAAGTGATTTGGTCTTACCCAACACTGTTGTTCAAAAGTCAGTACAAACATCAATTTCCTGTAAGGACATTAGGTTTACTATAATATCCGCGGTTTAAAAAGGCAGTAGATGTGTAACCATGACAAGCTGTCACTTACCTAAAAGTGTTAGACGGGCCAGAGTTCTCGAACTAGCGGTCCAGCAGAGCTCTGTAATGATAATAAGTGTGTAAGCCGTAGCCGTTCAGAAAATACCCCGGAGAGGTCCCTCTCTATTATTAGTTGTACTCGGGCTTACCGGTTGTTCTCGAATAAACGCCAAAGTCGGAATTGATTCTCGACTGTGTTAGCAAGTCAATGCGGTCGATAACAATGAACATAGAAATAGGCCGCTTGAAGTGATGGAAATCGAAAGAGGACTCGTGAAAAATTCCGGAATGAAACGCGCAATCGGTCGTCAGTGGAACGTTGTGTGGAAATAGAAACCTTATTACAAAAAGAGACGTGTGTTGCAATAAAGTACTAAATAAAAAGGTTCTAACGTGTTAGGGATAAATCCGTGGAAGCGCCCTGTGTGTATGTCATGACTATTAATACAACACATCCTATAACACGTTTACAATAGAAAAAAACAGTGCTGTGTTGTGTATCTTAGTGTTCATGTATGAATGCAATAAACTACACCCTGTATACACCATGTACATATTTAAGACACCACAATATGAGTTATTATGATTCATTGCAAATTCCTGTACAAGTCATTAGATAAAACCCTGAGTGTCATAAATAACAACTGTAATCTATTCGGTCATTCAACCCTTTTGGGGTGATTGTCCCCAAAACCTCTATCCAATAAATCTCTAGCTGAAGTAATTGTTTGCGGGTGTCTACCCCTTCTAGGTCTTTGACAACCTCAACTATCTGACACCGTATTTGGGAAATAGTGTGTCTTGCTTCGTGCCAATGAATGGCTACACTGGAAGTTTTACTGTTGGTACGGATAGTACTTTTATGCTCTGTCAGTCTCGTTTTAAATTTCCGTTCTGTTTTTCCAACATAAGCTAGTCCGCACGGGCATTTCAAACAATAAACTATATTTGATGTATTACAATCTGCTAAATCATAGAGTTTTATGTTCTTGTCAGTATGTGGATGTGTCAAATGTTGGCGTCTTATAATGTTATTGCAGTTTATGCAATTAGAACATCATTGCGTTCCCTTATGTTGTGTCAGATCTGTTATTTTGGGTGCTGAAATGAGTTCCTGTAGATTTCTTCCTCGGGTATATGCGAAAGTTGGTTTCTTCTTGAATAAACCACTGAAGTCCTTTTCTTCCTCCAGTAACTCCCATCTTTTCCTTATTATCTGTTGTATTTGTTTTGAGCTTGTGGAATACTTTGATACATACATTGGAGTCTTAGACAGGGATTTTTTGTGTGTTTAAATAAGTCAATGCGGTCTTTGTCCTTCATTCTATCCAAATTTCTTTTAACAATCTCTTCCGGATAACCTCTTTGTATGAATCTCTGTTTGAATTCCAATGATGTTGTCTCTGCTGTTGCTGGATTGGAGCATATTCGTTTGATTCTGATAAATTGTGCATATGGTAGGTTATGTTGATAGAGCGCGCAGGTCACCCGACTAACTTTGTGTCATCTGATAATGCACACTTGGGCCCATAAAAATACTAAATTTCATGTATACTTTAATCAGGTAACCTACACACTATTATCAGTAATTCAGTTCCTTTCTATTTATTTCCAATGTAAATGACTTACCAATCCTCGAAACAGGTACCTAAGATCACAATGGATCAGGAGCTAGCTGTGGGAGTAAGTAGACAACACAATACCATGTACTTCTGAATAATGTTTATACTTTGGTGATAACCACAAACGCAAGAAGTTTTAAACACCTTTATCTAATCATCTTCTTCGTCATATGCCATGAGAATGAAATTTACACAGATCAAACTATCTATAACTAGAATTAGGAATATGGTATAGCTATGAATGAGAGTAAGAATCATTTAGAAATCTAAATAAAGGGAAGGAAAAATAAGGAACATGCTATTCAGATTAATCAGACTTTCGTAATTGTACTAAAGGCGGGTAAAGAAAGGGAACATACTATCAAAGTTGACTTTCGAAATTCACTAACGGTTCAGGGAAACAAAACTTATGCAATTTGATTTATCTAGATGTGCTTATTTTCTATAGGGAAGGTAAGAATGGAGCATACTATATATGCAAATAAATCAGTAATTGACTAAAGGTAGGGAGAAAAGTGGAACATGCTAATAGACAATTCGACAATTTTGCATGAAATCTAATTTATAGAGAGACAGGGAAAAGGACATAGGCAATTATGCTTTATTTGAGACGGGGGAGAGAAGGTTTTGATAGACGAACACCCACATAGAGGTTATATTTACCTAGGACAGAATGACGACTAACCCTGGCCACAGGTCAGTTGGAAAGGCGGGAAAGGACCCTCAAGGACTTAGGCTGCCAGTAGGCGAGCAGGAACGGCTCATGGACAGTCAGGACAGGATAACCCCAGGATTTGGATCAGGACCGGGCTCACCAAAGGGTACGACCAACACCTGCAGCTTCGGTTGCAACGCCTGCGCTACTCCCTCTCTGCAAGGAATCTGTCAATAATCTTGAATCTCCCAGCAAAGTGCTTCGCCAGCACTTAAGGTTTCCCAAACCCCGACTGTGTCTGTGGAAATTACGGACAGAGTGCTCCGCAGCTCTCTGTATCAATCACCTATAGAGTTCGTTGGGTCAGTGACAGGTCAGCTATTCGGACAAGTCGGACAATTTCTCTAGCTAAACCTAGGCTAGTTATACTGTTTTTGGGTCAGGGTACCACCCACTAATGTTGCAAGTGAAAGGATCCCCAACTTCTGATTGGACAAAGGAGGAGGTTAGATCATCACACCACCTTTATTTTTGACTTTCTCAGGCTTAATATTCATTTTTCAAAACCCACCCCTTACATTCCAGTTCCCATGGCATAAGATTTTAGAATACAATAGGGTACACAGTAGGGAAATACAATTGTTGCGAATGCAGGTACAAGTCAGCTTCATCTTGCTGGATAACAGGTCGATTCCCAGGAGTATCTTGGTTTCGGTCACCAGCTGGCTGAGTTCCACTGCTGCATGACTTTCTTTTCCCCCATCACGTGACTAGGACCATATGAGCTTCAAATATGGAGTAACAAGCGTCTCTCAGGCCCGAAGAATACGGTACATGAAAAGTAAGCGAAAACAATTTAGAAACACAAAAAAATGAATACACTGTATACCATGATTGGCTATACTACTCCCCTTACTTTATGATAACTATAGCATTAGGGTAAGTGCAGAACAGACAGCTTTGCAAAAGCAGCAATGCAAGCGTAGAGCATATGAGACAACAAAGCAGCCATTTTAGCTGTAATGCACATGAGCAACAATTTCCCTCCAGAACTGCGAGTGCGTCACATCACATGGGTATGACCGACGCATGCGCAGACTAAATTCCCGCTAAGCAGCGACCATTTTAAAGGCAAGCGTATTACTGTTAATAAACACATAAGCAAGCGTCTCTGGGACCCCGTGTAGTGTAAAATGTGCAATATTAGTAAGACAAAACAGATTGATTACAAAGTTAAAGTTATTTGAGGTTCTTGAATACAAGCAAGTCGCGTAACATGCAAATACTTGCTCCATCAATCCCCTCTTTGATGATATTTACTATCATCATTATTAATGGAACCAGATGCCAACTTTTCAAATATCACCCAATTCAATTTCTACGAACTTTTTGTTCAGCCTTTTTTCTGCATCCCTATTAGGATGGAAATTATTTGCTCTTTTGTAAATCTGATTATTCAGTTCTAATTCAAGCTCGTCCACATTCCGTTTCATTCCTCTCTTATTCACAGCATACTTCTTTTTGTGGTTACGACATTTACAGCAAATTATTATGATCAGCACAATTAATCTTATTCCTGCTATTGGCATCAGTATTTTACTCACAAGACTTAGCTATGTTAGAAAACCAATTACCTACAGAGGAAAGACCATCAGTTAGTCTCTTCCAGGCACTGTCAACGTCCAGTGGTTTGAGCTCTTTTTCCAAATTAGTTATGTTTCTCATATATTTCTTAATTTCAACACTTTTGTCAGGAATGTAAGTGCAACAATGTTGCGCTTTCAACATTCTGCAGACTCCGCCCTCATTTGCCAATAAGGTGTCAAGAGCAAGTCGTTTTTGTAAAACCATAGATCTGATCGCAACCATTTCGGTATTGACTATCAGGAAACCTGCAGCAGTGTCACTTGATAACCGATCTACCACTGTAGACAAATTCTGTGTGTATTCAGAGTCACTCCCACTGCAGGTATCAATGCACTAAATATATCACCTAATATTTCTCCTACACTTTCTCTTTTACTACGCACTAATCCATTAGTATTTTCATTGCTTCCAGTGACTTCATTCACATGGTATATTTTTGGGAAGACAATTCCAAAATAACAGCTTCTATACCAGTGATCCGGCAATTTGAAATAAGCCTTGTTTCCACATATATAATAAATTCCTGGAAACACAGGTTCTGACCCATTTTTGAAACCCCAACCTCCAATTACCTTGTAATTGTGTTCGCATTCACTGGAACCGATGAATATGTTATTATAATAACTAGTCTAGTGGATTACTCTCCTCTTCTTTGTGCTTCTGTTGGTGACTGTGTGGGACTGCGAGCTGCTGAGGCTCTCAGTGCTCTTCCCGCTGCTGCTCGCGGAACCTGCTCTGCGGGTCCCGCTTCGTGTGGGGATTGCATTGCCTTGCTGCTATTTCCGTGACGCTTGGGTTAGGAGGCAAGCACCCAACGTCTGTGGCGGTGTTTGTGGACAACTGCTCGTGCAGGGCTGCGAGCGAGAGCGGGCGCAGGACTACAAGTCCCAGGAGCGCCCGCCAGCCCCTACTGCTGACACCTGGGACGCTCTCCCTGCAGGCTCCTCCCCACCATTACTCCGGTTAAAAACAATGTGCACCTGGACATCTGGTGGATAAGCATGGGCAAATTTTGCGAATCTGGCGTTTGCGAATTTGTGAACTCGCAATCCGCAAAATCTCGCAAATTTGCGGATTTTTTTTTTTGTGTATTCGCAAGGGTTTCTGCCAGTTCGCAAGGATTTGGTACTAGTTCGCAATTGCGAACGAACTTGTCGGCTCGCAACGGTCGCGACTATGTTGTTTCTACGTCTGGTTCATCATCACAGCCTCCCAGCACCCTCTGTTTCACCACTGCCACCCTCTCTTTCACCCATGCCACCCTCTGTTACATCAATGCCACCCTCTGGTTCATCATCACTGTAGAAGATGGGGGGAAAAGCAAGCACACCTGCCCTGCTTCAACTGACATGAATTAATTTGGGGTTAGTTTATTAATGTGTCACTGTTTTAAAATGCCAGGTCTGGCACCTGCTTCCTTATCAGTAATTTGCTTTCTGTTGCAGTGCAATTTTTTTTTCCAGGACCTTTGTGGCCTACTTCTAGCTATTCTATGAGCGTGCTGTGAGGGTCAGAGCAGGGTCATACAATTGTTGCAACTAGCAACTGGACTGTGGAGGGGCCCCAGTCAGGAAGCACTACAGTGAATTGTTACTAATGATGAGTTTGAACTCTTGCACCTGCCGATTGCTTTCAGTTTTGCAAAACTCGCTTTTCTGCAATTTCGCAGGATTCGCGGGGCACGAACACGCGCGGGATCGGATTCGGAAGCCACGAATTCGTGCGAATATGCGATTTCTTTTTTTGCGGCGTGTTAGTTCGCAAGGTTTTGTGCGTTTTCGCAAGCCGCTTGTAGCGCAAGGCGCGAAGTTACCCTCGCGGTCGTTCAAGGGCGCGGCCATCTTGTTTGCAGGACGTATTTCCGTTTCCGGGCGCGAAGTGTAATCTCGCAAAGTGTGCGGCTCCCAAGTACAATTTTGCGAGTGTTCGCGAGGAACATCTCGCGCGAACTTAACCGCGCGGTCGTGAACTGGCGCGGCCATCTTGTTTCTCATTCATTGCTATGGTTCTGGGCATGCTTCTTGTATCCTCTCTAAATCTGTGCCATCCTTTGCTTGTTTGAAGTTTTTTTTAATCTATTTTACTTATTATCTACCCCTCTATTTTTCTAGCCCTATATTTTTGTGTTTACTGCTACTTTTTGTTAATTTTAAAATACTTTTTTTTAACTCTTTTCTTTTCTTCTCTTCCCTATTCTATTTTCTTTATTCCTTTCCGCCCAGACCATAGTGAAGGGAGTTGGGAAGCATCCCGAGAAGGGGAAGGGTCCCGCACCCGAGCCCGGCTCCAGTGCGGGCGTTTGAGGGGGGAGACAGTCGCACCCCGGGAGATTTTCAGCCCGGAGGAGGTGGGCGCAGTAGTGTTCTATGTACAGCGCCACCTCCCCAGGACCATAATGGCAGGCGGCAAGATCGGAGGCAGGTACGGGATGCGGGATCGCCGGAAGCGGTGGGATAAGGTGTGCCGGGCCATGTACCACCACTCTCGGGTCCGGCGCACCTACAGCCAGGCCACCCACCGCTGGACGGATTTCCTGACCCGTGAACGAGATCTGCTCGACCTGCTTGGCCTCGAGATCCCCGGGCTTGGTGAGTAGTAGTAGTAGCTATTTCTTTACTACTCTGTTTTCTCCTGCTGTGTTATTATATTGCTTTTTTTTTTTACCAAGAGCAATAATGCTGCTCATTACATTGTAGGTATATTATATTTCAAAATCTTCTGTGCATTTCAGGTGCACTGCTCTCCTTCTCAGTAGTGTTGCTACTATGCTTATTTGTTTCCGATTTTGTGTTCATTTCATTGGCCTGTGAAATTATGTATGAGTGTAGTTTAAAGAACTGCGTAATACTACACACTAAGGTTCAGATGTTTAATTACCGGCGCATCCCTGCAAAGTAGCAGAGATGCGCCAGTAATTGTGCGCCACGCCACTATCACCCATGGTGCGCCGTATTTACAATGCGGCGCACCATGGGCCCAAAACGTCACCAAAGCGTTACGCATCTGTGCCGTAAGGGCGGCACATTGCTGGAATTGCGTCGCAACGATGGCGCAGCTCCATCAATGCTCTGGGGTGCCCTATCTCCCCAAAGCTGCGTCAAGCCGTATGTCTGCTTCAAGCAGGCACAGGGTTTGAGTCACGCATCATTGTCGTTAAAGTGAGTGATTGAAATCTTGTAGATTTCCCTCAGCCACTTTTAGGATGCGTTCCTGCGCAGGAACGCCCTCCCTTTGCGCCGGAGCGCCCCCTGATGGCGCAGGGCTTTACAACGTGATGCATCTCCCATATGCGTCACATTGTTAATATACGCCGCACCATTGCGCCTCTTTTGTGCTGCCACTGCGTCACAAAAGTCACGCAACAATGGAGCAAAAGAGCCGCAAGGGGCTTCTAAATCAGCCCCTACAGACTCAAGTCTAGTCCTTCCTTTGTACACATGGCGATAAGAAGAAATAGTGGTGGTGGATTGATAGTTTGAGTATTTTAATGACTGGTTAATGTAGTGGGAAACTTTAGTGTTGTCACTGATCTGCAATCACGGTGGACTTTGGCTGTCACTTCGCGTGCTGCGGACTGCTGCCTGCCAATCCTAGGCAAACCTTTTGAGTACTTTGTGTAGTGAGTTACATAAGAAGTTTACAATTCGACGGTCCGCAAATCAAGCAATACTAATAACGTAGTAGACCACATGAGATTGGTCAATAATATATCCAGTTGAATAGTTGTCTTTTTGCTATTTCGCCAAAATATTTTGTTAGTTCTTTTGAAATGTTTGATTTGGTTGACAAATATCATCCATGTTTTCTGTTTTTCTTCCTTTCATGTTGTACATTAGCTTCCCCCAGGGGCAAGAGGAGGACACAGGAGGAGGAGGAGGAGGAGGGTGCTGTTGAGGATGCAGGCCAGGATCGGGCAGGCGAGGGCTCCTTTGCTGGCCCCAGTAAGTTTTAATTTTAATATAGATTACTTATTTTTTCCCAGCGTTCCTCATTCGATTTTTTCTAAATCGTCTTTGATATTCTTGTAGACTGGATCTAAATTCTTATCCTGCCTCGACTATGACTCCGTGTAGTATTACTAGATTCTTCTTATTAGTCTGTCTGTGTAGCTAACTAAGATTGCACATTTGGCAATTCCATTGAACTCCCATTCTAGTCAGCAATAGCTCTATGCACAGAGTGCAGTCCTCTGGGATTGTCCATAATGTCTTTTCAAGTCTTCTAAATGTTTATGCTTTGACAATTGCCAACAATAAAAAGGTGAATGACCACCAAGAAAGAATAAGATACTACTTTACTTTTGGTTTGGATAGGAGGACAATCCATTCTACTACTGTTTCAGGGACAAATCTGCACAAACAGAACTATGGACACTAAATAATGCATTGCTTAGCTTATCAATTATAATAGGTGCTGTTAGACTTTCCACATACCTCAGTGATAACAGACTTTGTAGTTCAACCCCCAATCTCCTTACTGACTTGATAGTGTGGCAGAGTCATTTAGCTCCCAAAGTCACCGATGATTATGATTATTCCCCAATGATGTCAGAGGCACGGACTCATGCTTGCAAAAATTGCAAAACCTTTAGCTCATCCACTCTAGTCTGAAGGACCAAAAACCACAGAGTCTATTTAAGTTTAAAAGATTTATTAAAAGTAAACACATTTATTAAAATCAAGTTTGTCATAAAAGTATACGTTTAACTGAAAATGGAAAAGTGCTTAAATGCTGACGATTAATTGGACACATTTCTTGTGGTCGAGCCGAGCTCTCACCTGGTTTGAACTTGATCCTGCTCGTGTTCTTAGAAGTCAAGCTTCTGTCTGTTAGGAGAAAAAGTGGTGCGTGTTAAAAACAAAAAGCAAGCATTCATCAGTTGTGCCAAAAAGTGCAGCAAGACAACAGCCTTCCCTGGAAAAAGGGACATTTTTACTTTAGAGTAGACAGTCACAAATTATTACATTGTATACTGTTTTTTTCACATTTCTTTCTTCCTCCTAGACCAAATATTATATAGTAGTGAGTGCTGTATTCTAACATTATTAAATGTACTTTGTAGGTGGAACATCTGGAGGCGGGGCCAGCGCGGAGGTGGTGGTGGCATTGGACGAGGACAACTCTGGGGAGGAGGCGGTGGAAGTGCCGGACCATTCTGTGGGGGATGACACGGTGGTGGCGGGCAGAGGTAAGCTATATATTCCTTACTTATTGAGATTGAAGACTGCAGAGTGTGCTTTTTGCACGGGTGTATTAAATAAACCAGGTAGTAGCCTCCTCTAAATGTACTTCGACTTAGCTGTGAAGTTTATGACGAGAAGAATCCCAATCAGATCTGAGATGAACTTGATGGATGGGATGAACGAAAAGTGAAAGAAGGATGTAAGTAAGTGTGGAAGGACGAGAAATGTAATGATGACTGGCAAAGAAGAATTATATGTATTTGCTTGGTCCCCGAGGTGGCTGGGAAGGAAAGAATATGGTATGGTGCATGGCTGGGTGAAAGATGAAGCAAGGATGGGTGGAAGGAGAACAGACTGGGTGGGTGAAACAGAAACTGTATGTGTGCATATACTTTGAATGGATGGATGCCTGGATCATTCATGGTACAATCTGACTCTTAGATAGCATATGTGTATCTAGAGAGAGTAGACGGTCACTGGATGAACTAAGTGTTACTTTGAAGAGCATGTAACACCGCACCCGCACGTCCGTTCCAGTGTAGGAAAGGCAAGGAAAAGAAGTTGTAATTTTGTCCAAATACTACCATGAATAGTAGCAGTAGTTTGTATTGCAACTGCAAGCACAGCATATATCCGGTTATTACGGTGGACACTCCCTACCTCTCTTAATAACGTTAGTTTAGTAGTAGTACGTCATTCATGTGTGGGTGTATCACTGTTCACTCAATAATAAGCAAAGCACCTAAAGTCATCCCATATGTCATCAAATACATCCCATGTGAAGTGATAGATAATCAGATTATTTAGCTTCTTCATTTTCCTTTTCTAATACTCATTTGCACTGTAGGGTGAAAGTAAATTAATTAAGCAGTAGCCCTTTTAACAGAGTATTCTCAGTGCCACCCGTAATAGAAAAGTAAGAGCTTCACCACCTGCATGTACTGGACCGGTACAGTAACGCGAGTCTGTCTCACTCACCATGGTGTGCGTCTGTTTTTCTCGGGTGCAAGTTCAATGAGCTGGCATTATTCCGGCTTGCATAAGATAACGTACCAATTTTCCTAAACAAGAGAGAAGAATAAGAATAAGACTGGTGTACTGTCATAGTCGACTGTAATGGAAGTCCATAGTGCTCGGAGAATTTGTCCTTAAACTCCCACTAATGTTAGAGCAAGGATGAAGAAGTCGGAGGTTACATAGATACTCTCCTTAATAGTTATGTACTGTGCTTTCAATTTGCTACTTGTACTGTGACAACTTTCTGCTCAATCATTTTGTGTTAATCTTAAGGAGCATTGGTTACAGACTATGTCTTTCTTTCTTCATGTAGGTGCTCCTTCCAAATCCAAGAGACCATCAAGGAGGAAGGAGCTGGCTCGAATGGCCCGGCAACGGAGGCTGGATGCCACTGTCGCTGAATATCGGCGGCTGGTGGCCCTGGAGGAGGAGGAGACGCAGTCTGGTAATACAACAACATCCACTGGGACAGCTGCATCCTCCTCCGTGCGGGCTGCCAGCCAGTGCAGTGCTCCAGCGGTACGGAGCCGGGCTACCAAAGCCAAACGCCACCGCCGATCAGCAAAGACAGCAGCTGCCCCCCAGAGGATTTGCAAGGCACACCGGCGCCACTTATCCCTCAGACTGTCCTACCTGGAGCAGGAGGTCCTGAACTATAAGAACTTGGTGGAGGGCCTCCGCTTCGAACATGCCACCCTTTGCAAGGAGCATGATGCCCTGGCTGCTAAAGTCAACAGCACCCTGCCATAGTGTCCCTTGCCCCTTTTTTAGAGACTTTTGGGGGGTGGGAATTGGGAGTTGGGTTTTTGGGGACTTTTGAAGGACAATCATTGGGGTTAGGGAGGGTCTTGCGGGAGATTATTTTGTTAGGGCCATAAAAATATACTTTTTGAAACTTTATCTGACCATACCTGTTTTTTACTGCTTTTGAGTATGGTGGGTGGGGGTTTAACAGTAAGTTTGTTTTCCTGAATAGTCCTAGGACTTTAGTAGTACTACCGTCAATCTCTCGTCTCTCCTAATACTCCATTATACTACCTCCAACCCAACGCTTATCTTACCTGTAATTTCTGTTTGAAAGTAGGGCTAGGCCCAGGGCTGGCTCCACGGGAAATGGCGATTAAGGTTGCAATCCAGGGCAGCTGAAATTTCCTCCTCCTTGTGGTGGTACTAGTGGTGTGACACAGTGGCAGTTGCATGGCTATGGAAAAAAAGAAAATGAAAACTGGTTTGTCCTTACTGCAGCATTACAACGGTACGATAGAGAATATAGCAGGTGACAGTACACTAGACTACAACAGTGCCACAATGTAGCCTAACAAATGGTAAAGTATTTATAGTATAACTTGTACTTGTTTCTTTGACATTGGCTAATACTACAAGAAATAGTACTGAAGCTGAGTAAGTCTAGTATATATCCTCGGATTCCTTCACCACCCTGTTGCTATGACCTTATCCTCCCCAGCAAGTGTGTGGAATTATTGATGTCAGTTAGTCACACATCAAGCAAAACCACACAACCCGTGGGAAGAGGGTTAGGGTTTGTAAAATGGATAGGAATGGGGGGTTCTTTTTGGGTAGGTTTTGTTGAGAGAAAAAAAAAAAAAGCACAGCATGGACAAACAATAATTGAACATAAAGAAATTTTTAGTTACAAAGCTAACCATAAATCTTTTACGTGACATAAAGGAAGTGCATGCACTACTGAATGCATTGTTACAGAAAAGTAAGTAGTACTTTCGACAACCGTGAATGTCAGTACAGGGCTACATTAAATTAGGTTTAAAAAATAGCCGAAGTAAAACATATAGAATGGCGGTAGGGATCAATTTAGAAGCAGAGAGAGATCCAAGAAATGCAGTCACACACACTCATTGAATAAAATAATGGATACTGTATCTGTATTGTTGTAGTTGTCCTGTTGAATTTGGTAAGTAAGTTGCATGCAGCAAACAATTCCTCTTATTAGCGGCACTCCTCCATTCCAGCTGACGCTTCGTCCATCAATGTTGGTGACCAGAAGACACCCTGTACACTGCCTGCCTGGCGGATGCTGAATTGCGGCTCGCTAATGTGAAGCCTGACTCCATCCTTTTTTCCCCATTGCAGACTGAAACCTGGCCTGTAATTATTGAACGAAAAACAGCACTGATAAATAAATATAAGGTATGTACGCTGTGTAGTGCAAAAAGTCACACTTTGATTTTCCTAATAGACAGTACAACATTTTTGAAAGTGCGTACTCTGTCTGAGTCACCTTTTCAAGGATAAATAAGTATGGGCAAATTAATTTAGCGGATCTTTCCCCTCAGCTAGGTGTACTGTAAACTGTGTTTTAGAGCAAAATTAGACCTTCCCATTAGTGCTTCCACCCAGACCCTTACTAAAGCCAGTTGCAAAAATGTAGAAGACCCCCAATCAGATCTCAAAAACGAGGCCTAGCAGAAAACTGGTGACAAAACGTACTTCGAAAGTAAAAGTAGGCCCAAATACCCCCTTACCCACCGTGGATTGTATTCAAACCACTTGCAAGGAAGCAAAAGTATCCATAGCCAGCATCGCTCCAAGACTCGAAAACCCCCCCACCCAAACACATGCAATAGAAATACCGCTAACCCTAACGAGCCCTAAGTTAAGAATAGTAGCAGAGGCTTTCTTTAACTATGCCAAATCCCCCCTTTCCTACCATGGATTTTCTTCAAATGACTTGAAACCAAAATTACACATTCTCACGAGTGTTCTAAGACCCCAGAACTCAGTTGCAAAAATCTAGAACACCCCAAAACACATGCAATCCTGCTGCTAGGGCTAACCCTAACAAACCCTAAGTTACAAAAAGTGCCAAAAGGCTTTTCCTTATGGATTTTGTCCCAACCACTTCTATCCGGTATTAGACCTTCCCAGGAATGCCCCAAGACCCGCCAACCCACCCGTCAAAAAGCACAACACCCCCAAACAGCCCAAAAGCAAAATCTCATACTTACAATATTTCTCGGCCTTCGGTCCAAACGCGCTGGGTAGCTAGGCCATAACTCCAGTTTACCACCACGGATTTCCTGAAAAGCAAATGCAATCAAGATTAGAGTGTCCCAGCAGTGCTCCCAGACCCCGAAACTCACCCACAATCAGCCGGAACCCCCCCAAAGAGCACTTCAAAGGCAAGCAAGTCAGCAAAAACACCAAAAAATTTCAGCCTCAGATTTGGTCCAAACAACTTTTATCCGGTATTAGAGCTTCCCAGCAATGGCCCCAGAGCCGTCAACCCAGGAGAAAACGAGTAGAAGACCCCCAAACAGCCAAAGAGCAAAAGTACAAAAATGGGGACTTAGTCGTTTTTTTGACAATTTCCCAAATCACTCCGCGCGCGCTCTGCAGCTAGGCCCCAACTCCCCTCTGCCACCATGGATTTGCTTCAAACCTCTTGCAAAGTAAAGTATCCATAGCCAGCAGTGCTCCCAGACCCGAAACCCACCCACAAACACCAGGAAGCCCCCCAAACAGGCCCCCGAAAACGCTACATTGAGCAAAATGTCAGAAATAGCAACAAAAAAAATCAGCGTGGATTTTGTCCCAACCACTTCTATCCGGTATTAGATCTTCCCAGGAATGCCCCAAGACCCGCCAACCCACCCGCCAAAAAGCACAACACCCCCAAACAGCCCAAAAGCAAATTCTCAAACTTATAATATTTCTCGGCCTTCGGTCCAAACGCGCTGTGTAGCTAGGCCATAACTCCAGTTTACCACCACGGATTTCCTGAAAAGCAAATGCAATCAAGATTAGAGTGTCCCAGCAGTGCTCCCAGACCCCGAAACCCACCCACAAACACCAGGAAGCCCCCCAAACAGGCCCCCGAAAACGCTACATTGAGCAAAATGTCAGAAATAGCAACAAAAAAAATCAGCGTGGATTTTGTCCCAACCACTTCTATCCGGTATTAGACCTTCCCAGGAATGCCCCAAGACCCGCCAACCCACCCGCCAAAAAGCACAACACCCCCAAACAGCCCAAAAGCAAAATCTCATACTTACAATATTTCTCGGCCTTCGGTCCAAACGCGCTGTGTAGCTAGGCCATAACTCCAGTTTACCACCACGGATTTCCTGAAAAGCAAATGCAATCAAGATTAGACTGTCCCAGCAGTGCTCCCAGACCCCGAAACTCACCCACAAACAGCCGGAACCCTCCCAAAGAGCACCTCAAAGGCAAGCAAGTCAGCAAAAACACACAAAAAATTCCGCCTCCGATTTGGTCCAAACCACTTTTATCCGGTATTGGAGCTTCCCAGCAATGGCCCCAGAGCCGTCAACTCACCCGCAAAGAAGTAGAACACCCCCACAAGTGCTGAGTCTTTCTTCATTGGGCGTAATCCAGCCCTCTGCTTTGATGGAAATAGGAGTCTGGAGGAGGAGGATAGAGGAGCATGTTCTCCTGAACTTGTGAACCTGAGGAATGCAGACTGCGGCACCTTCAAATCAATAAGCAAACAAGTGAAGACAGTTCTGCTGATGGGCTTGTTTTTGTGATTAGGTGATTAAAGTTTGAATTATATTAACTGTGCACAACAAAGAAAGACAGACACACAGGAATGAAAGTGAATAAGGACGAAAAAGAAAGTTATTGATTCATTGTCTCATTTTCAGGGCTCGGTGTCAAGGTCCAGGAATAAGAATAAGGCTTCGTCTTCATACTCTGCGAATTCAGGCAGGGTGAGCTCAGTGTCACCTGACAGAGTAGAAATTCCCTCATCTACGTTGCTGTCCACCTCGTCTTCATCCGGCGCGCTTTCTCGTACTCTGTAATCTGGTGGTATGAGGTGCTGATTCATCTTGATCATTGTTAACCTCTCCACATTTTTGGGCGAGAGGCGGCTCCGTTTGGGAGTTACAATGGCACCAGCAGCACTGAAAACACGTTCAGAAGACACGCTTGCGAGTGGGCAAGACAAGTAGTTCAAAGCTAGGTTGGAGAGCTGTGGCCACAATTCTTTTTTCCCATGCCAATACGCCAATGGGTCAGCATTAACATAGACCTCTGTTGAGTCATTCAGATAGTCCTTCACCATTGATTCAAGGTCCTCATCCAAGGTTCCTCCACTTTGCTTAGCTGTTGCTGTGCCTGTGACCTTTTGAGAACCAAACCCAAGCCGAGCTAGCCAATCCTCTTCAGCCTCCAATGTTTCTGTCGTGTCTGGTGCAGATGATCCGGTTGCCGGTGTCTTTAACGGCTGAGAGGTCACTTGTGCCACAGCCACAGGTGCAGAAGTGGATTGTTTTGACTGGGGATGGCCTGCTGATGCTGATGTACTGCCTTTTCCTTCAAATTTCTGCAGTTCTCTTTCAAACCTCTTGGCTGACAAGGCTAGCCAACGTTTGTACTTTGGAACATGTTCATCATCAAAAGGAAAGAATGCTTGGTCTGCCAGCGCCTTTTTGTAGCGTGGATCCAGAATAGTAGCACAAATGTAATGCTGTTCTGAGTGGATCATTTTAAGACGTTTATCACCACGTAGGCGCTCTAATAGTTTCTCCGCCAAAACAAAAGGGTCTTTGTTTTTTTCATCTTTTTGAAACACAGAACACACCTCCTTCAGTTGGTGCTCCAGCATGTACAACAATGGGATAGCTTTTCCCAAATTACAGTCCTCCTTGCTGACTGCACGCGTGAAGACCTCAAAAGGACGAAGCATGCGTGTCAGGCTTTTAACTATGTGCCATTGCTCCGCACCCATCCTCAGGTCCTTCTGAACTGTACCCTGTGTTAAGAAATATTGATCGAGTACGTATACTGCTCATACAGACGCTCAAGCATGTAGAAGGTTGAGTTCCAACGTGTTGCCACCTCCTAGATGAGTGCTTTCACTGGCATTCGACGGTCATGTAGCAGGCTTCTCAGATGCTTCCGGGCCTTAAAAGAATGGCTGAAATGGTTGCACATTTTTCAGCAGGTCTCCACTACCTCGTACGCTGGACTCTCTTTATCACTCAAGAATTTTTTGACAACCAGGTTTATACAGTGCTCCAAACACGGCACTCTGAAATAGTGACCCAGCTCCATGGCCTTAACTACATTGGCGCCATTATCCGTGGAAACATAACCAATCTGGCGTTTTTTTGGGGACAGCCAGTCAAGGACCTTTGTGTTAAACTCATCCAAAATGTTTTGTGCTGTGTGACGTTTCTCCAAACCAAACATGGCTAGTGTTGCATGTTTCCGAGCAGCTTTGAAAACTTGGTCCGGGTCAACACCTGCGTTTAGCTTTGCTTTAACCCCTGAAAAAGAGACCAAGTGTGCAGTGATGCACATGTAATCAGCGCCTGCGCCACTGGTCCACATGTCTGCTGTCAAATGTATAGTGTGAACAGCACTCTTCTGCAAAGCTGCCCCAATCACCTCCAGCACATCTTCATGTGGTGCTGGAACCGCAACTCTGGCAAAATAGAACCGGCTAGGAACCTTCCATTTAGGGCAGAGCGCTGCCACTAATTCTAGAAAACCAACCCCTTCTACAAAAGAAAAAGGGAGAAGGTCCAGAGCTAGCATTTTAGCCAGCTTAGTGTTATACAGACGCGTCAGTGGGTGGTTGCGTTCATATTGCGCTTCTGTAAACAACATCTTTTTAATGTTGCCCTGGATCAAGCATTTACGGGATGATGATGATATCTTCGACCCAGTTACGCTCACTGACGAACTTTTGCGCATTGGTGTCTCACTCTCTCCCACACTCTTAGTGTGGCTCACATGGGGTGTGCTGCTGACAGGGGTACTGTGTGTAAGTGAAGTGTTTGACACATCGTCTTCCTCCTCGTCATCATCAGATGAAACATCATTACGTGCAATTCGGGCTTCCTTGATCGCCTGTAGGTGCGCAAACCATTGGACAGCGTGCTTTCTTTCAAGATGACCTCTCTGGCCTCCGGTACCATAGTTGGAACCAAACTTACTACGACTAACTGTCAACTTACAAATGCTACAAATGGCGAGGTTTTCCTTTTTTGTGGAAACACTAAAGAAGTCCCAAACTACAGACTTGAAATGTCTTTGGGGGCCAGAGGAGGCGGCGATACTGGTGGTGGTGGTCCTGCTGCTAATGCCAGATGAAGTGGAGGATGTGGATTGCCGAACTTCAGTACGTTTTGCACTTTCACCACCACTAATTGAGGTCGAGGTGGATGGAGGTCCCTTCTGGCGACTAAGAAATATGGAAGCGGTAGGTGTTGGTGTACTAGTTAACTCCAATGATTGTGGTGTTTCTTCCATTGCCTCCTCGCCGACAACATCATCACGCTCAGCAGCTTCTCGGGCTAGGGTCAATATGTCTTTTTGCTGCATGCCCGCTGGGGCTGCAGTGACCTTTATGATGACTGGCTCGTCGTCGTGAGAGGCTTCATCAGCAGCAGTATCCGTCACTTCTTGTTGAGCCTCATCACACTCCAATGCTATGAGTTTTTCGACGACCTTCCTTTTACGCTTAGGTACCTTTGTCAGATCATGGTGTGCCTCACTCTCAGACGGCAGTGGTGCTGGTTCTCAATTGGGATCCATATCATCAGAAGGAGGTGGGCTTGAAGAAGATGTAGACACCCCCCTTGATCTTTTCCTTGCTAGGGATGTGGAAGACAATGAATGATCATCAGGAGGAGTGGCTTCCTCAAATGATACCTCGGTTTGATTGTCGATTTCCTGATGTGCCCCTACTTCGGGAGGAACAACTATTGTGGGCACTTGTGACCCTCCATGCACCTCTGCTTGCGCATCTCCTTGCGCTGCCTCTCCTTCCACATGTACTTGGGCTTGTACTTGCACATGTGGTTGTTGTTGCGGCTATGGTTGTTCAACACTTGTCAGATGAGTTACAACAACCTGTGTTGATTCAGGGACATTGCTGCTACTTTCTTGCGATGAGCCAACATCACTGGTCGATGGTGATTGAAGAAGTACACTGACTGCCTCTGCAGCACTCAAGGGCTTTGACTTAAGTTGGCGTGGTGGTGGTGGTGGAGGCACTGAGCCCAATGGAGGGGGGGGGCTGCTCCCAGCTTCGTCCCCAGCAGATCCCGCTGCTGCTGCAGGCGTACTTTTTTTTTTACTCCCAAAAAACGCGGCGGCCGGCACACCAGACTCCTTGGTAACTTGCTTCTTCTGCTCCTTACTGACAACTTTCTTGCTAGAGGAGCTACGGAGAAATTTTTTTGGGGCCATCTTCTTCGGAGCAGGTCAGAACAGCAGGCCGCAGTAGCACGAGTTGCAGAGTTGTCTGTGGCCAGACTTGACGTCGCGTGACGTTATGCTGCACACACACACCGCTGCAGACTTCTTCCTGGCACTGGTGGTTCTCTTGAGTCTTGTGCACCTAAAAGCAATGGAAGACAGAGGAACATCAGTTCAGTTATACACCCCCAAAAAATAAAAAATAAACAGAAAAATCAGCACAATCCCATGCCCTCCATGATGTTTAAATTCAAGACACCCCACAGAAAGACTAGGCCCATGCACCACTCACTACCCCTGGTGAAAAGGCCACAACAGGCCAAAAAAACGAAAATCACAGAAAAATCAGCACAATCCCAAGCCATCCAGCCCCTCCATGATGTTTAAATTCAAGACAACCCACAGAAAGACTAGGCCCATGCACCACTCACTACCCCTGGGCATAATGGATGAAAGCTAGGCAAAATGGGTGCAGGCCTGAGAACACTGCCTGCATTAAAAATGGCCCCCTCCCTCACAGCACATGGCCAGGGCCTGTAGCAGCACTCAAAATGGCCCCCAACCACATGGCCTGTCCACAACAGGCCAAAAAAACGAAAATCACAGAATAATCAGAACAATCCCAAGCCATCCAGCCCCTCCATGATGTTTAAATTCAAGACAACCCACAGAAAGACTAGGCCCATGCACCACTCACTACCCCTGGTGAAAAGGCCACAACAGGCCAAAAAAACGAAAATCACAGAAAAATCAGCACAATCCCAAGCCATCCAGCCCCTCCATGATGTTTAAATTCAAGACAACCCACAGAAAGACTAGGCCCATGCACCACTCACTACCCCTGGGCATAATGGATGAAAGCTAGGCAAAATGGGTGCAGGCCTAAGAACACTGCCTGCATTCAAAATGGCCCCCTCCCTCCCAGCACATGGCCAGGGCCTGTAGCAGCACTCAAAATGGCCCCCAACCACATGGCCTGTCCACAACAGGCCAAAAAAACGAAAATCACAGAAAAATCAGCACAATCCCAAGCCATACAGCCCCTCCATGATGTTTAAATTAAAGACAACCCACAGAAAGACTAGGCCCATGCACCACTCACTACCCCTGGGCATAATGGATGAAAGCTAGGCAAAATGGGTGCAGGCCTGAGAACACTGCCTGCATTCAAAATGGCCCCCTCCCTCACAGCACATGGCCAGGGCCTGTAGCAGCACTCAAAATGGCCCCCAACCACATGGCCTGTCCACAACAGGCCAAAAAAACGAAAATCACAGAAAAATCAGCACAATCCCAAGCCATCCAGCCCCTCCATGATGTTTAAATTCAAGACAACCCACAAAAAGACTAGGCCCATGCACCACTCACTACCCCTGGTGAAAAGGCCACAACAGGTCAAAAAAACAAAAATCACAGAAAAATCAGCACAATCCCAAGCCATTCAGCCCCTCCATGATGTTTAAATTCAAGACAACCCACAGAAAGACTAGGCCCATGCACCACTCACTACCCCTGGGCATAATGGATGAAAGCTAGGCAAAATGGGTGCAGGCCTGAGAACACTGCCTGCATTCAAAATGGCCCCCTCCCTCACAGCACATGGCCAGGGCCTGTAGCAGCACTCAAAATGGCCCCCAACCACATGGCCTGTTCACAACAGGCCAAAAAAACGAAAATCACAGAAAAATCAGCACAATTTCTATTTCTATTTCTATTTAGGGGGTTTTGTAAAGCGCATGGTGACGCAACAACGGCGTGTCCCCGCGCTGAGGAGCTACTTTGTTACTGGACCATACAGAAGCGGCACACCTACTAAGCGAATAGAGCAGTTTTGAGCTTAGCTCTAAAAATAGACTCAGATGGCTCTAGTCGTAACGCCATGGGCAGCTTGTTCCATTTAGCGGCTGCAAGGCATCTAAAAGATCTTCCCTCCATCCGTGCTCTGGATACCTTAGGGACAACCAGGAGTCCAGAGCCGGAAGATCTCAGAGAACAGGGAGGCTCATAAGGTGTCAAGAGTCCTTGTAGAGGGAGAGGGGATCTCCCATTAATGATCCGATGGTACGTGCAAAGTGCTTTAAATTCTACCCTGCTTCTGACCGGGAGCCAGTGCAAGGACCGGAGAGCCGCTGCAGAAGCAGCACTTCTGGGTAATCTAAGCACCAATCGTGCAGCGGCGTTCTGTAGGACCTGTAAGCGGCTGAGATTCTTCTCCAGGGTGCCTAAATAGAGAAGGTTGCCATAGTCCATCCTCGATGTGACTAGTGCATGTACCAAGGTCTGTCGGGCTCTCACAGGCAAGAACTTCAGCGTCTTCCTGAGGCTTTTAAGGGTCCCGAAGCATAGTCCGACCACCTGATTGATCTGAGGGCCAAAGGTGAGGGCGGCATCAAACCAAATGCCCAAATTCCTCGCTTTTTGGCAAGGAATAGGTGTTGGGCCCAGGGAAGATGGCCACCATGCCGACGTCCACGCAGACAGGCAGCCCCCACGACCAGCACCTCGGTCTTGCCCCCGTTGAGCTTGAGGCAGTTGGCGGACATCCAGACAGCAAGGTCTTGCATGCATGCTCTGAAGATGTCCGCCGAGAGACCGGGTGCGTGCGATAGGGAGATGACCAACTGCGTGTCGTCGGCATACGACACCAAGCTGAGGCCGTGACTCTCTACTAAGGTGGCAATCGGAGCGACATAAAGATTGAAGAGTGTTGGACTCAGGGACGAGCCCTGCGGCACCCCCTGGTCCAAAGGAATTCGCTCCGAGTAGTAGTCACCCTTCCTCACTTGGACACCCCGGCCAGTGAGAAATGAATAAATCCATTTCAACGCTGCCCCTTTCACCCCGACCTTGTCCAGACACTGTAGCAAGATGGAATGTGCTACAGTGTCGAACGCGGCGCTAAGGTCTAATAAAATTAGCGCCATTGTTTGTCCCTCGTCAGCACCCTGCCTGAGGGCTTCGGTAGCCCTCAGAAGGGCGGACTCCGTCGAATGACGGGGCCGAAACCCGAATTGGGTAGGATGAAGATGGTTGCCTTCCTCCACATATGTCATTAGCTGTTTATTTGCCACCTTCTCCGCTACCTTGGAGAGATAAGGCAGCAAGGAGATGGGGCGCAAATTGTCCAAGTTCTCGAAGTTAATGTTGGGCTTCTTGTGGAGGGGAAGCACCGCAGCCTGTTTCCAGTCCTCAGGTATTGAACTGGATCGGAAGGAGACATCTAGCACATGCCTGATGTAGGGTTCCAGGGTCTCCAAACTGTCACTCAATCTTTTAGGGGGTGCGGGATCTCGAGGAGAACCAGATTTAACAGACCTACAGATTTTAATTAGCTCTTCCGGTGAAGGGGTGATAAAGTTAAGTAACCGATTACGATCATCTTCCTCTGCTGCTAGGTCTATTGGCTCTTCCGCTGCATGAGGTATTTCGGGGAAAGCAGCGTAGATTTTAGACACTTTATCTCCGAAATAAGTAGCGATGCGGTTGCATGCTGCTACTGAGTGATCTTTATCTAGACTTGCAGTTTTAGGGGTGGCTAGAGACTTATATATGCTAAACAGTTCCTTGGCGAAATTCTCTGCCCTCTGGATTCTGTCTGCATAGTATGTAGCTTTCTCAATACGGATTCTATTATGATAGATGCGTCTCTTGATATGATAGACTTCTTTCATCGAGTCATCATATGCCACTCTCCATTGTCTCTCTGCCCGCTTGCAGTCCCTTTTGGCGAGACGCAATGCCTCGCCAAACCAGGGAGCAGTTGTCTGTCTATGGGCACCTTTTTTTGGCTGACCCAATGGGGCTGTACAGTCCAGAGCGGCTATGATGCGATCATTTAGCAATTTGTTTGCTGTTGTCACATCCTTGCCTCCTGGAGGCCCTTCCGCAATGAGAGCCCTATTAAACTCTGGCAGGGAGAATGTTGCCCACCTTCGACGAGGGTAATTGAGAGGGGCGGAAGCATGAGCTTTGTACTTAGGCAGGTGAATGACAAACGGGACAAGGAAGTGATCTGTCCAGGGCATGGGCTCTGGGGGTGCAGCCAGGACATCCTCCCAGTTGGCAAATATGGGATCTAACAGATGCCCACGGTTATGTGTGGGAAGCTGACCCTTGAGCTCTAGCTGTAGGGTATTCAATTCCTCACAGAGCTCCATCGCTCCCTTGTCTAGTGGATCTTCTAGATGTGTATTTAAGTCACCTAGCAGCAACAACTTATCACTTCTTAACGCTGTTTCAGTGATACACTCTAGCAGATTACCTTTGAATCTGGACATAGGACCTGGTTGGCGGTAAACTAGCAAGCCTTTTAGAGTTATATTACCGTCAATTGTTATGGTAAAAAAGCCCGCCTCACAACTCACAACAATCCCAAGACATCCAGCCCCTCCATGATGTTTAAATTCAAGACAACCCACAGAAAGACTAGGCCCATGCACCACTCACTACCCCTGGTGAAAAGGCCACAACAGGCCAAAAAAACGAAAATCACAGAAAAATCAGCACAATCCCAAGCCAACCAGCCCCTCCATGATGTTTAAATTCAAGACAACTCACAGAAAGACTAGGCCCATGCACCACTCACTACCCCTGGGCATAATGGATGAAAGCTAGGCAAAATGGGTGCAGGCCTAAGAACACTGCCTGCATTCAAAATGGCCCCCTCCCTCCCAGCACATGGCCAGGGCCTGTAGCAGCACTCAAAATGGCCCCCAACCACATGGCCTGTCCACAACAGGCCAAAAAAACGAAAATCACAGAAAAATCAGCACAATCCCAAGCCATCCAGCCCCTCCGTGATGTTTAAATTCAAGAAAACCCACAGAAAGACTAGGCCCATGCAACACTCACTACCCCTGGTGAAAAGGCCACAACAGGCCAAAAAAACAAAAATCACAGAAAAATCAGCACAATCCCAAGCCATCCAGCCCCTCCGTGATGTTTAAATTCAAGAAAACCCACAGAAAGACTAGGCCCATGCAACACTCACTACCCCTGGTGAAAAGGCCACAACAGGCCAAAAAAACGAAAATCACAGAAAAATCAGCACAATCCCAAGCCATCCAGCCCCTCCATGATGTTTAAATTCAAAACACCCCACAGAAAGACTCAGTGCACCCACCACTGAGTATCCCTGGGCAAAAGGCCCCAAAACAGCCCAAAAATCGAAAATTCCAAAATTGTAGTTGCAGCAACTGTAATGCCCCAAACAAACTTACTTGTGAAATTTCTAATCCAAAAGTGATCCAAAGAAAGTCAAAAATGCCTCAAATCCAAATATCCACCAGCATCCACAAAAAGTAATCCTTCCAGCTCCAGATCCAAATGAAAAGTGACCAGGAGATGGACAAAGCACTGGGAGGAGCCTGCTGGACAGGAACAGGAAGTTAAAGACTGTGGGGCACTTCCTTCCTCCCACCCCCCCTTCCCCAAAATGGACTCCTCGCAAAAAAAGTGAAGGCAAATGTCAACCTGAGGAGTTATTCAGATAAAAATCATCATTTCCAGAAGGTTTATGCTGCTTGCTGGTGGATTTCTTGTGCAGAATTGCAAATTTTGTATTTTCGCAAGTGCGAGATTGTTGCTGCTCTCCGCATCGCCAAGCTCGCAATTGCGAAGTACCGCGATACGTGATCACGGCGTACTCGTGTTGACAAACTCTTGCTGTGCAAGTTGGCAAGCCGCGATTACTTAATCGCGCTCGCCAAATTCCCGCGGGATCCCGCAGCAAGATCTAAAATGGCGCAGCACTCGCAAAATATCAAGAAAAACAACTTGGCAAACGCTGAATGACGGTAAGTAAACGCCGTGAGCCACAAAATTGTATCACCAAGAAAAAAAATCCGCTGCGTGCGAATTTGCGGATTTTCTGTAAATTTGCGAGCGTTCGCGGATTGCGAATTTACCGAAAATCCGCAAAATCCGCGAGCGTAACGGATTTTCCGCCCATGCTTACTGGTGGATTACTCTCCTCTTCTTTGTGCTTCTGTTGGTGACTGTGTGGGACTGCGAGCTGCTGAGGCTCTCAGTGCTCTTCCCGCTGCTGCTCGCGGTACCCGCTCCGCGGGTCCCGCTTCGTGTGGGGATTGCATTGCCTTGCTGCTATTTCCGTGACGCTTGGGTTAGGAGGCAAGCACCCAACGTCTGTGGCGGTGTTTGTGGACAACTGCTCGAGCAAGTCCCAGGAGCGCCCACCAGCCCCTACTGCTGACACCTGGGACACTCTCCCTGCAGGCTCCTCCCCTCTCACATTGACACTATTTAGTCTATAGTCTAGTCCTGCTGCGCGGGAGCGACCGGGAGAAGCAAATCAAAGACTTTGACCAGTAACGTCTATTTAAATGCCTTTGGAGGTGAATCATTGAACGTCCTTCCATACTTTTCTACAGAACCATGATGAAACAGCATTGTAGCATTAATTGTAAATATTTTTCCTGTAGGAAATCTGTGCATGATCATGTTCCCTGACCCCTATCTCTTGTGTAGATTTTATTTTATGTTAAGATTAATCTTGTAATTTGTGTTCACACCTATTAATCAAAAAAAGAAAAAAAGATTTGGTGGGATAAAAAATATAGTCAACATTTTTCCTATTTTTTCTGGTATTTATTTATATTTTTTCCTTGAAATCCATGATGTTATTCATTTAGAAATCATAAATAATTATTATTTATCTTAGCGACATTTAGCGAGTATATTTTAGTCGCAAACACAAACAACGGGTCGCATTTCGATCGGTTTTGTATATGACTACCATAGCGACGTTTAATGACACGATTTTCGTCGCTAAGGCCTATAATTTTGTCGCTAAGTCGGAATTTTTAGCCGCAAACACAGGAAGTGGTGTATTACTGCTTCCTGTCACATGGGTGTGATTTTTACTTTCACTTTCTCTTTTCTGCAATTGCTGGTGCATAGGCTGAGTAGAGGAGGTGGATGGTTGTTGCTGTGTTGGAAGTTGGTTTTGGAGAGTGGTACTGCGTGCTCTGTCCTGTCTGAAGTGTCTGTTTGTACTTTTTGTTGTATATTATACAGTTTGTGTGTCTACTGTCTTCTGGTTTGTCTGCAGTGTCTGTTAGTTGTGTTTGTTGTATTGTAGACAGTTTGTGTGTCTAGTGTCCTCTGTTTTGTAGAGTTTTTTTAGGGGTTAGTTTGTATATTTTCATAGAGAGTTTGTTAAGTGGGTTATTATTTATTAGTTTTAAGTGGGTTACGGGGGTCAGGGAGATGCCTGCTGTTGGGAGGTCGGGGAGGATGAGTGCGGAGGCATGGGGGGGGTTTTATGGCTGATAAAGTTTTATCTGCCAAATATGTTGGAGGCGGGGGGCGTATCCTGCTGGGGTATGCTGTGGGGGCACGGAATGTGCGCTGGGAGCGTGTGAGGCTCCAAATGGAGCACTACTTTAAGATAGCACGCTCTGTGCACCAGTGGAAGCACCGCTGGCAGGACATGACTGCGCGGGAGGCCGGCCTCCTGGATTACACCGGAGTGATGCCAGGCATACAGGGTGGTAAGTCCAAAAGCCATTGTTTCACTTTAATTTTCAAATGTTATGTACGTGAGTTACGTGTGTGACATGTGTGTATGGCATGTACATGCTGACTCGTTACTGTGATACTGTGACAAGGTGTTGATGACAATGTCATTTCCCTATGGGCCATATGTATCAAGGCAACAAAAGTTTGCTAACGCAGACATTAGCTGATTTGCGGCGTCAGCGAACCCTTTTTCGGTAAATGGTATTTATGTGACATGATTTGTGCAAAGTTAGGAATTGCAAAATTGTCCTTTCCTTATTTAGCGATAGCATTTGAGGAATAACTACTTTAGCAATTCCTTACATGCAATGTATCAGGGCAAATAACATTCCAAATTGCCATTCAGGATTCACAATTTACCACCTACTTCTAGTTGGTGGTAAGTGGCGCTATTTTTGAAAAGTGCTCTTTCTTTTTACATCAAAAGCAGCCATGTGACGCTCATACATGCCCTTGGGGCATGTATGTGCGCCATATGTGCACACATGTCATTTTCACAGGTGCTGCAGGGTGTTCTTGTGACACCCCTGCACCATTGGAAACATTCTCAATTTGCAATTAGCAAATTGGTAATTGCTAACTTTCCCATTAATTCCTATGGGCCTCCTGGCACATAGAAATGAATGGGAAGTTTGAGATTAGCAATTTGCTATTCGCAGTGTAGGAATGTTGATGGATCGCTAACAATAAGCGATTGCCTACATACTTAACATTTTGCGATTTCAAATTAGCGAATCCTTAAAAATCGCTATTTAGTAATCGCAAAAAGGAATGTTGATACATCTGTCCCTATGTGATTAGCACATGATTTGCTTCAGTTAAGATTAATTTGGACTCCCACTTCCCGGCACATGTTAGCAGATTTACATGCCTCTTGGGGTTATTTGGCGGCGCAGTTGCATTACTTATGTGAGTAAGCGGCAACGCAAAAGTAGCGCCATGGTGCAGGGTATGTACAATATCACAATTCTGGGAGAACCGTCACTTTCTAAAGTTATGCACCTTTAGGGTGCGTTCTGCCGCAGGGGAGGGCATTCATACACAGGAACACCTCTGTAAAGTGACAGAGTGAAATATTTCAGGTTTCAGTCATTCACTTTCATGGCAATGCTGCGTCTTAACTCTGGGCCTGCCTGAAGCAGGCATGAGGATTGACGCTGCATTGACAAGATTGGGCCAACAAGAGCATTGCTGGAGCTGCGCCCCACATGCTTCACAACTCCTGCAATGCACTGCATTTACAGCACAGATGCCTGATGTATAAGTGCCATTTTAGCAGCATGGTGCGCAGCATGGACATGCAGCTCACCATGTGAGTTGGGCCATGGTGCACATTTACTCTTGCCTCCATGCTGATTTGGTGGGATGCACCATTACCGGTAATACTGTCCCTTGGTGTGCTACAGTAGAGTAGGTGTGTGAGTAGTCAATGCTAATGTCCCTATTTGTATGGCTCCATGATTTGACAGTTGGAGTGAGTAGTCACGTTCTCATTGAGGTGTGAACACATATTTGCAGTATGCAGACCAGGTGTGGGACAGAGTTTTTCTGTGTGTCACTTGCAGTCACATTACTATGTGATGGTGAATGACCACATGCCAGTAAGGGTGCCAAGGCACAGAGGATGTTAGCATGTATGAGCCCATCACGGGTGTAGTCAGTCAAAGAGTTGTGAGCAGCGACTGTGTGCAGGATGATGTGTGTGTGTCCAGTATGTGTAACTGTACATATCTGAGCAGTGCCAGTGTGTGTGTGACCTATGTGCAGAACAGTACACAGTGTGACAGATGCTCACATCCATGAGCAGCAGGACTGTATCTACACGGCCCCTGTACATGGGTCATGTGTAGATATATCCTTGCCAGGTGATCATGCAATGTGTGAGTTTGACAGCTCCAGAGTGTTTTACATCCCAAAGGACTGTGTATCAGCCTCTTACTAAATGCATATTTACCATCATACGCAGTACAATGTACACATGATGCCTGTGTGGACATGGTGCTTATAAATGGCATAACCCAACTGTTATGTGCATGTATGACTGTGGTTATGTTATGTTTGGCCACCACTGCATTAGCAAGCCCATGTGTGCATGCCAATCAAAGTGCACAGAGTCATTTGTACAATGTGTGAATCCCCTACAAAGTGATGTAGCATTTCCTGTGACTGAAAAGATGTTCCTCATGTTTATGTAACGTTTCTGGATGCCATACAATGACACATATTTTTTTTGGTTCACTCACAGATGGTCGGCGACCCATCACGCAGGGTGACGTGGATCGTTTCAAGGACCCAAAAGCCACTGGTGAGTAATTGTAATGTAAATTGCCATGTGTGATGTAATGGATGTTATTGAGTAATGCAACACACGGTAGTTTTGCAATGCTGGTGTGTTCCGCATGTCACACCAGCCACAAGGTGCTGAGTATTGTAATGTTATTATTCAGACAATATGTATAAGAGTGTGGTTAGACGCATATCTATCTAAGTTGTGACTTTGTCCATGAAGGGACAATGCAACTGCTCTGATTACCTGTGCATGACATCCAGCACAGATTATAGCTAAATAGCCAATGATCCAGGGATCATGCAGGCATGACACTACGGGATGTTCACACATGGCTACATATTATCAAGACCAGCCAGAAGATGTATCCACGCTTCATCTGCAGTACACTGCCACTGAAGCGGACATTGAGGTTTACTTATATGCCCTGGGACATACCCATATCATGCCCGGTTAAGGTCATGTCATGTGTAAGATATGAATAGATCACATATCATCCACACAAGGTTTGAATGTCCTTTTGCAGTGTCAATCAGACGAAACTGTGGCATAGAGGTTCAAGGCAATGTTGCACCACATATTGGGAACAGGCAAGTTTACCAACTTTCACAGGTGAGTTTGTGTTGATCGATGGATAATGGGTGAGGGGGCAGTTCATTACACCGCCAAGGGGCAAGAGAAGTTACCTAGCTTAGCCATGTTGAGAGGGACTGACACAAGACTGGGTCATGAATGTTTTATACCAGGATCTAAGTGGTCTATTTTGCCCATCCCAGTTCTTCTCCTTTATGAGGCCTTTAGGTCCTGGGTTATACAGGGTGTCATGCAAGGAACTCTGATTCTTCAACTTCCTTTTCTGCCGCATGATGAGCCTGTGGTGTATTTTCTATGTAGGTGTGGAAGGGGTTATAGGCAACAGGTCGTGAGCCAGTGTGGCTGGCAGATTCTGCAGGGTCTGCTGTTTGACACAAGTTTTTACATGTAGACATAATGTCTGAGGATTGCTGTAATCGGTGTGGCTGATGGGCAGGCCCTGCAGCAAAGGGTTCCTTGCTTCAATAGGATGGCATTTGGAGTTATTCCATATTTTACACATGAACCTGTAGCAGGTGAAAATTACCTGGCTGACGGCCTTTGTCCAGGACAGGGCATGTTGTTTTGTTAGTCGTAGGTGTAAGATCACATGTTTGCAAGGGGGACAGGAGCACAGTTCCAGCTGCCACCTTTCATGTGACCAAGATACCTCAGGGCTGCAAAACTGAATGAGGTCTGTTTTACTGCTGTTTCGTTTAAGTTTGTTGATGCTCTTCTAGTTACTCATGTTAAACATGCTGTTTGTACAACAGAGACGTGTGTCAGTGTAGTTTGTCCCACACGTACTCAGTTACTGGTTATTGTCAGGATACAATACGCTTAGATGAGCCGTACAATTTCCTGACGTTGCCCAACAGGCTCAAGTATAGATTGTACAGCATTGGACTTAGGATAGATCCTTGTCCCATGACAAGGACAGCTATGTGATTTCTCAGGTGCATTTTGTCAAGGCCTTTATGGCGTGTTTTGCAGCTGTTTCCTGCCGATGTACGCAGCAATATTGTGGAGAACTTTCTTGATATTCTTCACACCTGTTGTTGGTAGGGGTGTCCCGGTCTTCTTCCCATGCATGTAGGTTGAGCTTACATTGAGTTTCCATTGACATATACATACAGCCACACTGGCAAACATGTAAAAGAGTGGCTGTCTTGTCAGTGACTACATGACCTGTACACATTTTCAGATAGACACACATGTCTGCACATGTGCATCGTACAGCAGTATCAGCAGTGTGTCACAGGGTCAGATGAGGGTGGGGCTGCCCATGGAGGGGTAGTGCCACACTACTAATGTTAATTGGACTACTTGCACACTCTCAGGATGCACGATGGTGACATGTTATCACTGTCTCATTTGGCGTCTAATTTGTCAGTACATCACACCTGCCATGTACTGTCATTTCACGTTCCAGGGCCTGTATTGTGGAAAGTAGGGCTTGTCAATTATGTGGTCAGGTCACTTTGAGACATTACAGGATGTGACATGTGTGTTGCCTCCCATGTGGTATGTGAATTGTGCCAAATTATGTGATGATAGGCAAATGAACCAGTGTCCTTGTTTTGGGATTGACATTTCCTATTTTTTTCAGACAACATGAATGCAGAGGAGACCCATGCATTCAATGTGGCTAAGGAACGGTGGCTTCACATCCGCAGGGTTAAGAAGGGGTACAGGTCCATGGCACGTAAATACGGGGCTGCTCGGCAGGATGGGACCTGGCACGCGATACCAGAGGCTGTGGGACACAGAGACAAGTCAAAGGAATTCAAGGCTAGTGGCAAGGCTGGCAGAGTTAAGAAATCTAAGACAGTGGTCTCACCTGTTATTCCCATCCCAACCACTGCTGCTATTCCGAGTACCAGCAGCCAGGGGCCAGGTCAAGCTGCCACCAGCCAGGGAGCACCCACCACAATGCTGCCAATGGCTGAGAGCCATAAAGAGATACTAATTGAGCTGGCCAGGAACAACAACTTGCTCCTCGATGTGCGCAATGAACTGATAACCCTGAACCGGCGGGTGAATGACATTGCTGTTAAACTTGGAATACCGTAAACCTGGACTTCTTCTGCCCCACACCCCTCTTCTGCCTTCCCTCCTTGTTCTTAGTTATTTGGTTGTATATAGTTGTATAGTAGGATTTAGATGTAGAATATTTTTAGATTAGGTATAGTTAGTTTAGTGTAGTGAGATATTGTTTGGTTAAGATAGTGTTGGGGCTAAGTTTATTTTCTCTTTGGGTGGGGGGTTTATGTCCTTTTGTAGTTTGTGTAGTAGGGTTTAGTCAGTATTACATGTGTAGTTTAGTTTATTATGTGTCTAGGGATTTTAGATATAGTGTTAGTTTTAGTGTTTAGTGTAGTTTTAGGTAGGTTATTTTCATACAATAAATACTTTTGAATTGGTTACTACTTGCATTGGTGTCAGGTAGGTTGCAGAGTGTGGGTCTTCACACATTGTAAGCTTCTCAGGTCATCAGTGGTATGATCCCTGTATGTGTGACTTTGGATGCAACCTGTTACTGGGATGCATGTATAGTGTTCAGTACACCTTAGGTGTGGTATCTGTTGACTTGCATGGTTGACAGATTACATTGGATTTATTGTGTATGGGCAAAATCTGGTGGCATATTACCAAGGGCATTCTCGCCGCATTAGGTGGACTTTTTCCCGCTCATGCGGCAATAATTTTGTCGCCCTATTACCAAGCTGTCGCTAACACCAGTTAGCAACAGCTTGTAGGTGATAGCAGGCATTTAGGTGCCCACTTTGCATGTCTGCGAATATTATCGCTAATGACATGCAAAGTGGGTGTGCCAAGATGTTAGCGACTGAAAACAGTTGCTAGCATCTCTGACTCCTAATAATTACTTATGGAATTATTAGCGCTAAGCACAAATATCTCCAAAAGCTAACGCCTGCAAAAATCAGTTCTTATCGATGTTATCCAATGGAAGGTGGATAACATGGCTAAGAGCATTGTCACGATAATGCATGTATTTAGGTGATTTTTCTGACATATTCATGCATTTCGCAGGATTTTTACCGCTTTTGAGATGAACCTTGATAATATCACGGTATCTCAGCGGTAAACACTCCTCGGTGCTCAGCGTTAATTATTGCTATTGCTTGGTAATATACCCCCAGCTACTTAGCGTTCTGCTATATTGCACTGAATGGCAAGACAGTCCACAGTTTAGCTAAGTTGCTGGCGTACTTGTGCATTTGGTTGCAATATGAACAAATATGTGCCCACATGTGCCTGTCACTTTGCCAGCACACCATAATGCAACAAGGTCCCTTGAGTGTACTGCCCGTTATAGTGTGTACGGCCGAGAAGATGTTTCATACTGCTAGTGTGTGGTGGAGGTTGCCAAACAGGTAGACGTTCTATGTGAGTTCACATGCATCTTGTTTAGAAGGGGTCAGAGACCAAGCAGAGCAGCAGGTGGGGAGAATGCAGGCACCTTGTCACAGGAGCTTCACAGGGATGGGGCTTGTGAAAGTAATGGATGTTGATATATGTTTGGCTCTGGACCCCAGAATCCTACAGATGTCCTAGATTGCTGTGCTGCATGTGTGGGTACATAGCCATTCAGATCCAGCTCAGTGTGTTCATGCGCATGCAGCTGCTGCTGCTGGACAATGTCCCATCTCATTCTTCAATGCCCCATACAGGACTATGCTGGAGCTGGGCAGTAGGGTGCATGGGCATGCAGGTGCTGCACGCATGGTACATGCACATACCTGTGCCAAGGGGGACAGATGTTTGTTGGTGCTGTGTAGGTAGTTATGAATTTACATTTTGACTGCACTGACGGTGTTACCACCCACACAGATATGGAGCATCCAGGCACAAGACGTCATGGTGCTAGGGCATGATCGTGCTGTGCGTTACGGGTATATATGTACTGGGGGCAGGGGGTAACTTGGCACAATATGTGCTCACACCCTGAGGGACCACAGGCAATTGTGCAAAATAATATTTTCACACTGGGAGGGATCAGGGGCAGTTATGCAGCACGGGGCTCAGACACACAGGTCTCCCAGGCAGTTTAGCTACGCCACCCTCTGGTTCCTCACAGCACCCTCTGGTTCACACCTGCCACCATTTTGTTCTTCACACTACCCTCTGGTTCACCAATGCCACCCTCAAGCTCACCACCCACACACATTTATTCCTCAACACTGCCAGACATCTCCACTTCCAGATCCACACCAACCCCAACGCCACCCTCAGAGGTACACTCATCTCCAGCCCCCCAGACCACATTGTCAATTGAGCAAATCCCTCGCCTACCTCGCCTGCAACCATGCACTCACCTCCACAGACTAAATCCTCCTCGTGGAGCGGACATTCCAGCTCAGGAAGAAGAACAACACCAACTCCAGAAGCCTGTCGGCCACACTAGCCAACCTCAGCCTCAGCCAACTCGTCACCCCACCCACCCACCCACCCTTCCACCCACGCCGCTGGTCACACATTGGACACCACCTTCTACACAGGCACCCACGTTACTTTAGTAGAGAACACCTGTTTCCACAGGACTGTATCGTGCTGCATCCATTCCCCCTTCAATGTACAGTCCACAGACCACCGCACACAACGGGTAACTCACCACTGCTGGAGGAGAGTGACTGTAGACCAGCTAATCACCACCCTTACCCACAGGCCACACAACAACTCCACCAACTCCAACGCTGCAGGCCGCCACCTCAGGCAGTGTATGTACAACTGTGACAACACACTTGTGGCACTCAAGGAACCCTGTTAAACCCACACCAGCAAGCGAGCCGCCACGTTCACCAATGTGCTGGTGTGTATCCTGAGTTGGATGCTGGAAACAGGAGTGGTTATTGGTCACCATTTGCACTCCAGACAACCACGCAGACCACAAGGATGCCATACACATACATCTCCACCTCTTGTGATTGGCCAAGGGTTGCTCCTTCTAAACCTAACTGGATGACAACACACATGGGAGCAAGGGTCTCTTCTGCATCATAAGGGAACTCTCGGGCTCCAGCTCCAACACCAACAACATGACTCCCTGAGTAGAACTGTGCAACTCACTAGCCATCTTCTTCTACTGCTAGCTCGCTGATATCCATGACAGCTTCAACACGACACCCACCCAAACTATGCCAGGGCCTACCTCCCCTGTGTACACCAGCAGCGCATGCCACATGACCTCCCGGCCCTATGTCTACGGCTACATGATACACAAGGTTATGTACTCCATCCACTCACGCTCCCTGTCACACCTATTCCCACACCACGTATGTAACATGGCAGATGCTGCTATCTGAGCTGACTACATTACAGCAATATTTCCATGGAGATTGGAACACAACTTATTGTACACCCTCCTCAACTAGCCGAAGCCAGGCCACATGGACCTGAAGTGCTTCCAGCATTTCTCCCTGCTCCTGTTTCCAGGGCCGATCACCGGGAATTGTTCAACATGCAACTGGCCCACCACCTGGTAGACAACAACATCCAGTACCCATCCCAGGCCTGCATCATTCAAGTCCACAGCACCCTGCCAGTACTCATGTCTGCCACTGACGACATTATGTGCCAACTGTGCAACAGCAAAACATCTGCCCTCATCCTCCTGGTGATGTGTCCCTATGCCAGCATGACCCGGGCTCTCCAGGACTTGCTCTACAGTACATGAGGGTATGCACTGTAAAGACTTGCATGGTACATGAATGCGACTGTGCCCATCCACCCACTTCCACCTGTTCCTGTTTGACACTCACCCTGGTGTTGTTGTGTGACTTCCAGTACAGCAGAATCCTGGCCTGTTGCTCTGATGACAGTCTCCTCACTGATGACGTTCGCTACCAGCTCCTCCAACTCATGCAGCTCCTCCTGTGGAGCTGGGCCACTGCCTCCCGTCACATTTGCTGCCCTTAGGTTTGCTCCCAGTTTCTTTTTTGTTTTGCTTTTTGTATCGTGCCACCCCTTCTTACACTCTTCCACTGTCCTCTTGTGCTCCCCCACGGCATTGACCTTGGTCATTATGTCCTGCCATATGTCCCTTTTCCTTGCCATGCTGTTGGTGGAACTCACGAAGAGTTCCTGCTGGTGTCGCATCACCTCCTCAACCAGTACCTGGTTCTCATCTGGAGTGAACTTTGGGCTCCTCTTCCTCTTGCCCCTTCCCTGGGTCTCTGCCTGACCTTCCTGGGTTGTGTTTGTGCCCTCTGCACTAGTCCCTGGCTGCTCACCATCATTTTGAATATTCTCCATGTTTAGCAACGATTTTCGCTTTAGCGGGCATTTTTTCGTCCCGCTAACGCGTTATATGGTAGCCTTGGGCCTATTGGTTTAGCGATAATCATCGCTGATAGGCCCAACGTGAATTTTTTCACGTTATCGTGCGACGGCTTAGCGTGGTCACGCTAGTTTTACCGCACGCTTTTATCGCATTTCTGGGGAAATATCGCCGCCTTGCGGGGTATTGGTAATACCTCGCTACGGTGGCGATATTTCCAGGCGATGCTTGGCGATAAAATTTGTCACGATAAATGGTTAGCGATATTTTTCGCCTGTTATTGGTAATATACCCCATTATGCTTTAGGCAAACATTCCTTATTTTACAGTTGACCATTCACATATTTCCACTACAAAGGAAAAGCAGAGTCATGATGACAAGCCTATTTTTCAGTTTGTACAGCCCACAATTGATTACTCGGCGAGGCCCAGTATTTTCATCAGATATCGACGGACCCCCAATAAAAACGGGCACCTCCTCCTCGTAAAGCAAGTCATAAAGAAAGAAACAGGGACAGGTGTGTGTAAGATTAGGCATGGTTTGTGTGCGATGAAAGGTTTATGATGTGTTGTGCCTTGATACTAATCTCATTCGGCCACTGGGAAAGGAACTGGCCGAACAGGTTTGGCTTCAGGCAGTGGAGTCAGCTTGCCCAGGTCACAGAGGAGTCAGCAAAGGTGTACGTGTCCTTCAGACTCGTTTTTGGCCTTAGTCATTTGCCTATGTGAGGGCAATCACAAAATGGCTGCCGTTCACAAAATGGAACCCGAGGGTTCAGGACGGAAACTCTGATTTTAGGGTTATTTCGTCACCCGAATATGACGAAAATGCTTGTGCATTATATTCTAATCATTCTCGGTCTACTGATACCAAAATCATCACGATTTGATGATGTTTATAACGCGGGTCCGGAATTTTCAGTACCACAGGTGAAGAATTTGAAGTCAGCAGAATTCTAGATTCTAGAGTTTCTAGAAAGAAACTATTTTACTTGGTGGAATGGAAAGGCTTCGGACCAGAAGAAAGATCATGGGAAACATCAACTAATGTACATGCTCCAAGATTGATTAGAAACTTTCACAAAGCATACCCAACGAAACCCAAATTGGGGGAACCCTTTTTGGAGGGAGGTACTGTCAAGACCTCTTTGGTAGCCACACTGACAAATAAACAAAGCTTCAGAAACATATCTCGAGTTAAAGCGCAGTTTAAACATCTGCAATGGAAAAGACACCATGTGGTGTCTTCATTGTTCCTAAAACAGTGTCTGTCCGAATTGAACATTCATGAGCGTAAAATGGTGTCAGCTATGCGCCACTGCAAAATTCCAGGTCACTGCTCTAGTGCTCTTGGCTCGCAGCTGACAGGTGATAATCACAAACTGCGCACTTCAACTGTCATTGTTCAGCGAGTAGCAGCGTTCAATTTGGTGGGCTTCGGAGCAGAGTTTATCGTTTCCGGACAAGTTTCTTCAAGCAAGTTGTTCTTCTTGCATGCGCAACGTGGGATGTCAGTAAGAGAATTATTGCCAACTTTCATTTGAGACTGTTTAAAAAAAAATACAGCTGGTGTACAGCGAGAGCGTTTTTGGTTGTAGTCGGGGCTTTCATGAGAGCGTTATTCTAGACTCCTGTGAAGAATTACAAGTATAATTTGTTGTCAAAAGACTATAAATATACAGAGATGATTCTGTGGCAAGAAACAATAGCCGAATTTTGATTCAATAGCGTAGGTGTAAATAATATGTAGTTACTCATAGCAAGGGTGTTTAATAATTCCTAGGAGCAACGTCATCTGTTACCAGCCTAGTACAATTCACAGTTGAAGATTCTCAAAGGATTTCAAATCTGTGGCAGGTATTTAAGGAACTTAAAGGTGCATTGTGGCAAGCAGTTTAATAAGTATTGGTACTAATGGTATTGTGTTTAGGCAGAATTAGAGATTACAGAATACAAACCTTCAAATCCAGAGAGAGCAGCAATAGCCTAAGGTCCTAGGGTAAGAGTGAATTTAATATACTTATGTGCTAACAAATGCTAGTTTGGGGGTTGTTTGGTGTTATATGTTGTGTCTTTCTGCAGGGCGCAAAACTCGAGAGCCCAGCAGGACCAATAAGCATTATGACCATCAACTACGCAGAGGTTGTCTCTCTTTTTCTTCCACTTCCCCTTTCCCCCCCACTTAAGAAGTTACTACGATATTTATTATCAGGTGGCTACTGAGGTGGTGGGGCGTTGGGACTAACGTCGACTCCTGTGGATTCATCTTGGCCTTCGTGATAGGGTGGGGTCGTGGATCCTCTGCCAGGAGGCTCTGCGTCTCTGGCCGTGGCTGGAACATCAGGGCGTGACCCTGGTGGTTCAACACCTGGCAGGTACTCTGAACGCCAGGGCGGATGAACTCAGCTGTCGGTGCATGATGGATCACGAATGGCGTCTAAACTCGGACGTGGCGCAAGGCCTCTTTCAGCAGTGGGAAGAGCATTTGTTAGATCTATTCGCCACAGAAGAGACCGCGCAATGTCTTCAGTCTTTAGTTCTGCGCGTTGGAATTTCCAAGGCGGCACTCGGAGGCGCTTTTCGTCGCAAGTGGAGTTGCGGTCTTTTGTACGCCTTTCAGCCTATACCACTTCTGCCCAGAGTGCTTAAGAAGATCAAGCGCGACCGGGCCCAGGTTATCCTTGTGGCTCCGGACTGGGAACGAAGATTTTGGTATCCAGAGCTACTCAGCATGTCTGTCGATCCCCCGATTTGTCTGCCTCTTCAGGAGGACCTTCTGTTGCAGCAGCAGGGGACGGTCCTCCACCCGAACCTGTCCAGTCTCCACCTCCCTGCTTGGAGATTGAGCGGCGACAGTTGAGGCCATTTGACTTGCCTCCTGAAGTTTGTAATGTAATTCTGGCAGCCAGGTGTCCCTCCACTAAGTCGGTATATGCCTGCAGGTGGAACAGATTTGTGGCATGGTGCACAGCAAAGGCTGTGGATCCACTCTTTGCCCCCTTTTCTGAGGTTCTCCTCTTCCTTCTTTCTCTTGCCCAGCAGGGCTCTGCTCTGGGCACTATCAAGGGCTACCTTTCTGCCCTTTCCGCCTTCTTAAGGCTACCTGATCAGCCATCTTTGTTCAAGTCCCCTATTGTTAATAAGTTTTTGAAGGGCATCACACACATGTTCCCTCCTGTTCCTTTCGTGATGCCTCAGTGGGACTTGAACCTTGTACTTACTTATCTAATGTGTGCTCCCTTTGAGCCACTCCATAACTGTCCTCTCCGCCTTCTTACTTTGAAGATTGCTTTCCTGGATAACATCACCTCTGCCAGGAGAGTAGTGAGCTCCAGGCTCTTTCTTCCACACCTCCTTTCCTCTCTGTCCATCCGGACAAGGTTGTGTTGCGGACGAGACCCTCTTTCCTGCCCAAGGTAGT
Source organism: Lissotriton vulgaris (assembly GCF_964263255.1). Taxonomy (NCBI): domain Eukaryota; kingdom Metazoa; phylum Chordata; class Amphibia; order Caudata; family Salamandridae; genus Lissotriton; species Lissotriton vulgaris. Next base: position 171,082,987 of record NC_141685.1, read on the forward strand.
CACGGCCTTCCACATCGGGCAGTCCATCACCTTGCTCACCTTCTTTCTGCCTCCGCATCCCTCGAAGGAGGAAGAGAGGCTCCACTGTCTGGACCCAAAACGTACGCTCTCTTACTATCTGGATCGCACACGTCAGTTCCGGGTGGATGACCGACTCTTTGTTGGTTATGTGGGCGCGAAGAAGGGACGGGCGGTGCACAAGCGGATCATCTCTCGGTGGATCATATTGTGCATCCAGGCGTGTTACCTGTTGGGCTGAGGGCTCATTTCACTCAAGCCACAGCGACTACTACTGCCTTGGGCCGAGGAGTCCCCTTGCAGGACATTTGCCAGGCAGCTACGTGGGCCTCACTGCTCACGTTTGCGAGACACTACTGTCTGGACAGTCAAGTCCAGAGGGTTGGCTTCTTTGGCCGGTCCGTCCTCCAGGACTTTCAGGTGTGATCATTGGTTCGCAGACCCACCACCGGGGTTGGCATTGCTGGGGTATCTATTCTAAGGTGAGGAATCTATCACTAACGTGTTTCCTTACCGACCCACCCATCCTCCCCGTTCTGCGAACCGATATCTAGGGTTAAGGTCATCCCCTTTCAGGGCCCTAGTTTCATGGCACCAGTGTTGGTTCTATCATGGCTCTGCGTATCTGGCGCGGAAAAGTTGTGTATCAGAACTGACATCAGTGCGCGAGGGCGGCGCTTAAGTACTCCGGCGACGTCATTCCGGTCTGTAAATAACTTTTGCAAAGATTATGTTCCTTGTATTTTATTGTGATGAAAATCCAAGAACGGTACAAAAGGGGGTGGTGATGGACGGAGCATCTGAATCAATCAAACACTCACACCCAGTCAAAAGATCTGGGTTTGATCCATCACTGTTCTTTAGCCCACTCTGCCACCCCAGTTCAGACATGGCTATATGCAAATCAGTCTGACCCTGTGCCTCATGGGAACAGTCCAGCCCGAACTGCCAAGCCATGTCTTCCCTGGACCGGAAACAAGCTTCCGAGGACCGGTTTCTGGCATTCCAGCCGTCTTCAGCCCGGCTTGCTTGAATCCAGTGGCAAAGTGAGCAAGGGACTCACGTCTGAGCATACCCTGCCACACTTATGGTGGCCAAAAGCGGTACAAAAGGGGGTGGTGATGGACGGAGCATCTGAATCAATCAAACACTCACACCCAGTCAAAAGATCTGGGTTTGATCCATCACCGTTCTTTAGCCCACTCTGCCACCCCAGTTCAGACATGGCTATATGCAAATCAGTCTGACCCTGTGCCTCATGGGAACAGTCCAGCGCGAACTGCCAAGTCATGTCTTCCCTAGACCGGAAACAAGCTTCCGAGGACCGGTTTCTGGCATTCCAGCCGTCTTCAGCCCGGCTTGCTTGAATCCAGTGGCAAAGTGAGCAAGGGACTCACGTCTGAGCATACCCTGCCACACTTATGGTGGCCAAAAGCGGTACAAAAGGGGGTGGTGATGGACGGAGCATCTGAATCAATCAAACACTCACACCCAGTCACCACTGCATCCGCAGCACAGCGCCACCACTGTCCTCCCGCCAACACTGCATCCGCAGCACAGCGCCACCATTGTCCTCCCGCCAACACTGCATCCGCAGCACAGCGCCAGCACTGTCCTCCTGTCACCACTGCATCCGCAGCACAGCACCACCACTGTCCCCCCGCCAACACTGCATCCGCAGCACAGCGCCACCACTGTCCTCCTGCCAACACTGCATCCGCAGCACAGCGCCACCACTGTCCTACTGCCACCACTGCATCCGCAGCACAGCGCCACCACTGTCCTATTGCCCCCCCTGCATCCGCAGCACAGCACCACCACTGTCCTCCTGCCACCACTGCATCCGCAGCACAGCGCCACCACTGCCCTCCTGCCAAAACTGCATGCGCAGCACAGCGCCACCACTGTTCTCCTGCCAACACTGCATCCACAGCACAGCGCCACCACTGTCCTCCTGCCACCACTGCATCCGCAGCACAGCGCCACCACTGTCCTCCTGCGCCCCCCTGCATCCGGAGCACAGCGCCACCACTGTCCTCTGCCACCACTGCATCCGCAGCACAGCGCCACCACTGTCCTCCTGTCAACACTGCATCTGCAGCACAGCACCACCACTGTCCTCCTGCCCCCCTGCATCCGCAGCACAGCACCACCACTGTCCTCCTGCCCCCCGCATCTGCAGCACAGCGCCGCCACTGTCCTCCTGGCAACACTGCATCTGTAGCACAGCGCCAGCACTGTCCTCCTGTCACCACTGCATCGGCAGCACAGCGCCACCACTGTCCCCCCGCCAACACTGCATCCGCAGCACAGCGCCACCACTGTCCTCCTGCCAACACTGCATCCGCAGCACAGCGCCACCACTGTCCTCCTGCCACCACTGCATCCGCAGCACAGCGCCACCACTGTCCTATTGCCCCCACTGCATCCGCAGCACAGCACCACCACTGTCCTCCTGCCACCACTGCATCTGCAGCACAGCGCCACCACTGTCCTCCTGCCAAAACTGCATCCGCAGCACAGCGCCACCACTGTCCTCCTGCCAACACTGCATCCGCAGCACAGGGCCACCACTGTCCTCCGGCCAACACTGCATCCACAGCACAGCGCCACCACTGTCCTCCCGCCAACACTGCATCCGCAGCACAGCGCCACCACTGTCCTCCTGCCAACACTGCATCCGCAGCACAGCGCCGCCACTGTCCTCCCGCCAACACTGCATCCACAGCACAGCGCCACCACTGTCCTCCTGCCAACACTGCATCCGCAGCACAGTGTCACCACTGTCCTCCTGCCACCACTGCATCCGCAGCACAGCGCCACCACTGTCCTATTGCCCCCCTGCATCCACAGCACAGCACCACCACTGTCCTCCTGCCACCACTGCATCCGCAGCACAGCGCCACCACTGTCCTCCTGCCACCACTGGATCCGCAGCACTGCACCAGCACTGTCCTCCTGCCACCACTGCATCCGCAGCACTGCGCCACCACTGTCCTCCTGCCACCACTGCATCCGCAGCACAGCGCCACCACTGTCCTCCTGCCACCACTGTATCCGCAGCACAGCGCCACCACTGTCCTCCTCCCACCACGCATCCGCAGCACTGCGCCAGCACTGTCCTCCTGCCCCCCCTGCATCCGGAGCACAGCGCCACCACTGTCCTCTGCCACCACTGCATCCGCAGCACAGCGCCACCACTGTCCTCCTGTCAACACTGCATCCGCAGCACAGCGCCACCACTGTCCTATTGCCCCCCTGCATCCGCAGCACAGCACCACCACTGTCCTCCTGCCACCACTGCATCCGCAGCACAGCGCCACCACTGTCCTCCTGCCACCACTGGATCCGCAGCACTGCACCAGCACTGTCCTCCTGCCACCACTGCATCCGCAGCACTGCGCCACCACTGTCCTCCTGCCACCACTGCATCCGCAGCACAGCGCCACCACTGTCCTCCTGCCACCACTGTATCCGCAGCACAGCGCCACCACTGTCCTCCTCCCACCACGCATCCGCAGCACTGCGCCAGCACTGTCCTCCTGCCAACACTGCATGCGCGGCCTCCTTCAGCACCCTGTCGCACAGCTGCCCTACATCCGCAGGCGGCCCCCCTGAACACTACCACTCCTGCTGTCTGCCACCCCTGCCCCCCTGCATCCATAGCACACCCCCAGCACTGCTCTCCTGCCCCCATCCTCATTCCAGAAGCCTCCCTGCCCCCCTGCACACGGCAGTCACACTGCACCCTCGCCGCACTGCACTGTAAACTAACGCCCCCTCAGGTGGTTCTGTGCATCTCTGATGGAGGGTTCAGGATGATGGGACCCCCTCCCTGGACAGGGCCCCGATCTGCTTGTGGAGCCTCGTCTCTGCTGAGGAGCTGATGCTTCTGTTCTGTAAGAGAGCATCGCAGTCTCCCTACATCTGCAGGGCACCCTCTGTGCACATTACAACCTCTGCTGTCTGCCCCCACTGCTCCCTGCATCTGCAGCACAGTTCGCCTGCCCCCACTGCTCCCTGTGGCCACAGCTGCCCGACATCTGCTGGCCCCACCACACTCACTACAACCTCTGCTGTCTGCCCATCACTGCTGCTGAGGAGCTGATGCTTCTTTTCTGTAGGAGAGCATCGCGGAGCCCGTAGGAGGGACAGATGTGCGCAAGAGCACTCATCCGTCGGGGGAAGCACTGGGAATAATTCCTTGTTCACACTCCTCTGCCTTTTGGGCCCCTCCCACAGCTGCAGGGCCACTGAAAACACACAGCGTTGAAATGAATGGCTGCAGGTTACCCAAAGGACTCGGACACGTGCATTAACCGACTGAGCTACCTCACATGGTGGCTGTCCTGAATGCTGCCCTTGGATCTCAGCGTTTTGCGTGCTATGGAGGCTGATAAGAATAGTGGGGAGCGTTCTTGAGAGCTTCATGGCGAATAGTACGGGACTCAGGCGGAGAAGTCACGAGCATTGTTTTGGCGTCCACAAGGTAACGCGGACTAACAAGGGTAGGGCAAAGCTCAGGGGCTTGAGGAGAACGAGAAGTTAACTTAGTGTGTTCCGTTCTTTAGGAGTGGAAGTTTCGCCGTTTTGAAGATAGAGGTTCACACACTGGCACATAGCTGAAACTGAGTAAAAGAACGAGGTAAGACGCGGTCTGGTTAAGCACTAATATGTTTGCAATAGATTGGAGAACTTCAGTTGTGACATTGTCGGTATTGTCTGTAGGTGGAGTACACATTTTCCGTCCAGAGAGTGAGTACATTTAAGCATTGCTTCCCACTGTGTGAGGTGAGGTGGTGGAATCTGCACGCTCTTGTTAGATTTTCCTTTACTCAAACAAAAGTATATTCTCGTATTGCCTGCTATAATCCGATCTAGACTATGCCAATGTGCTCCTTCTTGGTGCCAACAAATGTGAGTTAGCACGACTCCAACGCGTGCAGAATTCTGCGGCTAGAACTTTGGTCGGCCTCCCCCGCAGATGCTCAGCCAGAGCGACCATCAGAAAACTACACTGGCTACCTGTTGATTCTAGAATCAAATTCAAGACCCTCATTATGTCCTTCAAAATCCTTAAACTCAACACCCCCCCTCTGCTTCAACCCCTTCTCACTCCCTACGCGCCGTCACGGAACCTAAGATCTTCCAACCAAAACCTTCTATGCGTCCCACGCATAAAACTCTGCCGCATGGGCGGCCGCTCCTTTAGGTTCCTGGGAGCCAAGATGTGGAATGACCTACCACATCATATTCGTTCGATAGACAACTTATCAGCTTTCCGGAAAACAGTGAAAACGTTTCTATTCCCTTGCCTGTAATCCTCCCTCTGTCCATGGATTCTTCCCGCTCAGGATACGATCTGGGTTCTAGCGCCGGGACGCCTCATTGCCGGGGCAGCTGTAGCGCTTTACCAAAACAATACAATACAATACAATACAATTTTGTAAATACAATGGTTCACTTACGTTATGTACACATTCAGTTTCAGGCCCCTGAGGAAGAGTCCCTTGAGACTCGAAATGCATCGGGCTTCATCAGCTTGTCATACTATTATGAAATGGAAAATTGTCTATATACTGTATGAAACAAATTGAAATATGTACTGATTTTTTTGATGACTGTAATCAAATTAAAAATTACATCTGACAAGTAGAACACATGTTTTATGTTCAAGATTATACAGTTGAAAGCATTTTTTGAAAAATACGATTTAGCAGTTTAAATTGTTGTGAATAGCTCACATAGAGCAACAGTGCGCAGAGGTGAGTGGCTAGTCCACTCAAGTTAGGAAGAGGTGTTTTCACTGCCAACATTATGGCTGAACGCCGAATTTAAAGGAAGGCCGACCACAGTTTGACCCCAGTGGAGACGTGTCTGTCTCCACTGTGGACAAACAAACTCCTCTGCCAGCCCCACAGATGCCTGCGTGTAGCTCGGGCAGGAATGCACATTAAAAAGACAACCCGCCACAACCAGCTATATCCTTTTTCATACCCTGTAACCCATGCTGATCCATAACAACAACTAATAGCCGCTAACTGAACTAAGTGTGCCAACACTATGCAAACACACAAGGGCAAGAGCGCTACGCCTTCCCAGCAGACATAGACTTGGGGGGGGGAGAGAGCAGGAGGACCCTTGCTGTCGCACACCCACAATTCCACAGGCGGAGGGCGGGGGGAGGGAGGGAGGGGGGAGGACGAGGGAGAAGGGGGGGACATGTGGACCGGAAGGCGAATGATACAGTACGTAAATGTGTAACTAGACTATCTTTTTCTTCTTATATCCTTTTCCCACCTATCACCCCACACCCCACACCCCATTGCTCGGGGGAGGCTCTTAAAGAGATCCAAGGAGGACAGACGGAACAACCAGCCATGCGCATAGTGAGGAACGAAGAACACAGCGATAACACAAGACCACCATGAGGAAAACCTCAAGATAGTGTCCATGAACGTTAAAGGCTTAAACCACCCAATCAAATGAAGGAAATTACTAGACCACTCAGCCAAACTAAAAAGCGACATCTACACACTACAAGAAACTAAACTCACAGAAGAAGAACCTAAGCTTCTGAAAGCGAGATGGATAGGGGAAGTCCTCTGCTCGCCGGCAAACGGGAAGAAATGAGGTGTTATCACCATACTGAGCAAGAGGGCGAACCTAACCATAAAGAGCTCAAGCGCAGACGAGGATGGGCGGATACTAATAACAAGCTTACTCAAAGGAGAAGATCGATATACAAATAGCCAACATTTATGGGCAGAACTCCGAAGACAAAAAAATTTTGGCAGGAGGTAGACACGAAGCTCTCCAACATACCTCAAGACGACCTCATGCTGGTAGCAGGGGACATGAACAGGGTAAAGGACCAGGCGACAGACAGACACCCGCACAGAATAAGCCACGAATCTCAAAATACCAACACCCTGAAAGGCCTGTGTACCAAACTACACCTTGCCGACCCGTGGAGACTACAGAACCCAAACGCACGCGAATACACATTCTACTCGCATCCACACAACTCCTACAGCAGGACAGACTACATACTGATGTCCAATACACACACACACCTAATCGAAGACACATAAATCGCACCAATAACCATCTCGGACCACGTGCACATCACACTATCATTGAACAGAAGGCATAATGAAAGTCCAACGAGAAGATGGCGACTAAATGACGACATCCTGCAGAACAAAGACAACCTGAAGGAAATTGAAGAAGCTTTAAAGGACTACCTAGAACACAACGACAATGGTGAGGTAGGGAAAAGCACCATCTGGGATGCCCTCAATGCGACTCTAAGAGGGAAATTGATCAACATCAAAGCAAGAATGAACCGGGGTAGGAACAAAAAGATCAGCGAACTGGAAGAGGAAATAACACAGCTGGAAAGAGGGCACTGCGCTAACATAACGGACAGGAATACCCTCACCGTGCTAACAAAGAAGAAATATGAGCTGAACAAGATTCTAAGTGAAAGGGCGGGCACGTGGCTGACTAAATTCAAATCCATAAACTTATGTGCCGCCAACAAAGCTGGGAAACAACTGGCGTCTTACCTGAAAGCTAAACAAAGGCAACACACAATCGCAGCGATAACAGACAAAACTAATAAGTCCCAAACGACAAACAAAGGTATACTCGAGGTATTCAGACAGTTCTACCAGGAACTATACACTGAAGACAAGAATCTAAAAGAAGACGGCGGCACAGCCCTGTTTAAAAACACCAACCTGCCAGAGCTCAACACAGACGAAAGAACGTCACTGGAAGCGGACATAACGGACACAGAAGTCGAAGCAGCCATCAACTAGCTCAAACCAAATAAGGCACCGGGGCCAGACGGATACACGGCGAAGTTCTACAAGACCTTCTGCCAGCAACTAAAACCACTAATGGCGGAAACATACACTCACTGCATACAGAGAGGCAAGATGACGGAGTCCATGGGCGAAGCGAACATCACAATAATCCCCAAGGAAGGGAAAGACCCGCAATACCCGCAGAACTACAGACCGATCTCGCTCATAAATGTTGACTGTAAGATATACGCGAAGATATTGGCCAACAGACTGAACAAAGTCCTACCAAATATCATCCACAAGTCACAAGTAGGATACATCAAAAACAGACTATCGCAAGACAATACACGTCTACTGTGCCATCTCATCAACCACACAACACACAGCAGCGAGCAGGCGGTGATGATAGCACTAGATGCGGAAAAGGCGTTTGACAGAGTCTCCTGGCCATTCCTTAACAACTGCATGAGTAGGTTTGGGCTAGGGGCCAAATACAGATCCATGGTGATGGCCCTGTACAACGAACCAAAAGCAAAAATCGTGGTAAATGGAAGCACATCGGAAACACTCACACTGGGTAGAGGCACCAGGCAAGGCTGCCCCCTCTCACCAGGCCTCTTCCTTCTAGCACTAGAACCACTACTAGCCAGAATAAGGGACAATAACGAAATAGCAGGCGTCAAAATCAAGGAAAAAACAGTCAAACTGGCAGAATACGCGGATGACATCCTCTTCACGACCACCAGTCCATCAACGTCAATAACGGCACTCATGGACACAATAGGAGAATAGGCTGAAGCCTCGGGATACAAGCTCAATAAAGACAAATCAAGAGTGTAAGCCAATGAACATCCACACCACCAGAGAGGTGCTTGGTGACTCAGGACTGACATGGCAGACGAAGCCACTCAAATACCTAGGCCTGCTCTTTGGGAGAGACCTAAAATCTACACTAGAACACAACGAGGACTCAACCCTGAAGAAGATAATGGAAAGACTAGACCTATGGTCACCCAAACACATAAGCTGGTGGGGCAGGATATAAACAATAAAGATGATGGTTACGCCAGCTGTCAACTACACGCTCAGCATGTTACCGCTCCCGATGACGGACGCATTCCACAAAAAACTAGACAAGCTCATAAATAACTTCATATGGGGAAACAAAAAACCGAGAATCAACATACAGAAACTGAGATTAACGACAGACCTTGGAGGACTCAACTTAGCGAACTTCAAAAACGTTCAAACAGCCTGCCTAGCGAGACAAGGAATCTTCTGGCTAGATAACACCCAAAGCTACAAACCTGTCTGGCTAGAGGTGGAAAAGAACATTCTGGGGGGACTAAACACCGTAGCGCTTCTAACAGCAAACAGGCACCCCCAAAGAACAAACCAAATACTGAGATATACCAAGGACGCACTGATGAAGTAGTGTGGCTCACTGGTTAGAGGCGGCAGACCCGAGAGCAGAGGACGGCCCGGGACCAGGGTTCGATTCCCGGCGCTGCAGGTTTCTGGAACAGGGTCAGCGGACTCGATAATTCTCTCGCCTCGGTGCCCACTCTGATCAGCGATCACACTCGGCAACTCTGGGCATTAGCTTGCCTCATCTTCACTAACGGCCCCACCAGACCGCCGGGGATGCCTGGTCTCACCCTGGAGATACCCATTAAGGGACCATCTCTCAGGGAAGCCAGGAAGGGTTTCGCAGCGGTCGAAGCGCCTTGGGACCCTCCGGGTAAGTAGTGCGCTATATAAATGCCTATACATTACATTACATTACATTACATTACATTACATTACATTACATGAAAATAGACAGGCGTATGGCACGGAAACTGAAGGGCATGACATGGGAGTCGATCTGGTTCAACACAAAGATAACCTATCAAGGAGCAACAATGCACAATGATAAATGGATAGAGAAAGGAGTAAGCCTTCCAAGCCAACTAGAAACTAGACAGTCACCATTCACAATCCAAAACCTGCAACAACTAAACAAACTCCCGAACCAAGAACTCTACAACTTCCTAAAAATCAAAACGGCCATAACCAAAGCAAACCTATGTAAGGAAGAACCCACCATCATCAAATACATGCAAAACCTAAACTCAGCAGGCCACCAAACGGCAAAGATATACAAGCTCCTCAACCCATCCACGTCATCACTGAACAAGAAAACAACTAACTCATGGGAACAACTCCTAGGCAGGCAGTTAAACGACTGCGAACGATGCAAACTGTGGCGCTCAGCTTCAACAAACAAGATAACCCCACAACTAGCCCAGACAAAAATTCTGGCTACTCCACAGAGCCTACTGGACACCATCAAGACTCCACAAAATCGGCATCACAGAATCAGGCAACTGCTGGAACTGCTGGATACAGGAAGGAACTCTAGAACACCTTATCTTCAACTGCACGAAGGTCAGGAAGTTCTGGACGCAGGTGAACAACTTCCTAAACAAGACTTTCAACAAAGACTTAACAATCAGCTTTGTAAGCCTGGCCACAGAACATATGACAGCGGACCTAAACAGCAAAGAAGAAAGAGACCTACTAGACCTACTGCTCACAGTAGCCCTAAAAATAATCCTGACGAACTGGAAAAACACAGCCAAAGCAAACTTTAAAACATGGATGAACTGGGTCACCTTTCTCAGAGGGGCGGACAATATAATGGGGAAACTCTCAAAGGAACACAACGCGAAAAGAGAGATGTGGGAGCTACTAGATGCACAGCTGACGAAAACCCAGCAAAAGACACATAACTAAGGCCCCCTCTCTTTCTTCTCTCTCTTTCTCTTTTCTCCCCATCTCTTTCTGGAAGATGAAGGCGAAGCGTGCCACATTCTGTACTGTATATAAGAATTGCCAAATGTATATTCCACTTCTTTTTATATTTTAATAAAAAACTTTTAAATAAAAAAAAAAAGACAAATACTGTGTTTATTACCAAATATGAGCGTCTCAAGTGACGTGTACAAGCATCAAGACAGGCACGAGAAACAATATCCGTGACAGGAACTTTGGTGGAAAAATTTTACATTCCTTACAAAACAACATTTCATTGTAATCCCATAACAACCCCGAGGTCGGGGTGATTGTATGAAAACAGAACCCACCTGCAGGTGAAGAGCAGTCAGCCCTTGACCTCCGGAAAAGTTGTGTATCAGAACTGACATCAGTGCGCGAGGGCGGCGCTTAAGTACTCCGGCGACGTCATTCCGGTCTGTAAATAACGTTTGCAAAGATTATGTTCCTTGTATTTTATTGTGATGAAAATCCAAGAACGGTACAAAAGGGGGTGGTGATGGACGGAGCATCTGAATCAATCAAACACTCACACCCAGTCAAAAGATCTGGGTTTGATCCATCACTGTTCTTTAGCCCACTCTGCCACCCCAGTTCAGACATGGCTATATGCAAATCAGTCTGACCCTGTGCCTCATGGGAACAGTCCAGCCCGAACTGCCAAGCCATGTCTTCCCTGGACCGGAAACAAGCTTCCGAGGACCGGTTTCTGGCATTCCAGCCGTCTTCAGCCCGGCTTGCTTGAATCCAGTGGCAAAGTGAGCAAGGGACTCACGTCTGAGCATACCCTGCCACACTTATGGTGGCCAAAAGCGGTACAAAAGGGGGTGGTGATGGACGGAGCATCTGAATCAATCAAACACTCACACCCAGTCAAAAGATCTGGGTTTGATCCATCACCGTTCTTTAGCCCACTCTGCCACCCCAGTTCAGACATGGCTATATGCAAATCAGTCTGACCCTGTGCCTCATGGGAACAGTCCAGCGCGAACTGCCAAGTCATGTCTTCCCTAGACCGGAAACAAGCTTCCGAGGACCGGTTTCTGGCATTCCAGCCGTCTTCAGCCCGGCTTGCTTGAATCCAGTGGCAAAGTGAGCAAGGGACTCACGTCTGAGCATACCCTGCCACACTTATGGTGGCCAAAAGCGGTACAAAAGGGGGTGGTGATGGACGGAGCATCTGAATCAATCAAACACTCACACCCAGTCACCACTGCATCCGCAGCACAGCGCCACCACTGTCCTCCCGCCAACACTGCATCCGCAGCACAGCGCCACCATTGTCCTCCCGCCAACACTGCATCCGCAGCACAGCGCCAGCACTGTCCTCCTGTCACCACTGCATCCGCAGCACAGCACCACCACTGTCCCCCCGCCAACACTGCATCCGCAGCACAGCGCCACCACTGTCCTCCTGCCAACACTGCATCCGCAGCACAGCGCCACCACTGTCCTACTGCCACCACTGCATCCGCAGCACAGCGCCACCACTGTCCTATTGCCCCCCCTGCATCCGCAGCACAGCACCACCACTGTCCTCCTGCCACCACTGCATCCGCAGCACAGCGCCACCACTGCCCTCCTGCCAAAACTGCATGCGCAGCACAGCGCCACCACTGTTCTCCTGCCAACACTGCATCCACAGCACAGCGCCACCACTGTCCTCCTGCCACCACTGCATCCGCAGCACAGCGCCACCACTGTCCTCCTGCGCCCCCCTGCATCCGGAGCACAGCGCCACCACTGTCCTCTGCCACCACTGCATCCGCAGCACAGCGCCACCACTGTCCTCCTGTCAACACTGCATCTGCAGCACAGCACCACCACTGTCCTCCTGCCCCCCTGCATCCGCAGCACAGCACCACCACTGTCCTCCTGCCCCCCGCATCTGCAGCACAGCGCCGCCACTGTCCTCCTGGCAACACTGCATCTGTAGCACAGCGCCAGCACTGTCCTCCTGTCACCACTGCATCGGCAGCACAGCGCCACCACTGTCCCCCCGCCAACACTGCATCCGCAGCACAGCGCCACCACTGTCCTCCTGCCAACACTGCATCCGCAGCACAGCGCCACCACTGTCCTCCTGCCACCACTGCATCCGCAGCACAGCGCCACCACTGTCCTATTGCCCCCACTGCATCCGCAGCACAGCACCACCACTGTCCTCCTGCCACCACTGCATCTGCAGCACAGCGCCACCACTGTCCTCCTGCCAAAACTGCATCCGCAGCACAGCGCCACCACTGTTCTCCTGCCAACACTGCATCCACAGCACAGCGCCACCACTGTCCTCCTGCCCCCCCTGCATCTGCAGCACAGCGCCACCACTGTCCTCCTGCCACCACTGCATCCGCAGCACAGCGCCACCACTGTCCTCCTGTCAACACAGCATCCGCAGCACAGCACCACCAATGTCCTCCTGCCCCCCTGCATCCGCAGCACAGCACCACCACTGTCCTCCTGCCCCCCGCATCCGCAGCACAGCGCCGCCACTGTCCTCCTGCCAACACTGCATCTGCAGCACAGCGCCAGCACTGTCCTACTGTCACCACTGCATCCGCAGCACAGCGCCACCACTGTCCTCCCGCCAACACTGCATCCGCAGCACAGCGCCACCACTGTCCACCCACCAACACTGCATCCGCAGCACAGCGCCACCACTGTCCTCCCGCCAACACTGCATCCACAGCACAGCGCCACCACTGTCCTCCTGCCAACACTGCATCCGCAGCACAGCGCCACCACTGTCCTCCTGCCAACACTGCATCCGCAGCACAGCGCCACCACTGTCCTCCCGCCAACACTGCATCCACAGCACAGCGCCACCACTGTCCTCCTGCCAACACTGCATCCGCAGCACAGCGCCACCACTGTCCTTCTGCCAACACTGCATCCGCAGCACAGAGCCACCACTGTCCTCCCGCCAACACTGTATCCGCAGCACAGCGCTAGCACTGTCCTCCTGTCACCACTGCATCCGCAGCACAGCGCCAGCACTGTCCTCCTGTCACCATTGCATCCGCAGCACAGCGCCAGCACTGTCCTCCCGCCAACACTGCATCCGCAGCACAGCACCAGCACTGTCCTCCGGTCACCACTGCATCCGCAGCACAGCGCCACCACTGTCCTCCCGCCAACACTGCATCCGCAGCACAGCGCCACCACTGTCCTCCTGCCAATCCTGCATCCGCAGCACAGTGCCACCACTGTCCTCCTGCCACCACTGCATCTGCAGCACAGCGCCACTACTGTCCTCCTGCCCACACTGCATCCGCAGCACAGCGCCACCACTGTCCTCCTGCCACCACTGCATCCGCAGCACAGCGCCACCACTGTCCTCCTGTCAACACTGCATCTGCAGCACAGCGCCACCACTGTCCTCCGGCCAATTTTGCATCCTCAGCACAGCGCCAGCACTGTCCTCCTGCCAACACTGCATCCGCAGCACAGCGCCAGCACTGTCCTCCTGCCAACAATGCATCCGCAGCACAGCGCCAGCACTGTCCTCCCGCCAACACTGCATCCGCAGCACAGCGCCACCACTGTCCACCCGCCAACACTGCATCCGCAGCACAGCGCCACCACTGTCCTCCTGCCAACACTGCATCCGCAGCACAGCGCCACCACTGTCCTCCGGCCAACACTGCATCCACAGCACAGCGCCACCACTGTCCTCCTGCCAACACTGCATCCGCAGCACAGTGTCACCACTGTCCTCCTGCCAACACTGCATCCGCAGCACAGCGCCGCCACTGTCCTCCCGCCAACACTGCATCCACAGCACAGCGCCACCACTGTCCTCCTGCCAACACTGCATCCGCAGCACAGGGCCACCACTGTCCTCCGGCCAACACTGCATCCACAGCACAGCGCCACCACTGTCCTCCCGCCAACACTGCATCCACAGTACAGTGCCACCACTGTCCTCCTGCCAACACTGCATCCGCAGCACAGGGCCACCACTGTCCTCCGGCCAACACTGCATCCACAGCACAGCGCCACCACTGTCCTCCCGCCAACACTGCATCCGCAGCACAGCGCCACCACTGTCCTCCTGCCAACACTGCATCCGCAGCACAGCGCCGCCACTGTCCTCCCGCCAACACTGCATCCACAGCACAGCGCCACCACTGTCCTCCTGCCAACACTGCATCCGCAGCACAGTGTCACCACTGTCCTCCTGCCACCACTGCATCCGCAGCACAGCGCCACCACTGTCCTATTGCCCCCCTGCATCCACAGCACAGCACCACCACTGTCCTCCTGCCACCACTGCATCCGCAGCACAGCGCCACCACTGTCCTCCTGCCACCACTGGATCCGCAGCACTGCACCAGCACTGTCCTCCTGCCACCACTGCATCCGCAGCACTGCACCACCACTGTCCTCCTGCCACCACTGCATCCGCAGCACAGCGCCACCACTGTCCTCCTGCCACCACTGTATCCGCAGCACAGCGCCACCACTGTCCTCCTCCCACCACGCATCCGCAGCACTGCGCCAGCACTGTCCTCCTGCCCCCCCTGCATCCGGAGCACAGCGCCACCACTGTCCTCTGCCACCACTGCATCCGCAGCACAGCGCCACCACTGTCCTCCTGTCAACACTGCATCCGCAGCACAGCGCCACCACTGTCCTATTGCCCCCCTGCATCCGCAGCACAGCACCAACACTGTCCTCCTGCCACCACTGCATCCGCAGCACAGCGCCACCACTGTCCTCCTGCCACCACTGGATCCGCAGCACTGCACCAGCACTGTCCTCCTGCCACCACTGCATCCGCAGCACTGCGCCAGCACTGTCCTCCTGCCACCACTGCATCCGCAGCACAGCGCCACCACTGTCCTCCTGCCACCACTGTATCCGCAGCACAGCGCCACCACTGTCCTCCTCCCACCACGCATCCGCAGCACTGCGCCAGCACTGTCCTCCTGCCAACACTGCATGCGCGGCCTCCTTCAGCACCCTGTCGCACAGCTGCCCTACATCCGCAGGCGGCCCCCCTGAACACTACCACTCCTGCTGTCTGCCACCCCTGCCCCCCTGCATCCATAGCACACCCCCAGCACTGCTCTCCTGCCCCCATCCTCATTCCAGAAGCCTCCCTGCCCCCCTGCACACGGCAGTCACACTGCACCCTCGCCGCACTGCACTGTAAACTAACGCCCCCTCAGGTGGTTCTGTGCATCTCTGATGGAGGGTTCAGGATGATGGGACCCCCTCCCTGGACAGGGCCCCGATCTGCTTGTGGAGCCTCGTCTCTGCTGAGGAGCTGATGCTTCTGTTCTGTAAGAGAGCATCGCAGTCTCCCTACATCTGCAGGGCACCCTCTGTGCACATTACAACCTCTGCTGTCTGCCCCCACTGCTCCCTGCATCTGCAGCACAGTTCGCCTGCCCCCACTGCTCCCTGTGGCCACAGCTGCCCGACATCTGCTGGCCCCACCACACTCACTACAACCTCTGCTGTCTGCCCATCACTGCTGCTGAGGAGCTGATGCTTCTTTTCTGTAGGAGAGCATCGCGGAGCCCGTAGGAGGGACAGATGTGCGCAAGAGCACTCATCCGTCGGGGGAAGCACTGGGAATAATTCCTTGTTCACACTCCTCTGCCTTTTGGGCCCCTCCCACAGCTGCAGGGCCACTGAAAACACACAGCGTTGAAATGAATGGCTGCAGGTTACCCAAAGGACTCGGACACGTGCATTAACCGACTGAGCTACCTCACATGGTGGCTGTCCTGAATGCTGCCCTTGGATCTCAGCGTTTTGCGTGCTATGGAGGCTGATAAGAATAGTGGGGAGCGTTCTTGAGAGCTTCATGGCGAATAGTACGGGACTCAGGCGGAGAAGTCACGAGCATTGTTTTGGCGTCCACAAGGTAACGCGGACTAACAAGGGTAGGGCAAAGCTCAGGGGCTTGAGGAGAACGAGAAGTTAACTTAGTGTGTTCCGTTCTTTAGGAGTGGAAGTTTCGCCGTTTTGAAGATAGAGGTTCACACACTGGCACATAGCTGAAACTGAGTAAAAGAACGAGGTAAGACGCGGTCTGGTTAAGCACTAATATGTTTGCAATAGATTGGAGAACTTCAGTTGTGACATTGTCGGTATTGTCTGTAGGTGGAGTACACATTTTCCGTCCAGAGAGTGAGTACATTTAAGCATTGCTTCCCACTGTGTGAGGTGAGGTGGTGGAATCTGCACGCTCTTGTTAGATTTTCCTTTACTCAAACAAAAGTATATTCTCGTATTGCCTGCTATAAT